>NC_090296.1:114689866-114997366 GCF_039906515.1 Pseudorca crassidens
ATGTGACTGCAGCTTCAACTCAGGCACACTGAAGGATTGAATTTTTAATTTTGTTTAATTTGAATTTGAATAGACACAAATGGCTACAGACTGTCATATTGAACAGCACAGATAGGGGACATGGAGAACATTTCCATGATCACCAAAAGTTCTATTGGACAGCACTCGTCTAGAATTACCTTTCTTCATATATTTATTGTGAATGAAGGGCTGCTTCTGAGATGCCTGGAAGTAATTTGTGAATGAGATTTCAGGCAGAATGCTTTCACTACTAAAGAAAATACTAATTGTCTTATTTGTCAGTTATACTTAATAATGCTGAAACAAAAGAAAAAGAAAAGAAAAAGAAAAAACTACTTAAAGGATCCTTCTTTCCACATTGTATAAGGGAAAAATTGAGCCCTGTTCCCACTTGAATTATCATAGAGTTGGAGTTGGTGGGGTCTGGGATTATTGGCTTTAAGCCCAAGAATTGTTCTATGATAGGTAATCAATTTGGCTTTTTAGTACAATCTTGTAGCGCCTGCAGTGGCCTCTGAGGGTCCCAAGAGAGCAAACAGCATGTGAATGATGGGGTGTGTCTGCAGGAATGTTCCATATGGGCATTGTCCCATTGTGAGGGCTTTTTCCTTACGCATCTTGAGGAAATCATTCTCAAGATTTTGAGTATGTGTACAGAACATATCACAGAACTGGTTATCGTCAAAAGATTTTTAGAGATTATTTTGTCTAATCCCTTCATTTTTAGGTGATAAGACTGAGACAGGACGAGGTGAAGCACCTTGCTCAGAATCACTCACTGGTTAGTGGCAGAGTTGGAATTAGAACTTGCTGCCTCCTATTCCAGACAAGTCTTGATAAATGGTGCTTTAGAAAGGGAAATTTTTGAAATGTTGAAATGTTGAAACGTTCTTAGTCAAACATCTAAAATAGCCTTGATGTATGAGATATAGCCTATTTCACTGTCATCCTTGTCTTTTTTAGGGAGGTGTGGGCTGATACCTCTGAATCACAGTTATATGTTTAGATTCCTAGAGCCAGACACTGCTGGTTGCCTACCCAATAGACCCCTGCCTGTCTTCTTCCATGCCCTCTTTTCTCATCCCCTTCCAAAGGGCCACATCCTTTCTGGGAGTCTTGACCCCTCCCCAGGCTCTGAGGCTCTCTAGCCCTGGTGGTCTAGGGCACCTTGGGGCATTTGACAATTCTGTCCCTTGAGGCACAGCGGGAAGTCAGCTGGGAGTAGATGCTGTTTCCTGGGAAGATTTTCCTTGTTCTTAAAAACAGATATGATAGTACTGTTCCCTTTTTTTCTGCCTCAGGGTGTTGATGTGTAAAGGTGATGCCTGGAGCTGCTACAGCCATCTTGTGGCCTTGGGGAGTGGCTGATGAGCTAGCTAAAAGTGCCAGAGTGGAAAGATGGACTGAGTCTGGGTTCTCAAAGACAACCCTGAGGGCTGGATTAATTAGCTGGGGATTATCCTTTTCTGGATTTCAGGTGAGATGATAAATCTCCTACTTTTCAAGCCATTTTATTTGGAGTTTTCTGTTATGTGGCAGTTAAAAGCATCGAAATTAATACAGCCTTGTGAGCTCTGTCTTTATTCTCTGACACTGTGGAAACTAGAGCTTGGAAAGTATTTCTCAAGTGGCAGAAAGAACCAGCAATAGGACTGACTCCACCCATGACTGTGTCTTTGACTTCTCACTCCTACTTCACTGCAGTTGGATGGAGTGGAGTGGGGAGGAGACAGGAGAACAGAACACAAAAGAGAGCAGCATAGAGAATTACTAAGTTTTTTCCCCTGGATTCTGAAATTCTCAATTTCCGGGTCTAGGAATTTGTTTGGATGTCCCCCACCCTCCCAGTTTGAATAATCAGTTCTAAATTCTTTGGGAGCTGGCTTATCCCTCGAGTGCCTCGCCCAAACCAACCCAGTGTGTTCTTCTATCCCCCTGCCTTTTGGTCATTTCACTTGAGCTCAATACCGTTGCTGTGGTATCTGGAGTCTTAAAAACGTGACGTGGCTCACCGATATGGTCCTTCATGACTTGTGGGTAGTCACCGGCGTAAATGGGGTTGGCAAACCAGCCCAGGCAGAACTGTAGGTATCTCTCGGCAGCCTCTATGTCCTTGGGGTTACTAATGTCCACAGGTTCCCCCCAGTCGCAGTTTAATGAAATCCCCACCAGACCTTATAAGAAGAGAGAGAAAAGGGGGTGGCACGCAGTGACATTGCTCCTCTGGTCACCCGTCTGTTCTCAGCGCACATGGTGGCGGGGCTCACCTTGCTGCTTGCTGCGCCATGTGTTGTTGTAGGAGTGCCAGGCTTGGGCATGGGCCTGGAAGAGAAAGGAGCCCATCGGAGATGCCTGCCTCATTCATTTCTCTCCTCCCTTTCAACCCAGGGTGGCCTTTCTCTCCTTCCTAACTCTAGAGATCATTTTTTTTTTTTTTTTTTTTTTTTTTTTGCGGTACGCGGGCCTCTCCCTGTTGTGGCCTCTCCCATTGCGGAGCACAGGCTCCGGACGCGCAGGCTTAGCGGCCACGGCTCACGGGCCCAGCCGCTCTGCGGCACGTGGGATCCTCCCGGACCAGGGCACGAACCCGTGTCCCCTGCATCGGCAGGCGGACTCTCAACCACTGCGCCACCAGGGAAGCCCTAGAGATCATTTTAAGTCCTATGCTTTTCATGAGTCCAGCCTTGATTAGCCTAATCCATAGTCTCCCTTCCTCTGACCTCCATTTTCTTTGTGCTGTGGAGGAAACTTGCTCTAAATCTGGCATAAACACATAAGCCACCACACTGTGTTATTTATTGTTTCTAAGATTTTTGCTAATGTGTCTTGTTTCGTTCCTGGTTGTCCTCTGTAGTAACTAGGCAGTGCTTTCAGCATAGGTGCTCAGGAAGTTAGGAAAATATAATACCAAGCATCTGGAACAGTCTTGAGAAACAGAATCCAAAATGTGCCAACCTGCCTTCTCTCCATGTTCTCTCCCAGGGACCCACTGATATATTCAGAGCCCTGCCCTTTAAATAGTCACAGTTTAAGAAACCCTAAGCCAAATAGGGAAAGATGAGAAAGTTCTCTTGCTGACATGAATTTGAGGGTCTGGTATGTCCCCAGTGATCCCCTGCCTGCCCGCCTGATCAGATTGTCCACCTTCTGTTGAGAGTCCATTGGGGCCATCATGCCTCACACCCCTGTTCCCCAGTCATCATCACCTGGACCCTCATATATGTCCTGGAATGTGACCAACCCCCCCGCTGCTTCTCAAGCCTTTCCAATAGCCTTGTAATTCGCCCGTCGTTATCTCCTCTCAATGTCCCCCTCAATTTCTGCCCTAACTGAGCCTGACTGCCCCTAAAGACCGCAGCCACGGCAGCTCTTTCCAGCAGACGCCATTTTTTCCCCTCACACCCCACACACCTTAGGAGAGTGCCTGTCTTGCTCTTTGTTGCTGCTTCCAAACTACTTCTCTTTCCTCCTTCAAAAACTCCAGGTCCTTTGAAGTCCATGCTATCAGACAAGCACTCCTAACCCCTTCCTGCTGCTGTCATTCACCAACCTCCAGTTACTTCTGCTCGGTCACTGAAGATGCTAGCCCCTAGCTCACTGTCATCCCCCCACTTCCTCCTGTCACCATTCCTCACAAAAGAGTTTAGACCTGTAGGTGACAGTTTTCACATGCATGTGCTCCAGCCCCTTGGCTAGATTGCAAGCGCTATAGGGAGCAGTCACGCTGTCATCTGGGCTGCAGTGTCCAGCAGAGTCCTGGATGGCAGGACACTACCTCATAGATCCTCATGGAAGGGAAGGGGACCATGTTAAGGTGAGGTGGCAGACGACTGGGCTCAGACTCGGGCCCTGGGGTGGGCTCAGCTGTCACTGGGACTCACCCTTCCACCTTGAACCCAGCCTTCACTCCCAGAAGGACCCACTTCACCTTAATGACGTGATGTGCCGCCTTGTATAGGCCCGTGCCATGGAGCTTCAGTCCAGGTGCGTGGTGGCCCGTCTCGTAGCCTTTTTCTGCCATTGTCTGCAGGGATGGCAAGTGGGGACCACAGGACCCGTGAGAAATGACAGGGTACACTCCTGCCTGGAAAGTGGGTTTTCCCACCTGGAGGGGGGCCTTCCTTACCCGAGGGTCACTGAAAGTGACCCAGTGCTTCACCCGGTCCCCAAAGGCCTCGAAGCATAGGCTGGCGTAATCACTGAAGTAGTTGGCTGTGCTCACGTTCTGCCACCCGCCATAGTTGACCTGGAGCAGCTGCAAACAGAGGGGTGGAGAGAGAAGCAGGTGCCCCACCCTCTAAAGCATGGATAGTACTCCATCTTCTCCCCATCACCTCCCTGAAGCCAGTGTCTTGTCCTCTGACCTCCCACCACCCTGTGTCACAGAGAGGTACATAAGCGGCTCCTCTGCCAGCTGGGCCGTGATACCACAGAGCCTTGTTGAACGAATGAAAAAAACTGAATAGTGATGTCTAACTGTGAGGTTCTTAAGCATGTTGAGGCTTTATGGAAATCGCTTGGGAGGGGGCGCTCGTATATGAGCACATACAGTTCTAACAACCTGGGGGAGAAAAGGCTAAACAAACTTGCTCATTATTCCATCAACTCTTACTCAAAAGATGCTTCTTTCTTTATAGTCTGAGTTGTCGTTTCCAGGCCAAATGTTTTGGAAAACATCAAAATCTGCGCTTACCACTTATTACAAACATCAGTTAAACCAGTGGGACCTCTCCGCCGTGGGTAAGTTGGGAGGTTTCTTCTTCACTCCCTGCCATCTTCCTGTCCCGAGCCAGAGCCCAGACCCCAGCCTTTACCTCCACCTTGGCAACCCCAAGTGCCCAGATCAGGCTCCCTCCTGCTGAGCTGAGCTCCCCTTGGGCCTCTGAGCCTGCGCAGCCTCACCTGTGGGAGATCCCAGTGGTGCAGGGTCACGATGGGGGTGATGTTGCTGTTCAGAAGGGTGTCAATGAAGTCACTGTAGAATTGGATTCCCTTCTTGTTCACCCCGTCAGCTGAAGGCGAAATAAAAGGGGGGACTTGATGAGAAAGGACCTTGGCCTTGACCTTCTGAAGTGCACTATTCCTGGGCCCTGGAGCTTTCTGTAGCCCTGAAGGCGCCCTCAGCCCACCAGCACTCGGGTCTCAGATGGTGGAATAGCTACTGCTGGGAGCCCAGCTACCTGCAGAACCCGTGAGAGCTGCTGCTGGGGAAACTGTGCTCATGGGCTGTTCTCGCCGCCCAGGACTCTCTGGTGTCCCCACAAAGCCAGCGCGGCCAAAAGGGGCCACTCCTGGGCTGGGGCAGTGTGGCCTTAGCTCACCTCGCACACCCGTGGGCAGGAGCCGGGGCCAGGACAGGGAGAACCGGTAGTGGCTGACGTGCAGCTCCCTCAGCAGAGCGACGTCCTCCTGTGCAGACAGAGGTGGTGGGTGCGGGGCAGGGTCAGCCGGACCCCACTAAGGCCCCTCCTGTACGTACTCTTCATCTACGCAACAGGTGTGACGCCACCTGCCCCCGCTTACGCCTGGGGCTATGCCAGGAGTCAAGTAAAATGCAGGATATGAGGATGCTTTGAGAAATCCATCAGGGTGATGGATCCCCAATCCAGAGAGGAAAGTGGGTGCTGAGCAAAGGGACAGAGGATGAGCTGGTCCCGCTCTTCCCACAGGGGGCCCATTCCCATGCAGGGACCAGGGGTTCAGGCTACTGTGGCCTGTAGGCCCTGGGGTCATGGCCTCAGCCCTTCAGCTGCCCATCGCTTAGACTAAGGCACTGGCTCAGGTGGGGCCCAACTTTCCTTTCCTCCTTCATCCACCTTCCCACATCCTGGCACTCCCTCCCCAAGCCCCAGTCACCACCGACCCCTCCCCGCTTGGCTGCACTGGGACTGGGGATGTTTAGCAGAGCACTTGGTTGACATTGTCACTCGGGTTCCCCCAATATGTCTGTCACCTCCCAACTCTCCCTAGGTGATGCTCAATCATACACACACAAGCACACCCATCACTCACCTGGACCTTGTAGTAGCCGTTACAGGCCACGTCTGCAGTCTCCTCCCCAAGCACATTCCCTTTCCTACTGTGCGTGAAGGTGTCCCAGATGCTGGGCCCTTTCCCGTCCTGGTCCCAGGCACCCTCAGTCTGGAAGGCGGAACTGCCCACGCCCCAGGTGAAGCCTGCAAATGGAGACCCCAAGCTGGGCTCTGAGTCCCCTCCCACTCCCCACCCAGTACTGGGACCCTGGGCTGTGCCTCCCAGGCCACAAGGCAATCCCCCTCCCCAGCAGCCTGCCCTGTCTCCCTAGGAGTGGGAGCATGTGTGGTAGGGCGGGGGGAGGGGGGGAGACACAATACGTTAAAAGCATTCATCTGTACCATTTTAGCTCTGATTTGCATTTACTATCTATACAGTAACTTTAAAAAAATTCTGTTAGGAACTTCTTTTATTTCAGAACAACTACATGGAGTTATTTTCCCCATCCTACCTGTAAGGAAGCTGAAACACCAAACTCCTTGACAAGTCAGCCAAGGTAGGCAATCTGACAGACAAATAGACAGACGGACAGACCAACGGAGGAGTGGACATACCAAGTGGGAAGGTTCCATAGTAGAAGGAGCCCTCTTCTAGGGATTCCTTCCTGGTGGCCCCCAGCCTGGACACCAGCAGTAGCACCCACCAAAGAGTGACAGCCCTCACTGGCTTCATGGCTCCCGGCTCTCCCCCATACCTGAAAAAGCACATCTGACAGGTGTAGGCCCATGCAGCCAGGGCTTGGGGGGGAAGATCCTGGCTTTGGGGAAAAAGGAGGGGAGGAGGTGGGACGGGGTGGAGGCGCTTTATCTAGAGAAGCGTTGGTTCTTCTGGGGTCAGCTAGTCCCTGGCTTTGCTGGGACCCACCAGCACAGGCTGAGGCTGTTCTCCAGATAGGATTCCCAAGTTAAACACTAAGGAGGACAAAGACCGGGCATGGGGAACTCTGGGTCTGATAGGCAACGCTTCAAACCACCCCTGTCCCTATCTTATGGGGGAGACCCAGCCTATACCCTGTGATGGCCTCAGTCTGATGGGGAAACCACTCTGCCTTAGGGACGCTCCAGTCTGATGGGGCTGGCAGGACAACCCACAGAGCCCCTGCAGCACCCCACCTACACACTGTGGCCTATGCAAAGAGACAGACCCCTCCCCAAGCCGGGGGTCATGAGCAGGGTCACCATCCCAGGGTCTTCTGTCCTAAGGGTCAGGGCAATTCCCTTTCCCTGGGCTCCCCTCTCTGATGCCAGCCTAGCCAGCTTACCCAGGATTGTCCTCGGTCCCAGACACCCCCAGAGTAGCAGCTGGTGGCCAGAGCACTGTCAGACTGACCCCCTCAGGGCCTGTGCGCCCCCCTCCAAGAGCAGAGCCTCAGCCCAGCGAAGGCTCTGGTTGGGGGCGTGACCAGTGGCCTAACCCCCCTACAAAGAGCTTCAATAGCCCCAATTCAGTGGGGAGGGCAGGAATGCTGAGCTGGCCAGCGGGGCCTGAGTCAGCAGCCAGGAAGCTTGGCCCTGGGCCCGGGGCATCCAGTCAGCCCCCTCCCAGGGTAGAGGAGCAGTGACCCAGTCCCCTGGTCCCTTCTGGGCCCAGTGTGCTGCCTTCAGCCCATCTCAGCCTATGAAACTCCAAGTGGTGGCTGGGTGGGGAGTAGTGTGTGTGGGCATCTGTCTCTGTGTCCACCCCTTCCTGCTGCCAGAGAAAGTTCACTGTAGAAGGTAAATTTGGTTCTCCCACATCACCCTCCTCTCTTTGGATCCCTCATTCATTCCTTTACTGACTCACTCATTGAATCACGACTGTCTGGGGAATTCCCTGGCGGTCCAGTGGTTAGGACTCGGTGCTTTCACTGCTGTGGGCCTGGGTCGATAGAGCCCTGGTCCGGGAGCTAATATCCCACAAGCCTCCCCGTATGGCCAAAAAAAAAAAGAAGATATATTAAAAAAAAAAAAAAAAGCACAAGTGGCAGCTAGATCACACCCTCCCTGGAAGCTCAGCACCTCCTGCTCTCCACCCAGGCTGCCAAGGAGGCCCCCACTGTGCTTCCTTCACTACGGTGCCCTCACCTCTCCATAGCCCTTCCCTCCCTCCCCCCACTTGCGGCTCCCTGCATCTCACTCAGCCTTCAGCCTCCCTACCTTCAGCTAAGCCCCACCGTAGATCCTTAACGGGACAGGTCTTATGACCCCTTTGTGGTGGATTCATTTCTTTCTGCCAGAGTGAGGTGGGACCTGGTCTGAGTCCTCCAGGGGTTGGGGATCTTGCCGGACAGGGAGGCCAGAGGGAGTGTGAAAGCAAGGTGGTTTTAAGCGCTGTGCAAAAATCAAATCAAATCAATCAATCAATAAAAATAAACACTGTGCCAGGGATCAGGGCTCTAATGGAAGGATGGACAGAACACTGTAGAGGTGCAGGGAGGGAGGGGACATTGGACAAGATACTTGAAGGATATGGAAGCACTCGCCAGATGGCGTGGAGCACGTAGGGCGTGGGAACTGACAGAGGGGACGGCATGAGCAAAGGCTCTGAGGTGTGTTTGGGGACTTGGCAGCTTGGTATCTTCTCTCCTCTTGCATCTGTCCTACAGTGACCAGGCAGGGCTGTGTCCTCAGGTGAGCAGACCACTGGACGTCACCCTCGCGGCCTGTGGGTGGACTGCCGTGAGAGTCCAAGGCCAGTGGTGCGCTATCTGCATCGGCGCTGCTACCTGCCCCGCCAGGCCTGTGGGCCCTGGGGACTCTGCTCTCCAGGCTGAGGTTGGCAGGAAACATAAAACTTTAAGACCTGATGTCATCTCTGAAAAATGCCCCCTTCTCTCAGAGCCAGGGGCCTAGTGTTTGTGATGAGGGAGGGGCTAGTCAGCCTGGCCTGGCCAGGGGCTGCTTGGGGTCTGACTGCAGACCCAGTCTCCACCGTCTGATCCCCATTCTCCTCCACAGGCTCCAAGCTGGAAGGATGTGGGCCTCACAGCTGGGTGACCACCACCACCCCCCCTCGCTCCTCCCAACCCCATCCCACTCCAGGGCTGCTTGGGCCCTGCCGGAGGCTTGGAGCAACCAGGGTAGAACCCTTCCCTTGGGTGGGTGGGATGTTCTAAAGTCCCTGGAGGCCAGGCCTGGCTGAAGAGCAGGCGTGTTGGGGGATGGGTGGGCCTCTTTGTCTTCCCCCTCTTCTCTCCCTGCAAGGGGCTGCAGAGTGGGGGTCCCTCTGCCAGCAGCCTCTGTAGGGCCCAGGCCAGAGTCTAAGCTCTATGACTTTTAGGAAGGGACTTGGTAAAAGCAAAATGTCTGGTCTTCCGTCCTGGGAGCACTGATGGGTCCAAGGCACAGGGGCGCAGTGGGTGTGGGCATGGGAGAGGCTCAGCTCAGCCCGCTCTGTACCTCTGGATCCTTCCGAGGGAATCGAGGGGCTGGCGTGGGAAGGACACTGGGGATCCATGTCGCCAGGAACTGGCCGTGGGCTCCAGTGACAGGCACTTCCTCTCTCCCTATCTAGAATGAGAGCTACTATCCCTGCTGGCACTGCAGGGCCCAGCCATTCTATTCCCTGGTCCTAGGAGCTAACCTTTCTCTCTCTGGAGAGGAAGGGGCCTCTAGGCCCCATCCAACCCTCACTTCTTCCCACCAGCTCTGCAGCCCAACTCAGCCCTGCCCAGCCAGGAGCTAAGGGGACAAGTCCCAGGAGACAAAGTTTAGTGCCGTGTGACATTGGGCCAGCCACTGCCCCTCTCTGGGCCTTCATTTCCTCCTCTAAGGAGGCTGGCTACCAGCTGTCTGGAGTCTTCCTCAGCTCTGGGTTCATTAAAGAGGTGACAGGCTGTTGTCAGGTTGTCTTGTCTCTGCAGGAGCTGGGCTGGGATGGAGGCAGGGGATTTGCAGGGATCAGACTGGGGCTGGTTGAGCCCATCCGGGTGTTGGTTGGTGTTTTGTGTGTGTGTGTGTGTGTGTGTGTCTCCTTTCTCTTGGGGAAGGAAGCCCATCCTGGGGTGCAGAGCTGTCCTGGGAAGCAGGAGTACAGGGCCAGGCGTGGGGTGCTTGGTTTATAAGGAGCACTATGGGCCTGAGTCAGACTTTCTCCTGAGTTTTCTTCTGAGGATGGAGCAGACAAGTTCTCTGTGACAAACCACTGGGAGAAGAGTGGGGGAAAGGTGGGAGGGATGAGGAGAGTGGCCTGTGGAGCGGAAGAGGGCGGTGGTTAGGATCAGAGTCTCTGGAGTCAAGTACATCTTTGAATCCCAGCTCAGCATCTGCCAGCTGAGTGTTCCATACAAGTTACTGAATTTCTCTGAGCCATTTTTCATATATAAAAGGGGATGACAGGGACCTCCCTGGTGGCACAGTGGTTAAGAATCCACCTGCCAACGCAGGGGACACGAGTTTGATCCCTGGTCCAGGAAGATCCCACGTGCCGCGGAGCAACTAAGCCTGTGCGCCACAACTACTGAGCCTGCGCTCTAGAGCCTGTGAGCTACAACTACTGAGCCTGCGTGCTACAACCACTGAAGCCCGCGCGCCAAGAGCCCGTGCTCTGCAACAAGAGAAGCCACCACAGTGAGAAACCCGCGCACCGCAATGAAGAGTAGCCCCCGCTCGCCGCATTTAAGCATTAAATGACGTGATAGATGTAAATGCTTCTTGCAGGGCCTGGCAGAGAGAAAAGCCCCAAAACTATCTCTGTGAGAGTTCCCTGGTGGTCTAGTGGTTAGGATTTGGCGCTTTCACTGCCGTGGCCCAGGTTCAATCCCTGGTCCCGGGACTGAGATCCTGCAAGCCACGTGGTGAGGCCAAAAAACAAAAACAAAAAACTATCTCCATCATCAATGCCATCATATTGTGAAGGCTGAAATCCAGCTCTGCCACTCACAAGGGCTCTCTGGGCGAGGCACAGAGCCTCAGAGGGTAGACGCTCCCTGATGTTCTGACAAGGGGTTTCCATGATCGGAGAGCTTTGTCTGGGAGATGCCAAAGTCCCTCTGTGCTGTGGGCTCTGCAGGAGCCAGGCCTCTCTGTCCGTTGAGGCCAAAGCTCCGCTCCCCAGAACACCAGTCACTGCCTGAGGGCAAGGTGCCTAGGGTGTCAGCAGATTTTGAGGGCTGCTGCTAGTTCTGGCTCTGTGAACAAAACCCAGGGCCTTTTACCTTCCGAGTGTTGATGGTAACTTCCAAGGTCCACTTCATTTCTCTGAGCCCCTACCCTGTTATTATAAAAATGTGCAAACACAGAAAAATGGAAAGTTTATACTGCCCACACTCTGTGCCCACCACTGAGACTATACTTGCTTCATCATATGTCCATCCCTCTTTTCCTCTCTCCACCCAGCAATTCATCTTACTTTTTGGATGCATTTCAAAAGTAAGCTGCGAGTGTCAGTTCACTTCACCCCTAAACCCTTCGGTAGGCATACCATTAACTATATTATGGTTCTTTTGTTTTCGAGGTAAAATTTGCTTGCAGTGAAACTCACAAGCCTTAAATGCACTCTTCTGTGAGTTTTGACAAATTCAGTCACGTGTAACCAAACCACTGTTAAGATATGGAACATGAAAAAAAAAAGATATGGAACATGAATTTGTTTCTTTCGAACTGAGTCATGCTGCATCTTTCTGAGGACTTTGGGGGAAATTCCCATGGGTCTCAGAAGCAGGAATCCATGTCATCTTCTTTCCCTCTGATTTCTGGCTGCTTGGAAATTCAGATACGTTTGTGGCCTGCTTCCAGCATGTGTACAGGACATGTTATGCATTTCTGTGTCATCTTACTCTCCCTTCTCTGCGATTTCCTTGTCTGTTATTTTTAAATCCTGCTGAGGTATATACAACTCTACAAGCTGGTTCTCAAATCCTTTTTTTGGAACAAGACTGAAGGAGTTCTGCATAATCATAGTGGAATTTTCAAGATATTTCAATGGTTTGTGGTGGCCAAATATGTGAAATTGAGGCTGTTCCAGTAAATCTGGAATGAATTGATACCCTATCCACAGAGTATGAACCTGTGTGTAGAGTATGCATGTGTACACACACACACACACACACACACACACACACACAGTGTTGGAGGGCACACATACGAAGAATTCTTTTCTTGGTCCAGACACTGGCATTGGCAGTGAAACCATCAATTCCAAACCCAAAGAGCCCACTCACCAGTGGCCTTGCTGCCTGGGACCCCTGCAGGCGGAAGCTTGGGAGGGGATGGCGGTCTGAATAGTGGTCTTGGAGGGCTGGAACAAGCCATGATGATGGTGACGTGTCCGGGACCAAGCTGCCCAGCCAGCCAGCGCTTCCCCACCGGAGCTCTTTGGTCTGGGCTTATCTGCTGGTGATTTCCCAGGTCCCGCCTCGCATTTTCTCCCCTCATTTTCGCTCGTGGGGAGCCCCTGGACCAGCTGCCGAAGACCTCCCACACAAGCCTTCAAGTTCCAGGTCATGGAGGGCGGCAAGGGTGAGGATGTGGGGTGTGGAGAGGGGAGGAGTCTCAGTAAAAATGGAGGAGAAACCTCCGCAGCTTTTCTCTCCTCAGAACATTCTCTGAGTTTGTCTTCCAGAGCCTCTGTGGCAGACCTCATTTCACTCCTATTTAGGAGACTGATTGGAGTCTGTCTCTTCACTAGACTCTAATCTTTTCTGTTTTTATCCAGCATTGAATACTAGTTGTTTAAGGAATGAAGGGTTTTTTTGGTTCGGTTTTGTTTTCCCTCATCTTTGCACAGAAGGTGTGAGAGCAAGTGCAAGGGATCATCCCTGGGCAGGGAGCAGGCTTGGTGGGGGAGGTCTGGGGTCCTGGTCTGACAGGTCTGACAGGTCTGACAGAGCTACACAGAGCACATCACCTGGGATGAGGCGCCATCTTGGAAGAGGGGAGCCTCGCTCCATCTACAGAGAGGGTCTTACGGAGCCCTGCTGGCGACTCCCTCCTAAGGAGGAAGTACCCACAAATTCCAAACATGGGCTCAGAAGTTTTCTGAAACAATCGCCAGGGATCCAAAATTTCAAAGACAGTGAAAGATTCTAAGGCTTTTATATATTACATATATAAATAGAAATATATATATATTTATTTAAGTTTAAAAAACCATACAGAAAACATATGAATATATTCACATTGCAAAGAAATGGCAACCAGCTCTGAAATACATGGAGTAAAAAAGAGTAAGGCCCTTTTCCTTGTTCCCTTCTCCCACCATCCCGCCCCCGGGTGGCCATTTCTGACAACTGGCCACTGTCCCTCTCTGCATTTTCTCTGTATTTTCATGGAAATTGGGTACATAGGAGAGGTTTTGTTTGATGCTCTACATTAGCAGAGCTAGAGTGGTAATATTGTTTGGCAACATGCTTTTTTTTTTCATTTTATAATATATGTTGGAGATCTTTCTGGATCAGTGCACCCAGCACTGCCTCATTCATTTTAATGCCTTCACAGCATTCCATTGTATAGATGTTCCATAACTGATCTAACCAGTCGCCTGTGGATGGACATTTTTTTTTTCTTTACAATGCTTTGCTCTCACAAAGAATGCTGCAATGACTATGCCTGTTCATGTAATTTCATACCCGTGTGTGTATTCCTAAACGTGGAATTGCTGAGTCAATTGATCTTTCGATGGATGTTGCCAAGTCGTCTTTCTCTAGAGGTAACCTCGTTCTTTTTAACTGAAGGATATTCAACACCAATATTTAACCAACATAACCAGTTAGAGATGAGATGGAACCGTAGCTCAGAATGTGGGAGCCAGCACTGCCTTCTGCCCATGGTTGGGGAAGGACTTGACTCCTGCTGGGAGCTCAGTGGCAAGAGGGGGGTATGTTTGCTCTAGATAATCCCTGAGGAAACCATCACTGGTCAAGAGCTTTAGTTTACAGAGTAGATTTCTGTGCATAATCAATCTCACTTAACCCTACTGAATGAGGAAGGGCCATGTTACTCATTTTCATCCCATTCTACAGATGAGAAAACTGAGGCTCGAAGGAGTCGCACTCAAGTGACTGGCATGACCAGGGTCTGAGACTCCAACTTTCAGATGTTTTTCCACTGTGTCAACAGCTTTCCCCTTTTTCTCTGGGTCCCTTCCTCTGCCTCTCCAATCCTTACCACCCCCTATACACCAAATCCTCCCCAGACAATGCTGCCCTCAGGATCACCCCCAAACGCAACTCCTCAGGTTCCAATAAACCCAGGAATATGCAATGAGATTAGAAATGGTTCCAGTTGGCCTGGAACACATCCCTGAGGCTGTCTCAGTGGGAGAATTTATACCTTCTTATTGCTCAGACAGGCTCAAGGACAGATGTGAGGCCTGGACTCCTTCCTACCCAGCCCCTCAGCCCTCAGGGGCAGAAAATTAGTTACTTAAGTTTAGAGGATAAATAACTGGGAGGAAAAAGATGCATAAATGAATTCATGTGTAGAAAAGCAAAAGACCTAGTTTATAAAGGTGCCCACTTTTCATCAAACCCAATGTAAAAACACTCAGGACTTTTTTCAGGTCTTCATTTCCTTATGCAGGCTCCTGTGTCACGTAAAACTTAAATACATTTGCATGCTCTTCTCCTGTTCATCTGCCTTTGTCAGTTTAATTTTCAGATCCATCCAGGGACCTTAAGAGGGTCAGGAGAATTCTTCCCTCCCCTACAGTCCCCTGGTATTCACACACTTGTGTAATTTTTGTTTCCCCTCAAACCGGGGCTAGACCTAGTGACTCACTTCTAAGGAAGAGAATACAGCAGAAATGAGGGGAGGTCACTTCCGGGGTCAGGTCACAGGAGGACTGAGTGCTTCCCAGGTCACTCACTTGCTCTGAGGAAAGGCAGCTGCCATATTGTGAGCTGAGCCACAGGGAGACCCACAAGCTACGGAACTGATGTCTCCCTCAAGAGCCAGCAAGGACCTGAGATCGCCAACAGCCATGTGAGTGAATTTGGAAGCGGATCTTCTCCCAGCCAAGTTTTGGGATGACTGCAGCCCCAGGCAACTCCTAGATTGCAGCCTCCTCAGAGACCCTGACCCAGAGGCCTGGATGCCTGAGCCACAGAAACTCTGAGGTAATAAATTCTTGTTAATTAAGCCACTAAGTTTGAGGGTAACTTGCTACTCAGAAATAGGTACCTAATACACATTCTACGGCCTATAGTTTCCTATTGCTGGATGTCTGGGCTGTGTTTAACTTCTCATTAATACAAAATCCACTTTAGTGAATATCTTCCTTTCCAACATGCCTTTTCTGAATTTAGGATTACTTCCGAAGGGTGATCCCAGCAGGGAGATAGTTGAGGCCAAGATTCCAATATGTATGGTTTTTCATAAGCATCCCCAAATTGCTGTCATGTAAGGAAGGGAGTGACCAAGTTGGGCCACCAGGAGCATCCAGGTCCCCGTTCCCACACGCCCTTGGCCACATCTTTCTTGGTCTTCCTAGTCATCTATGACTCCAATAGCCATCAGGTAATGATAGCACTTTCCCCTCCTACCTCTCAAGGTAGGCGACTTGAAATCAAAATCACGTCCACGAAAAGTCCCCCAGAGCCTGCACAGTGCTCTGAAGGCTGAGAGAGGTTAGGGTTTTTCTTAGACTCTGGGGATCTCTCAGAGCTCAGCCCCTTTCCATTTCATAGAAGAGGAAGCAGGGACTCAGAATGGCCAGGGCTGTGCTCAGGGTCCCACGGTAATTCACGGCAGGGCAGGGACAGGACAACCCAGGTCCTTTGCCTCCCTGTGTAGAGCTCCTCCTGACCTACTCAGTCTCCCAGCTTGCCTGAACCAAACATCCAGACAGAAGCGGAGGTCTCTCCTGCAACCCCTAAGGACTCAGAAAATCTACACATTTTAAGAAAAGCTGGCCCCCAATCCTCCTTCTTTTGCTGACCTGGCCACCCAGCCAGCCACATCTCTACCCCATGTGGCTCTGCCCGGCTTACTCCCACATCTCACGGCAGGGGGCCCTCAGCTCCCACCTCCTCCTCTCTCCAGGACCCCTCTCTTAGGCCATGAACCCTGCCTGGGCTATCTCCATCCCCTTGTCATTGTAGCCAAGAAAACAGGAAGTGTCTGAGTCACCCGCTCTCCCCTGGGCTTTAGCTGTCTGGGCCCGAGTTCTGGAGTCAAAGAAGGACAAGGAGGAAGCATGTTGGCCTCACAGAAGCCAAGACTGTCTGTGGAGCCCACGCATCCAGCACTGCCTTGCAGCTCGTGGGACCCCAAAGAGCCAGTGGTCGAGGGACTCCCCAATTCTTGGGATGAAAGAAAGCACTCCCTTAAGACATGGAATTCTTGTGTTGGCTCTGCTTCCCACCAGCTGTGGGCCATGGGCTTGTCTGATGGTTCTTAAGCTTGGTTATATTTTAGAATCACCTGAGCTCCACCCCCAGAGATTCAGACAAAAAAAAAAAAAAAATTACTTGAGGCCTAAAAGGATGTCATTGTCCTTCAGTTAGGATTTTAGTGAGCTTCTGCCAGGCATCCAGGATCACCTCAGTCCAGTTTCAAGGCTGAAGAGCTCATGACTTACCCAGATAATCAAAGCCAGAATATAGAACTTGTGAAGGTCAGTTTGTTTCTGGTTCACTCTTATCCTTTCTTTTTTTTTCTTCTTCCTCTTCGCGCCACGTGCAGCTTGTGGGATCTTAGTTCCCCAACCAGGGATTGAACCCTGGCCCTTGACAGTGAAGGTGCCGAGTCCTAACCACTGGACCGCCAGGGAATTCCCACCCTTACTCTTTTTTTAAAAAAAATTTTTATTTATTTTTGGCTGTTCTTCGTTGCTGCCAGTGGGCTACTCTTCTTTGCAGTGCATGGGCTTCTCATTGCGGTGGCTTCTCTTGTTGTGGAGCACGGGCTCTAGGCGTGCAGGCTTCAGGAGTTGTGGCTCATGGGCTCAGTAGTTGTGGCACATGGGCTCAGCTGCTCTGCTGCATGCGGGATATTCCTGGACCAGGACTCGAACCCGTGTCCCCTGCACTAGCAGGCGGATTCTTAGCTACTGCGCCACCAGGGAGGGAAGGGCCATGGCCAGTTTTTTTAAGTTGCCTTCATTAGCAAGGTGGGTCTGAGTCACCTAAATCTGCCTTTACGGAAAGTAAAGTTCCTCTCCAATTCAATTCTAACATTATAGTGTTCCTACTAAATTTTTTGATCCTATAACTGTACCCCATTTTTTTAAAACTGAAAAGATGAAAAAATGTACATAAAAATGTATTTATTTGCTTTTTCTGAAATTAAAAAAAATTCAAAACAACAATACCAATATGAATTAAAAAAAAAAAATGCAGCCAGAGACATCCATCCAGTATTGCCTGACGTGATGGCCCAGGTCTATGCAGTTCTTTGGGACCTCACTATAGTCTTTCCTCAGGCTCTTGTGGCTGGCCCAGTGCAACACCTCTCCCCTCTAGCTAAAGGGCAAGTGAAACTAGGAGTTTCCTTCTAGGCTTTAAGTTCAGCTTGCAAATCTTGATATTCTCTTTATGTGCAGCAAATTTTAACAACCTCCTTTTAGAGGTCTTGCAATAATGTTTGGTCCAGTGTATAAACTCAATCAAATATCTTAAAGTATTTTAAACTTTGTTTAAAAATGAGACTTCCGGGCTTCCCTGGTGGCACAGTGGTTGAGAGTCCGCCTGCTGATACAGGGGACACAGGTTCGTGCCCTGGTCCGGGAAGATCCCACATGCCGCAGAGCGGCTGAGCCCATGAGCCATGGCCACTGAGCCTGTGCGTCCAGAGCCTGTGCTCTGCGACGGGAGAGGCCACAACAGTGAGAGGCTCGCGTACCACAAAAAAAAAAAAAAAAAAATGAGACTTCCTATTTCAGTACTCCATTTCTAACTTAACCAAGAAGAACTTCCTTCCTGAGTACTAAGTAATCCTTACAAAACCAATTAAGTTAAACTCATAAAAAAAAAATCTAAATTAAATAATAGTAAAAGTTAAAATATGGTGAATTTAAAGTTCTCTTATAGGTTCTAGTATTGTATATAAACTCGTTAAGCGTTCAACTTAAAACCCTCAGTTTAAATTACTCAGTTTTACACTTTCAATGGTTAAAGGCTGTCACTCTAAAAGGCCAAATTATCTTATATATTACAAGCATTATAAGTGCCGAACATATACAGATTACTTCTTAATATCAAGGTCAAGTATGTCATATCCTTTTTTTTTTTTTTAATATTTAGTTATTTATTTTATTTTTGGCTGCATCAGGTCTTAGTTGAGGCATGCAGGATCTTTCATCGTGGCGCTCGGGCTTCTCTCTAGCTGTGGCGCTCGGGCTCTGTAGTTGCCGAGCACAGGTTTAGTTGGCCGGCGGCGTGTGCAATCCGGTTGCCCAAGCAGGGATCGAACCTGCGTCCCCTGCACTGGAAGGCGGACTGCCAACCCCTGGACCACCAGGGAAGTCCCAAGTAGCCCGTATCCTTGGTGCCAAATTGTACACACACTTCCCAGTTCTGGTGCAGCTCCCCTCTCAGGCTGATACCCTGATTGCATTTTGACTCTTAAAATGGGTGTGATGGGCGGAATAATACCACTGCCCCAAAGTTGTCCATATCCTAACCATATTCACCCAGAACCTGTGAATATATAACTTACATGGCAAAAGGGACTTTACAGACATGATTGTTAAGGATCTTGAGACGGGAGAGTAGCCTGCGTTATCCAGGTGGATCCAATGTAATCACAGGTCCTTATAAGAGAAACAGGGAGGCGGGAGAGTCAGAGGGAGAGTGGTGATAACAGAAGCAGAGGTTGGAGTGATGTGATTGCTGGCTGGCAGGGAGCCATGAGCCAGCATGGCTCTAGAAGCTGGAGGACGTAAGGAAGCAGATTCTACCCTAGAGCCTCCAGCAGGAATGCAGCTCTGCAACACCTTGATTTTAGCCCTGTGAGACCCATTTGGGATTTGTGTTATCTGGGACTGTAAGTTAAGAAATTGGTTTTGTTGTAAGCCGCTAAGTTTGTGATAATTTGTTACAGCAGCAATAGGAAACTAATAACTCTATACAAATAGAATTTTTCATTTAGCCCTAAGGCCTCTGAATTCTATGTGACCCTAAGATGTTTAAATATCCATTCCATTGAACTTTAAGGACTTGGCCTCGTTCAGTGTGGCCACGTAAGCGCTTACTGACGTGTGATTGTTTTGGTTCATTTCTAATCAGAAGGCGTTCGCATCCTACAGCTGATAGTTCTAGGTTCCTGGAAGATGGTGTCTGACACTACTGGGCTTATTGATATTCAGGCACCTGAGGACAGTGTGAGAAGTTGGTTCTGGTGGCCATTTGATGAGACCAGTTCCCCCCATTCATTCCTCAAACACTCCTGGAACACCGTGCCGAGGGACACGGTGGTGCAGGGGACCGGGTCTGGACCCTTAAAGCACTCAGCTGTAGAGGGAGCCGCAGACAGTCATCCTGACATGGTGTGGTCAGAGCAGGGACAGCCAGTGTGCAGAACATTACTTAGCACAGAGGAGCAGGAGAGGAGGAGGTGGTCAGGGGCTTGGAACACATGGGCTGAGAAGGGACAGCACACAGGCTGTTTGAAATGGGGCCTGGCCGGGCTGGGAAACACAGAACCAATGGCGGTCATTTCCTTGGTGGGGAGGGGAGGGGGATGAGGAGACCCAGGCTGGGGCTGGTGGACATCACGCTGAGCCTGGTCCTTCCATCAGCTTGCACTCAGGTAAGCTGGGTTCCAGTCCTGGCCCTATCTTGTGACCTCAGTTTCTTCATCAGAACAGTGTCATTCATGCTAGAATCTTCCTCTCCACAGGGAGGCAGGAGACCACCAGGAGGATGGAGGATGGCCTTTGTCCAGGAGGCTGGACTGCCAACTTCAGAAGATAAGCCGGGCCCCAGCCAGTGCAGCCACTGGGGGTCTGAACCCACCACTCACCTTTGACGAAGTCCCCTGCCTGCTTCCTACTCCTCAAGGCCCAGGCCTTAACTGGCATTGATGACAAAACTGGCAACTCAGTGAATGGTATGTGAGAAATAGGAGCCAGCTGCCAGCCCCGGCTGAATGAGCCAGAATCTGGGAGTGGGGTGTGCCTGTGTGTGGAGGGGTAGTTCTGGGAACCTGAACCCTAGAGGACCCTGGAGCCCCACTAAGGTTGAGAATCTCTGGGTTACAGGCCCAGGATTCGAGGCTGGGTCCACATGGGCTGACCCACCCCCGTTCACTGACAGGCACGCGCCTCATGCCTGGCCTTCACTGTGGTAGCATTTTCCATGTGTGCCTTCCCACGGTGACTTTGGGGTTTGTGCACGGCCCCTACACACTCACACAGTCACACTAACAATGTTGTGTCACACAGACACATGGACTTGTTTTCTAAGGAGGGCTGCCAGAATTAGCAAATAAAAATGTAGAACACCCAGTTAAATTTCAATTTCAGATGAGCAACTTATACTTTTTTAGCATAAGTATGTTCCAAGGATTGCATAGGACATATTTATACTAAAAATATAATTTTCTGTTTATCTGAAATAGAAATGAACTGGGCATCCTGTATTTTACTCGTAGCCCTACTCCTTAGCCCTGAGGCACCTTCCTGGTTTTTCAGACACACTCATGCCCCCTGTAGACACACACTGATGCTGTAAGCTCAGTTAGGTGGTGGGTGCATCTCTCTGTCCCTGCCCTGGGAGATGCCCAGCCTGAGCCCAGCATCACTGGCTGAAGTACCCAGGGAGGCGTTGCAAAAATCTTCGGCCTTGAAATGGCCTTGAAGAGTGGGAATTAAGCCTGGAAGCTGTCCCCATGAAGCGGGCCAGGCTGGGAGCCTCTGGGCTCCAAACTCCATTAAGCTCCCATGGAAGGGCGAGGGGTCTAGCTCCACCTCTCCCCTCCCCCGTCACCCCTCTGCACCTCCACCTAGGTCCCTAGTATGGTAGGAGGGCTCAGGATCGATGACGGTGAATCTGGAGGGTGTTTTGGAAACAGACATGGCGAGATAAGGATCACTCCAGTTGGCTCTGTCCCAGATTGAATCATCAAATCCAGGGCTTCCTTTGGCCCTGTTTTCCAGAAAGAAAGGCTGAGAGCCTGCAGAGGGCACCCTCCCCCCACAGGTCCTAAAGCCCACCTCTCCATGGTGGCGGTGGTGGCAGTGGTGGGGGGTGATGGGGTGAGTTTGGGAGATAGGTCAGGCCCAAGAGGAGGACACACACCTAGGTCTGAGGATGGGTGAGACCCATCACCCTCCTTCTAACATAAAGTATTGTGGACGCCCCTTTTATCATCTTGAAAAGAAAGTCACAGATATTACAACCAATCCAGACACATAATTAAAAAACAAATATACTGCCTTAATTGGAAAGTAAAGGAGAAATTAAAAGAAAGTCATTGACAATAAAATAAAATTTTTTTCAGCCTGTAATGTTTAAGCATCACTACACTAGGAAGACCTTGGCATGTTTAATGACCCCTGGCTTTAGCTATAAATAGAAGCATTAAGAACGTAACAGGTGAAACGCAGGTGAATTCAGGGGTGTTGTTTTGGTGAGTCAAATACCTGACACAATTTTCTGAAAGAGGATATTTCTTGATAAAATTCCAAACTAAGCCAAGTACGCATCTCCCCTTGATTTATGTAGTAGCTGCATTCCTAGAAAATTAGGTGTATGCTTTTAAAGCCGTACAACAAAACACTTTGCGTTTATATGTAGAACAGAGTTAAGTTCTCAACTTGGAGATTTAGAAAGGTTTTTCAACAGCTGGGGACCAGGGACAGTTTTTTGTTGCAGGACAATTCCCCTGCCCACTAATTGTGCCCCATGCCCCATCAGTGTGACAACCAACACACAAACCCACAGCTCTATAAAACCTGTCCTGGGAGCAGTATTTGCTCTCTGAGGACCAGCATCAGGAGGCCACACAGGGAACCCAGAACCCCAGCTTCCAGCTAGACCCCCCTGCACCCCAGCCTGGGCTTACCCCACCCCCAGTTTACAGACACCCTCTGAACTCAGCTAGCCCTGGGGTCTGTTCTGAAGATGGTGGCTTTGGAGGTTGTTTGGGGTGGGAGAAGGGAGGCAAAGGTACAGCACTGACTCAGCCTCTAGGTTTGCTTGCCTCCAGGGATTGTGCCTGGAGTGGGTGGGGGAGGTGACAGCCATGTGTCAAATTGTGGTGGACAGGGAGATGCGCCCAGATCCTCCTTCTAGGAAGGACTTGCTGCCCCAGCGGTTGGGAGTACTGTCAGGCCTTCTGGGATGGCTCCAGCTGCCAAGAGCTGCTTCACTAAGGTTACAGCCCTTCCCAGGTGGCCCACATCGCCTGACTCACTGAGGCAGGAATATAAAGGCCTGTCCATCTCAGCCCCACTCAGGACACCCCTCAAGGGCACATGTTCTCCAGAGCGCCCACGGGGTTGGATCTGCACCACAGCTCAACTTCTCCCTCTGCCCACACCTGGATCGTCCCCTCCCTTCCACAGGTGTTGATCCAAGGGCCTCCTTAATAAACACTCTGCACCTAAAGCTCCATCATTTTTTAACTTTTTTTTGCAGTACGCGGGCCTCTCACTGTTTTGGCCTCTCCCGTTGCAGAGCACAGGCTCCGGATGCGCAGGCTCAGCGGCCATGGCTCACGGGCCCAGCCGCTCCGCGACATGTGGGATCCTCCCGGACCAGGGCACGAACCCGCGTCCCCCGCATCGTCAGACGGACTCTCAACCACTGCGCCACCAGGGAAGCCCTAAAGCTCCATCTTAAAGTCTTCTCAGAGAACCCAACCTGTGACACCTGGTAATGAGCCGTGTTGTTGAATTGTGTGACCCAAGTCCTAGAAGGGAGCAGAGGAAAGGGGGGCTCGTGCCTGCTGGGAGCATCTGGGAGGGCCTTGTATTAGTCAGGGTTCTCCAGAGAAACAGAACCAATAGGATGTACAGGTAGATGTATAGAAAGATTTATTATGAGGGATTGGCTTATGCAGTTACGGAGGCTGAGAGGTCCCACAACCTGCCGCCTGCAAGTTGGAGGCGCAGGAGATCCAGTGGTGAAGTTCCAGTCCAAACCCCGAGGCTTGAGAACAAGGGGAGCAAGTGGTGTAAGTCCCAATTTGAGTGCAAAGGCCCTAGAACCAGAAGCACCGATATCCAAGGGCAGGAGGAGATGGCTGTCCCAGCTTAAGCAGAGAGCAAATTCACCATCCTCTGCGTGTTTTTTCTATTCTGACCCTTAATAGATTAGATGACGCCCACTGCATTGGTGAGGGCATCTTCTCCACTCAGTCTCCGATTCAAATGCTAACCTCTTCTGGAAATACCCTGAAATAATGTTTTACCAGTGATCTGGGCATCCTTTAGCCTAATCAAATTGACACATAAAGTTAACCCTCACAGGCCCCCAGAGGAGGTGGGATTTGGGCCATCTGGAAGGACTTAGATTAGGAGGAGAGGTTGTTTCAGCTGATCACGATTGTCATCATTGCTAATAATGTGCCTTTGTGGTAGGTGCTTTATTTACACATTTCACCTGAGCAGGGAGGCCTGTGGGGGAATTGTGAGGTGTGGAACACCACTGAGGCCCTGAGGGGCTCTGATGGAAGACAAGGCTGGACTGAGTGGGAAAATGGGCTTTATTTGGAAGGCAATGGGGAGCCACTGAAGGCTGTAGAGCAGGGAGAGGTGTTACAGGATCGGCATTTTCAGAAAGGTCTCCGAGGTACAAATGCATGGTGTGTTAGAAAAGTGTGAGGCTATTGCTGACTTCCAAGTGAGATCCTATGAGGCCTGCCCAGAGCAGTGGCCGTGCGGATGCACACGGGAGATGACTGGGTGTGGAGGTGAGAGAGAAGCAAGGGTCAGAGGTGACCCCAAGCCCGGCCCCAACCCAGAACTGAGCATGTGGAGGATGCCACTGGGCAAATGTGGACAGCTACAGGGACCTCCATGGTTTTCCTTAGTCAGGGGAGGAGGGGAGCTTACCCTGTCCAGGAGACCCATCAGACCTGAGGCCCCCCAGCCTCCCTCTATGGTTGACCTGAGAGGAGGGACCAGGAGAACAAGGGCTGGTATAACAAGGTAACACGAGCTAATGTAACACAGAGCACCCTCCAACACCCCATACCCCATTTAAGTGGCTTAACCCAATAACAATATTCATCCTCATAACTGTCCAATGCAGGTGTTCCTGGTTGGCAGGTGGTTCTTCTCCATGGTGACCAAGGCTCCTTCCAGCTTGTGGCTCTAGGAGCCTCTAAGGGCCTTAGTGTTCCATGCACTCAGTGGATGGATGGGGAAACAGAGGGACACACCCTCTTCTTAACAACCTTGACTGGGACATGGCACACCACTTCTGCTCACATTCCACTGGTGAGAACCAAGCATGGGGCCATACTAGATGAAAGGAGAGCTGGGAAATGTAGTTCGGGCCAAGGCAGCCATGTCCCAGGGAAAACTGTGCCCTGAAGAGAGAGAGCATGAGTGTTTGGTTGACAGGTAGCCACCTTTGGCCCAGTTGGGAGCGGACCTGGCAGCAGGAAACGCCCTCAGTCTCCAGCAGGCTTCTCGGAACACTTTACACAGTGAGTGTGGAGGGCACTTTGAGGCACCTGTGGGTGGGATGGGCCTGCAATGGACTGGGGGGTCGTGGTGTGCGCGGATCGTGAGCCCTGTATGCTCCAAGGGTGATGTGGCGCTTGGGGGCTGGCACTTGTGGGCTCTGTGTGTTGTGTATGAGGGCTGTATTAGTTTTCCGTGGCTGTGTAGCAAATGATCACAAACTTAGCAGCTAAATCCACATGTATTGATCAGCTCACAGTTCTGCAAGTCAGAAATCCAGGTGGGGATGGTTGAGTTCTCTGCTTAGGGTCTTGCAAGGCCAAAATGAAGGCGTGGCTGGGCCCTTATCTGGTGGCTCTGGGGAAGAATGCTCTTCCAGCCTCATTCAGGTTGTTGGCAGTTTTCAGTTCCTTGCCGTTATAGGACTAAGATCCCATTTCCTTGCTGTCTGTCATCTGGGGTCACTCTCAGCTCCTAGAAGCCACTCTTTGGTCCTTGTATGTGACCCCTCCATCTTCAAAGCCAGTGATGGTGAACTGAATCCTTCTGGTGCTTCAAACCTGTTTGATTTCCCCTTCTGCCACCAGCTGGCGAAAATTCTGCTTTTAAAAGGCTTGAATGATTAGATTAGGCCCACCTAATAATCTCCCTTTTGTCATATAACATAACATAATCATGGGAATGATATCTCATCATATTCACAGGTACCACCCACACTCAAAGGTTGGGGGAATCCTACAAGGTCAGGGTCATTGGGATTCATTCTTAGAATTCTGCTTCCCACAAGGGCTGGGTCTGAATGCCTTTTTTTTTTTTTTTTTTTCTGGTACACGGGCCTCTCACTGTTGTGGCCTCTCCCGTTGTGGAGCACAGACTCCGGATGCACAGGCCCAGCGGCCATGGCTCACGGGGCCCAGCCACTCCGCGGCATGTGGGATCCTCCCGGACCGGGGCTCGAACCCGTGTCCCCTGCATCCGCAGGCGGACTCTCAACCACTGAGCCACCAGGGAAGTCCTGAATGCCTTTTGATCCTAGCTTCCTCCTTTGCAAAGTAGATATTATGAGGATTAAATGTATTCATATACTTAGGTATTTGTCAAGCACCTACTCTGTACCAGGTGCAGTTCTGCACACTGGAAATACAGCTGCAGACATGACAGGCAAAGATGGCATGTGCACGAAAGACCCCAGCAGCATATCTGACATCCCCATCTGCGCTCGGGCAGCGGTCACAGAGTCTCTGGCTTTACACTGACATTTAAGGCCCTCATGCTGAGACCATTTCTCTCCCCTGGTCTCCATGCCTTCACTATCTCTCTTAATCCTGCCACCTGGCACAGATAGCCTCCTGTGCCTTCCCCCAGGCCCAGGAGCAGACATCTCCCTGTCACCGGGAGGACATAGTTGCCTCCCCTGAGCTCAGGCACACGAAGTGATGGCAGTAGCAGTGTCTCCACCATCAGCTCCAGCCAGGGATTCAGAGAATTCATCCACAGATGTCTCCTGGGACATTTAAAGCAATTATGAAATATATGTATCGACTGACTACTATGTACTGGGTCCACTTCCTTCAGGTAGCCTTCCCAGACTGCCTGTAGCAGGCCATGATCCCTCTGGGCAACCACAGTCTGACCTGCCTCTTTCTGGCAGCACTTTAATCCCTCTGCCCCACCCCACTGGGGGTCCATATCTTATCTTCATTCCTGTTCCCTGGCTGGGAAGGCTGCTAGGGAAAGTTGCCTTTGGAGGCCACTGATTGGAGTCCTGCAAATTCTAGCCTTGGTCCCTGTGCCTCCCAGCACTGGAGAAAATGGAGTCCAAGAGAGAGGCATCTGCTTTGGAGCTGTAGTTCTAAGGCCCTAAACTCTTCCCTTTCTCCCTGCTAATCCAATTGAAATGGCTCCTTAATCCACATCTACCTCCCTCCCCTTGTATCCCCTTCTCTTCTGAATCTTCAGTCTTAGTCCTATTCCACTGCCTGCTATCACACAAACTCAAAGATCTTCTTCATTTCCTCAGTCCTAAAAAAAATCCTGCCTCCATCCCGCCTCACAGATATCTGACTGAATAACTGACGGTGGTTGATGAGCACTATGGGGAGAGGGCCAGTTTGAATCCTGGCTTTGGCACTGCCTGGCTGTGTGACTGTGCGGGCATCACTCAGTTGCTCTGAGCCTGTTTCCTCATGGTTAAAATGGGGGAAGGTTATGTTCATTGTTGTGCGGGCCCTAGAGTGAGCTGGTGCTGCCCTGAGATGCAGATGTGTTTGGGTGCAGAGCTGTGGAATGGGCACAGAGCTGTGGAATGGGCACTGGGTCAGAGAAGGCTCCTGGACAGGAGTCGGGCCGAGGGACATAGTCCAGGACAAAGCTTGGCTCTCAGAGAGGAGGGGTCACCTGGGCACAACGAGAATCCTTAGATTGTCATTGGATCAGAGGGCTTCTTAATTCTGGCCAATGGAAGCCATGGAAGAATGGTACACTCTTAAAAGGGTAGAAAACCCCTTTTAAAAGGAAGGCCTGTGATAGATATCCAGTAGCCACTTCAGGAAAGGAGCAAAGCCCTGCCCCAGATGCTTCCACCCTTTCTCTACCACCAAACAAAAGGTGCTTAGGGAACAAAGGGCAGTGTTCAGGGCACAGGGAAAGATCTATTGCAACTAGGAGGAAGGGAATAGAAAAAGCCTCCTGAATCCATGGAGGAGAGACAGAAAAAGGAGTGGATCCAGATCATTACAGATTTCTTACTGCTGAGGGAGGGACAGGATCACTGAGAATAAAAAATGTGAACACCTCCACTCCTCATCACCAAGCTAGCAAGCAGTAAATAACCAATGTCAGCAGTAAATTGCTGGAGGAGAGACATTCTGAGATGAAGGACAAAGGGAAGACCTAAAACAAAGATACCCATTCTTGCTGTTCTCTTCAACATTACAGTGGTTGTTTCAGGCAATGCAATAAGGCAAGAAAAAATAAAGACTCACAGATCGAATCACTATTCACATATAAGATTGTCTACATAGAAAATTCCCCCCATCTCTACAGAAAAGCTACTAGTACTAATAAGTTTCGTATGATCACAGGATACAGGGTCACTGTACAGAAAAAAATTTATCCTATTGCTGTATACTAGCAATAACAATTGGAAATTGAAATAAATTTTTAAAAAGCACCATCTACAACAGCACCAAAACCCATGAAATGTAATACTAGGTGCCAGATATGTATGCTGAAAACTACAAAATGATGAAAGAAATCAAAGAGAACCTAAACAAATGGAGAGATATACTATTTTCATGGATTGGAGGACTCAAGATTGGTAAGGTGTCCAATTTTCCCAAACTGATCTATAGATTAAATACAATTCCAATTAAAGTTCCATCAGGATGTTTTCAGTAGAAATTAAAAAGTTGATTCTAAAATTTATATAGAAAAGCAAAGAACTAGAAAAGCCAAAACAATTTGGAAAAGAACAAAGTTGGAAGATTTATACTACCTGTTTTCAAAACTTACTATAAAGCTACAGTAGGAAACAAAAGAGAGGGTAAAAAACTGATGTTTATTAGCTTTTCTTTCCTGTGAGAGCATATGAAATAACTTTGGAAAACTAAGACACAGGAGAACTTGCCGAGGGATTGGACAGGTGGCCTTGGCAGGTGGGGAAGGTAGCTTGTGAAACATGTATGGATTATACACAGATCTGAGCTCTGAATGACATGAGGTCACCAATACTGGCCTCCTTTCCTGAGAGCAGGGGCTGCTGCTTCTCCCTGTTTGTGGGTCCTGTAAGACCCAGCTAAGTGCTCAGCCCGTAGTGGACACTCATGGTTATAGATAAAGGGGATATGTGTACATATGTACTTTGTGTGCTGATCACATTTGGGGGGACCGTGTCTCTGCTGCTTTTCCTTCAGCCCAGATAGTAGAGAGCTCACCCAGTAGAATGGATCATTGAGTATGTGTAGTTTCTCTGTAACTGGCCAGGACAAGAGGCTGCTGACTTCAGGGAGGAGGAATGCAGGCTGTCTGAAAAGCAAGTGATGATGGACGGAAGGGAAAAGGCTGCATTCTTTCCTAGCAGAGAGCTGCCAGGAGTGAGCACACACACGTGTGTGTGTGTGTGTGTGTAGTAGTAGTAGTAGTAGTAGTAGTAGTAGTAGCAGCAGCAGCAGGAATCCAGTAGAATGACATTTCAGTGGCTGAGCTCCAAGTCAACTCTCAAGAAATTTTTAAATTCAGAGACACTTGGTCTTGCTTCCTGCTGTATTCCCACTCTCTGGCTGGCTGGCTCTCAGGTATTGAGACAGGGTGGGCAGTGCTGTCAGGACTCCTGTTTAGAGTGTCCCTGACAGGTACCCTGCCCTTTGCCCAGAGGTCTCCTGAGGCTCCTCCTAGTTTGTGGTTCTGTCATTCTCAGTGCCCAGTCTCCATCTCGAAGTTGTTCGTCATGTCCCAGCAGTGGGAAGGGTTAGAGGGGGGTAGAAGTTGTGCCCTTCCCTGTTAAGGGCAGATGGAAGCCACGCCTATCACAAGTGCTCACACCTATGAAGCCAGATCTCAGTCCCGTGGTCCCACGTGGCTACAAGGCAGGCTGGGAAAGGTGCCCAGACAAAATGCAAAGGTTGGGAATGGATATTGGAAGAACGGTTAACAGTTTTGTCCACAAAGCACGAGATATGGAGAGGGGATTGGAAGGCCTGAGCGTGGAGGCAGGAGCAGCAGGTAAGAGGCCATTGTAATAAACCGAGTGGGAGATCATAGTGGCTTGGACTAGGAGGTGGCAGCTGGGATGAGACAAGTGGGAGGATTCAAGAAGTACCAAGGTAGTACCAATTTAGTAATACCAAATCTTGTTGGAGGTAGAACCAACAGGATTTGTTATCAGTTCAATCTTGAGGGTGAAGGGGAAGGAGAAATCAGGGACAACATCTATGTATCTGGCCTGAAAACTGGGCACATTTATTCAGCAAACGTTTATTGAGTTGGTCCCACATGGCAGGTACCATCTCTGTCCTCAAAGGGACATTGGAGGGGGAAGAGTAACCCCCAGGAAACACGGAGAGAGCTGTTAGATGCTTGGAAACGGGGTAGGACCAACAGTGGGTGGACAGGGTTTTAAGGGAAGCGTAGTTCACCTTCGTCCATGGGGCATTTGGCAGGGCTGAGGTCTCCTGGAAGAGGAGGCAGGCCTTCCAGGCGAGTGAGCGGGAGGACCCAAGATGCGGAGGTGGCCTTTCTCGAGGTGGCAGTGATGGTCATGGTG
Organism: Pseudorca crassidens; assembly: GCF_039906515.1. Classification (NCBI taxonomy): domain Eukaryota; kingdom Metazoa; phylum Chordata; class Mammalia; order Artiodactyla; family Delphinidae; genus Pseudorca; species Pseudorca crassidens. Next base: position 114,719,676 of record NC_090296.1, read on the forward strand.
TAGCAGAACAAGCCCTGGCATTGGAACCAGATGGACCTGAATTCAAATCCTGGCTCTCTGCTCACGTGTTACAGGTGGAATTGTAACCTGGATCAATCTCTATCATAGACTTTGGCATTATCTTTCAAAACTACAAACACAGCAATTCTACTTGTAGGAACTTATCCTACAGATATACTTACATATGTGTGAAGCAACAAATATATCAATACAAGGCTATTCATTACAATATTATTTTTTAATATTTATTTATTTATTTAGCTGTGCTTGCTATTAGTTGTGGCACATGGGTCTTTAGTTGTGGCATGCAAACTCTTAGTTGTGGCATGTGGGATCTAGTTCCCCGACCAGGGATGGAACCCGGGCCCCCTGCACTGGGAGCGCAGAGGCCTAGCCACTGGACCACCAGGGAAGTTCCATGCAGCATTATTTTTTTAACGGCAAAAGACTGGAAACAGCCCAAATGTCCATTAATATAGGCTTGGGTAAATAAATCATGATATATCTATGCAATGGAATACCATGTGAAAAAGAATGACGTTACTCTCTATGTGTTCATATGGAAAGATCTCTAAACTATATTGTAAGTGATAAAAGCAAGACAGAGATCAGTGTATATGGTTTACTACCATTTGGGTAAAGAACAAAAACAGGGAGGGAAGGATGGCTACCTATATCTATCTAAATATGTGTATATGTATTTTTTCATATTTGCTTGAATATGCACAGAATATCTTTGGAAGGACAAACAAGGCCAGTTGCTTCCAGGACAGAGAACTAGGTGGCTGGGAGTCAGGGTTGGGAGGCTGACTTTTTACTGCACTCTTTTATACATTTGGAATTTCAAATTATGTGAAATGTATTATATATACCTCCCATTCCTGCCATTTTGTAGCTGTGTGACTTTAGGCAAGTTATTTGGCTTCTCTGAGCCTTAGTTCCTCTTCCGTGAAATGGCAATAACACCGTTGGCCTCATAAGGATCATCAGGGTTGCCTGGCACAAGGGCAATGCCACACACATCGCCCCCATCTCTTCTTTCACTGTCCGGCTGCTAAATCTTGCCTGGTTCACCTGCTTACATTTGGGAGCTGCCACCCCAGACTCACTGGTGTTTGGAAGTTATGGTGAGGGGCACTTGCCAACTGTCCCCACAACTCCCTAACATCACCGGTCAAGATGGGGGGCTCAAGAGGAAGAGCAGGTTTGGGAGCGCAGAGCGTGAGGCCAGTTCTGGTCAGGCCAAATACTGGCATATCTGCAGACGCTCAACGTCTGGGCTGGTGATGGAGATCTGAGGGTCTCCAGACTCTTCCACTTACAAGGCATAATAATTGTAGTAAGGATAATTGCTAACATTTGTCAAGCATGTACATACATTACCTCACCCTCAGCCACCCTTCACGGTTGATCCTATTATTATCTCCAAAGCTACCCAGTTAAGAAACGGTGGGCTGGATTCCCACCCAGGTCTGTCTGACCAGAACTTGGGACCCAGATTTAGAGTAGCTCCTCAAAATCAGTAACTTTTGGGTTGGCAAATGTTTTTATAAATAATATTTTAGAGTTTGTGGGCCACGTAGCATCTGTCCTAACTTCTTAACTCTGTGCTAAAAGTAGACACAGACAATCCATAAATGAATGAGCATGGCTGTGTCTCAATAAAACTTTATTTAGGGAAACTGAAATTTGAATTTGATAGAATTCTCATGTGTCATAAACTTATTCATCTTTTGATTTTATTCCCCCAACCATTTAAAAACGTAAAATTATTCTTAGCTCATGGGCTGTACAAACAGGCCGTGTGAGCCTTGAGCTGTAGTTTACTGACACTCCCCCCACCCCACCTCTCTAAATCCTCTGATAACCAAAAAGAAACCCCCTTGGCACCAATGCCTTCTTTGGTCTGAGTCTTGCCTCGTGGAGGCCAGTAGCCATGATGCTAAGAACCGCCCCTCTCTGTCTGGATGCTTGTCACTAGAATAGAGGAGGGAGAGATAGGACCTGGGTCCTGTTCCCTGATAAGTCCAGGCCCTTTGAAGACCCAGCTCCTTCTTAAATGAGAAACAGGCCTTCTCAAGGGCCTGACCCTACCAAGTCCAGCATCTGTCTTGGGGCAGGAAGCAGGGGCAAATGTTGGCCCCCAAGGCTGCCCCTCTTCTGCCCTGTTCTCCACCAGTTCCAAGACTGCCTCTGGGCCAGTGCAGACAGGGCCAGCTCAGGTGGTGTCAGGGGCTCGGGCTCAGGGAGGGGTGGGGGGGAGACTGGGCTGCTGGGTGAGGCCAGCAGTGTCACCTGGGGCCTCCCTTCCTCTGGGAGGAGGAAGGCTGGGAGATTTTCTCCAGAGTGTATGTGTGTGTGTGTGTGTGTGGCTGAAATGAGCAGGACTCCTTCCCCCAAAGTAACTTCCTTCAAAGACAGCTACTCTTCTCACTGTTCTCTGTTTCTGGCTGGTCTCCTCTTCCTAACCCTTTTTCCTTCCCCTCCTCTCCTGGCCTTCTCTCTGGTCCCCTCCCAAGCAAGGCCTGACTCTGCTGCTCCTGAGTCTTTGCTCAGACAGCTGCCTCCACCTGGATGTCCTGTCCCCCTTTTCCCACCTGAACAACACTCTCCTTTCAGATACCACCTCCTCCTCTCCCTCGTGGGGCCAGGGTTGGCTCTGGGAGTGCATCTTCCTAGGTGGCACGTGTATGGAGCTGACTTTATAAGAACCGCTTCCCAGATTCAGTGCTGCCCAGAGGCCAACTCCAGACCCCTCGGCCTGGTGTTCAAGACCTTTCATGATCTGTCTCAGGCTTTGTTCTCACCCAAACTGCCCTTGCTGCTCTCAGAGAGCTTATAACCTAGTAGGGGAGGGAATGCTTGAACCCAATGCTGTCCAATAGAAATATAATTTAAGCTACAAGTGTCATTTTAATTGCTTTATAGCCACATTATAAAAGTAAAATGAAATAGGTAGAGTTAATTTTAAAAATATATTTTCTTTAACCCATTATATCCAAAATGTTATCATTTCAATATATAATCAATATAAAAATGATTAATCAGATATCTTATATACTTTTTTATCTACCACATCTTTCGGATCTCATGGGCATTTTACACAAACAGCACATCTCAGTTCAGACTGGCCACATTTCACACTCTCCAAAGCCACACATGGCAGGTGGTCCCCATGTTAGATAGCTCAGGCCTAACCTAACCCTCGCCCCTAACACTTAACCTGAAAAATTGCATGAGTAGGGACTTCCCTGGTGGCGCAGTGGTTAAGAATCCGCCTGCCAATGCAGGGGACGTGGGTTCAAGCCCTGGTCCAGGAAGATCCCACATGCCACGGAGCAACTAAGCCCGTGCGCCACAGCTACTGAGCCTGCGCTCTAGAGCCCGCGAACTACAACTGCTGAAGCCCGTGTGCCTAGAGCCTGTGCTCCACCAAGAGAAGCCACCACAATGAGAAGCCCGTGCACCACAACGAAGAGTAGCTCGCGTTCGCCACAACTAGAGAAAGCCCGCGCACAGCAATGAAGACCCAACGCAGCCATAAAGAAATAAAGAGGGCTTCCCTGGTGGCGCAGTGGTTGAGAGTCCACCTGCTGATGCAGGGGACACGAGTTCGTGCCCCGGTCCGGGAAGATCACGCATGCTGCGTAGTGGCTGAGCCCGTGAGCCATGGCCGCTGAGCCTGCGCGTCCAGAGCCTGTGCTCCGCAACGGGAGAGGCCACAACAGTGAGAGGCCCGCGTACCGCAAAAAAAAAAAAAAAAAAAAAAAAAAAAAAGGAGAAACCAGGTGGCTTCACGGGGGAAGGGGTTGCTGTGGGCTATTCATGACCCAGGAGGACAGGGCCGTGCGCTCATGGCAGGACCCAGCTTTGAACCAAGCTCTGCATCCCTGTGGAGTGCCAGCTGAGGGCAGCGACTTCCTGTGATGGGCAGCAGGAAATGTTTCTAGAAGAGTGCCTGAGCTGGGTCTCTTTCCTGCTCCTGTCAGCACCTCTGTCCATCCTTTTCTCTCTCATGTACCCTCCCTGTCCTGGCCCCAGAGCGAAGGTGAGTGCCCCAGTGAAAAAGCCTATTTCTCCCTGGATACCCAGGCTCTGGTTGGCTCTGGAGGTGCATCCTGCAAAAAGTGCTGGCAGATGCTAGATTCCCTCCACCTGGAGGCCTGGCTGCACCTGAGGGCGGCCCCACCCCCATCCGTACCTTGTGACTGTGTAGGCGGCCCAACCCACCTCTCTGTGGCTTCAAACACTCAGGGTCACTCAAAATGTGTGTGAGTGTGTGAAGGGTGACTTCCAGACTGAGGGTGGCACTGGGGGCTGTCTGGGGTGCAGGGCTGACGGCTGGGGTCTCCGGGACGGGTCTTGTATAAAGGGTCATTCATTCCTGACAGGTGTGTGCAGGGCATGGGGCCTGGCCAGGGCCAGCCAGAGCTTTCAGCAGGATTTAATCAGGGCTGAGTGGGCCCTCCTGAAAGCTGGAGTTGTGTTCTATCAGAGGTTGCTGTTTCATGAGCCCCGTGTGGGTACGGATAGCCAGCCTGACCGTAGAGCTAGAGGTCACCTGGGTGACCAGCTGGTGCAGCCTGCTCAGGTACCGAGGGCCCTGGTGGAAGGAGGCAATGGCTCCGGGCTAAGGTCAGTGTATGGGAGTGAGCACATTTGTACCTCAGAAGCTTCATGAGCCTGGCGCAGGCTCTTGGCGGGTCAGTGGCAGAGTCGGTGTTCCAACCCCAAGACAGTGATGCCGATGTGCCTTCTCGGCTTCTCTATCCTTCCTTCAGAGCTTTGTTTGATGGCATTTGGGGACCGGAAGTGGGGATTTCAGGGAGTGAGTCGGGCAATGTGTCTGGAGTAAGTCTCAGGCTAGTGGTTCAGTTGGGCAAGAGATAGAAATGTGTTTTTCTGTGATTCCACTTGCTCTCTGTTGGAAGCCCTCCTTGCGGAGGGGAAGCAGCAGAGGGGAGTGGTACAAATATGATCTCAGGTGGTTTGAGTTCTTCCCTCTTTCCTCACGGGGTGGGGGGTCTCACTTCCATCAAGCAACAATCTCCTGACTTCAGTGACTCTGTCGGGGGCCTGAGAATCATTTTGCTGATTCTGAGGCCTTGCTGGGGCCCAGAAACTTCTGTGAGGTGCTCACGGCTCTGTCTAGATGTGCTCCCCCAGAAATTCCCCTGTTAGGGGGGCTCCCCTTGGTGCCTGCGTGCTTAGCAGCTTTCCCGGGACATCTTGGATTTCATCATTGGTTTCCATTGTCTTTCTTCCCTGTGGCCCAGGGGCTGGGGGCTGGGTGGGCAGCTGTCCTTTGGAATCCTGGGGACTGACCACCAGTGTGGGCCGCTCTGCTGACAGGGTAAGGCAGCAGTGATCTGAGGGTCCTCGAGGGTCAATGTGGCCTTCCATTCTCTTTCTTGGGGAGCAGGTCACATACTGCTCTGATATCATTAGTCAACTGTGTGTCCCCAGGGCCATGGGGGTTGGTGGCCCAACTCTGCTCGGGAAGACCTGATCAAGCCCAGGGAGGTGGGGCTGGCTGGCTTCCCTTGTTTGCCCAGACTGGAGAGGGGTGTTTCCTGGGATGAAGGCCTCTCGATTCTAAAGCTCAGCCAGTCCTGGGTAAATCAGGATGAACTGTTACCCTATCTTTTTCCCTCCCTCTTTCCCTCCCTCCCTTTCCCTCCCTCAGCCTGGTATTACTGGTGGGTGAGGTGGGGGGACAGGATCAAAGGCCCTCCATTTCTGTGCTCTATATTCGGGATGGGGTACCAGGCAGACCAGGCCTTGGAAGTTGATTTGTGGGGATAAGACTCCTGGGTGAGGCCAGCTCCAGCCCTCCCCACCCCCAGTAAGAGTAAGGTTTGTTTTGGGCACTTCCTACCTCCAAGCTGGCAGCCTGCCAAGACTGGCCTTTATTGAAGCTGGTAGGTAGTCCTAGGGGCTTATGGATCAACAGGGCCAGGAGGCAGAGCCCCTGGGCCCATCCTGTCTCTGTGGCCTTAGGCAGGTCACTTCCCTTCCCTCTTGCCCCAGTCACCTTGCCGTGAAATAGAGGGCTGGCTTTAGAGGGACTGTCGAGCTCCTTCCAATTCTCAAAACTGCTGTTTGCACCCACATGGGTGAGAACGCCTGCTGCTGCCCATATGAACCCTGGAAAGTCTGGAGGGGACAAAGTCTTGAGCTCTTAGACTTTGGAAAGGACACTGCCTGTGGGTCTGGACAAAGGAAACATGTTGGTCCTGTACCAAGAGGGCAGCAGTTAGAGCCAGGGCCCCTGAGGACTTGGACTCAACCAATGAGACCCGCCCGCCTCACTGCCAGAGGAAAACTGAGGCCCAGAGAGGGAAAGTAGATTGTCCAAGGTAACACAGCAAGAAGTGAGCCAGCGGGCATTAGACGCCTGGTCTCCTGGCTCCTCGCCAGGGTGTCTCGCCCCTTCTCAGGGTCACTTATGTGACTCAGTGCTCTTCATGGGGGTTGTCTCCCCCTCCCCGCCACCTCTTACCCAGCACATCTCACTCTGTGGCGTTCTGATCCAGCAGCACTGAGCCCCTCAGACCTGGCAGGACCCCGCAAACACGGAGGGGGAGTGTTCGGCTGTGGCTCACCTCTGGCTCACCTCTGAGCCCTGGTGCCCCCATAGAGTGCGGGAGCTGGGGAGTGACTGGGGGACTTGAGTGTGTGTGTGTAGAGCCTGGGTTCCTGATGGGTGTGGGGCTTGAACCCAGGTCCTTTTGTTTAGTGGAGGCTTGGCACCAGCAGAGGTTCTCAGATGGTAACACCTAAGGCCTTCAATAATAATAATGACAGTAGTAATAGTAACAAAAGATTCCATTCGTTGGGCGCTGACTCTGTTCTGGACTCTGTTCTGAGTGCTTTACATGTATTTAACCCTAACAACAGTCCTATGTGGGAGGAAGTAGCATTATGACCATGTTATAGCCAAGAAAACCTGGCAGAGAGAGGTCAATACTATTACATGGTCACCCCCCTGAAGTCAGGGTAAACACACCCCTGTTGTCAGGAGACTGAAGTAGCTTGAAAGGTTTTGTCCTAAAATTTAGAGCAGAGTAACAGCCATTTTAGAACATTGTAACACCCATCTTTGACAATTTTAATTTAAAAACAGTATGTTAAATGACAGCTCTTCACTAAATTTTGGCATCAAATTAAATGCCAGTGAAGGGGGTGGCTCTATATTTTCTGGGACTCTTGGATGAGCTGCCCCCAGGGGGCACTCACGTGCCATCTGGGCAGCACGGTCTGGCCAGAGATGCCTCCCAGGATGGTCTGCAGGCCCCTCAACTAGAGATTCTCTGGAGGGGCAGGAGATACCCTGGGGGGTACTGAACTTTCAACTCCATAGTGTGATTCCTCGCCTTTTAAAGGAGGCTCCTTGGGAGGGTCTACCACTGCCCAGCATGGTGAAGGATGGGCTTCAAGGAATTTGTGTGCAAAATGATGTGATGGGGACAAATAGGGTACAGTAAGTCCCCTGTATATGAACGAGTTCTATTCCGAGAGCACGTTTGTAAGTCCAATTTGTTCGTAAGTCCAACAAAGTTAGCCTAGGTACTCAACTAACACACTCGGCTATATAGTACTGTTCTGTAATAGATTTATAATACTTTTCACACAAATAATACGTACATTAAAAAAAACACAAAAAATAAAACATTTTTAATCTGGCAGTACAGTACCTTGAAAAGTACAGTAGTACGGTACAACAGCTGGCATACAGGGACTTGCACACACGTTCGCACGTTTGAAAGTTTGCGACTTGAAGGTTCGTACGTAGGGGACTTACTATATTCTTAGAGGGTCCATGGTTTCCATTCAGTATCACAAAAAAGCCTGGTACCCCTTCATGGTTATGAACTCTGCTCTGGGTACCAGAGTCCCACGACAGGGGTGCTACCACCTGAATCAGGGCTGGTCCTTTTGGCATCCCCCAGACAGGGCAGGCAACGTGAATTTCTCTGAGCACCCTGAGAAAAAGTCAGGGGAGCCCCCTCTCTCCTCTCCAAATGTAGGAGCCTGCAGAAAGTGCACCCTGTTCCCGTTGCCCCGCCCAGCCTGTCCCCGCCTGCATGGTGTCCAGGACCCTGGCCTGAGGGCAGGAGAAAGCCCAGTCCTGATGCTTACTTGCCTGGTGTCTTCACCTTCTGGGTCTCAGTTTCCTCACTTGTAAAATGGGTATATGAGTATCTGCTCAGTGGGGTGGTTCTGAGAATCAAAGGAGATGATTCTCATGGGTGGGGGGCTGTTACCCCTGCAGAACTGGGCACTCAGGAGCCTTTTGGGCCATTCTAGACTGATGCTCCTTTTCCTCCAGGGGCAAGGCCCTCTGGCATGCAGAGCACAGACATGGGCAGAGCATATTTTGCTGACCAGGCCTTCCGGGCTGCAGCAGGACAGCATGTCTCTCCCCCTCATATATAACAGGTAGGTAGTGGGATTAAGGTAGAATGTCAGCTCCACGGGAGTAGGAGTTTTGTCTGTTTTGCACACTGCTGTGTCCTCAGGGCCTAGAACATTATCTGGCAAATAGCAAGTATTCAGTAAGTATTTGTTGAATGACAGACGGGGCCGTGGGGAGGGGGCAGCCAGGCATAATCCAGAAAAGTGTGGGGAGAGGCTGTGACATTGTCTCATTCAAAGGCCCAGCTTCAGCTCTGCCACCAACTTTCTGGGTGACCCTGGGCAAATCCCTTCTCCTCTCTGGACCTGTTTTCCCATCTATCAAATGAGGGGATTGGCCCGGGGGGTCTCCAGGTTCCATCCAGCTCTGATGCCCTGTGCATTGGTGGGAAGAATAACCCACTGTGTCTTGAAGACAGGATGTGTCTAGAGAGCAGAGAGGGACCAGGAGGGGCTGCTATGTCATGGGGGCGTGGCAGCAGGCACTCGTCCTATGGCAAAACCAGATCCAGGGCTCGGCAGCTGGGGACTGTGGGCAATGTTCTGCCGCTACCCACAGGAGCAAGTGTCCCTGCTCCTGTCCCCAGCCCTTCCTCCTGAGGGGCCTTTCACCTGCTCAGCAAAAGGAGGCGCTACAGGCACTCCTTTCTCAGTTTGCAAAATAAGGCCAAGACTTCCTGCTGCCCTGCTTGAATCTCTGGGGAGAAGAGGTCCTGTCTCTAGCTGGGACCCTCCTCCACCCTTTGGGCCCTTCACAGCCCCTGGACCCGGGGAAGATAACAGGTGGACACGGTAGAGCTTTCATACAGCTCCGTGCTATCATAAGCCATTAATACCAAACCTGCTGCCACTTCCCTTTTGTCTTCTCTCCCTGAATTTCTTCTGGGAGTGAGCTGATGATTACTTTTAGCCTATAGCCTGATATAAAGACATATCTACCAATATAATTAGACGTGTTTTATTGTCTAATTTAAACAATGGATTTCATAGGCAATAGAGCATGTATTTTGTCGTACTGGTGGCCGATGACTATTAAAATGAGCCTTCCCTGCGTCCTTCTAAGAAGTTCCAGTGTGTTGCTCCCCCGCCCCCAGAACTGCACGGTCTCCAGCAACCACTGAATTCATAGGAAGCACAGCCCAATTGCATGAAAAATTACTTGTAACAAACGTAGTATGTGCTTTTGAGTGAATATTGCAGAATTATATGAGATTTTGTGAAAAATGAAATCCGTCCCCCTCCACCTCATTGTCTAATACTAGCAGTGTTTAAGTCCAGACATTCCTGTGCATATATGAGCTACACACATGAGCGTTTGTGTAAGTTTTTATACAAATAACATCGTAATCTACGTACTGTTGTGCAGCACGTAGACGCTTCCAAGTGGGAACACGTGAGGCTTTGTCATTGTTTGCATGACCACATTAATAGACATTTGGGTCCTTTCCAGTTTTCCATTATTGCAAACAGTGCTGATATGACACTTTGTACCTAATCTTTGTGCACTTGTATGAATTTATCTGCAAGGTAACTTTCTAGAAGTGGAATTTACTGAGTCAAAGAATATACAAAGTGAAATTTTTGTACATTTACATGTTCACACACTGTGTGGGCAATTGCTTATTTCCCCACATTATGGCCAGGCCGTCTTTTCAATCTTTATTTATCTGATAGGTGAGTGCTGTATCCCAGTGTTTTAAATTTTTTCAACCGCAAGTGAAGTTGAACACCTCCTCTTACATTTATGGGCCTTTTATACTTTTCCTGATATCCACTGCCCACTTTTTTCAGCTTTTCCTGATATCCACTGTTTCTACTAATTGTAAAAGTGCTTTACATATGAAGGACATCGTCAAATGAATCTTTGGCATGTCATAATTACTGGCAAATATTTTTTCTTAATTTATTTATGTTTTATCAGTTTAGGGTTCATTTCCAGCATCTATATAGTAACAGTTATCAGTATCCCCTTCATGGAGTTCTGGTTTCTTGCCGAGCTGCATTTTTAATACTATAACCCCAGTAACTGAGAAGGTCTTCAATCCACATTGTGAAATTTAGGGGAGAAAGAGTTTTGCCATTTGCAGCTGAAAAGTGAGCAGTGCAGAGGGCTTGTCCTTTGCTAGGTCTGAATCTGACATTTGGAGGGAGACAAGGGCAGCCGAGAGACAGCTTGCTGTGATGGAGACAAGTCCTAGACTTTAGTGCCCCTCCCAGCTGTCCTGTCCTCCCTCAGCCTCAGTTTTTCTCAATGCAAAATGAGGGGGTTGAACTGGTTGAACTCCAAGATCACTTCCTGTTGGGAATTCCCTGGCGGTGCAGTGGTTAGGACTCCACACTTTCACTGCCAAGAGCCCGGGTTCAATTCCTGGTTGGGGAACAAAGATCCCATGGCGCAGCCAAAAAAAAAAAAAAGATCACTTCCTGTTCGAATAATTGATGGTCTGTTCATACATGATGTGCCCTCAGATAGGTTGCTGTCCGTTTTGGGAACAATTTCTGGTCTTCCATAAAAGGTGGCAGTCGAACAGGGTAATGAGTCAGGTCTTTCCAGCACTAAGGACTCATGACTCCATGGGTGTTCACTTGTGGAGCTCCAACCTTCACTGTGCCTCAGAGGCACCTGCAGAGCAGCCAAGAACACGGGTGCCCAGGCCCCACCCCCAGGACGATTAAATTAGAACCCCTGGAGGTGGGCTTTTGATAGCTTTTAAGAGCCCAGCTGACGAATGCTCCATATGCCTGGGGTCCACCTGACATTCTGAATTTCCGCTGAGCTCTAGATGATGCCGGTGCTGGGAGTTCAGGAGCACACTTGCAGTAGGAGGCTGGCAGCACCAGCAACCCCAGGGAGCTGCTTAGAAATGCAGAGTCTTACACTGATTCCCTCAGTCTGGCTTCCCCAAGTGCTTCTGTGCTGCTTAGGTGAACGTACTTATTTTCAAAAGCAGGGTTTTGGAGGTTATACTCTTGTATTTGCTTTTTGGTAATTCATCCAACCTATACACTTATGATCTCGCCAAGGAGAAAGGGACAGGACCAGGTCATCCTAGACCCCAGAAAGGATCAGGAGCCCTGATGCAGCTGATCCGTTCATTCGGCCTCCCCTTTTGCACATACCTGCAGCTGCTCCGTGCCCACTCCGGAATCATCAGGCATCCTCCCTTGTCTCACTTTTTGTTGTTCCACCTCACTCTGCATATTCTCTTCTTACCCAGGATCTTTCCTTTCGGCCATGATGTAGCCTTCTCCATCTCTCTCCTTTTGTGTGGGTGTACTTCATTCCACATTAAAAACATAAAACACCTGAAGTATTCACTAATACTCGGTTTGCCCTTATAAATGTCTTTAATATATCAAGAGCACATATGAGGCCAGTGAACCCTTGCAGAGCCCTTTGAGATATGAACCAGCTAGCCATCTTCTTCATTACTTGATTTTTATTGGTCAAAGTTATGCTGAATATTGGGGAGAGAGAGGAGTACAGGCGTGAAACAAAACACAGTTGCTACCATAATGAAATGAAAAGTAGAGTCACTATTGCAAGTGAAAGTCTAATCAAGTATTATTCAAATTGCAATTACTTATACACTACACAAATCCCAAAATTTAATCTACTGGAAATCAACAGACCAAAATAAAAAGTGGGTTCTAAAATATCAAATATCCAAAATTTTCACAACATGCTCAGTTACCCTAAATTACTTACTGTCCACATTTTGACAGGTTCCAATCCAACTGGCTACGGATAGGTAAGATAGCAGTATAGGCAGCACACATAGGGGCATCATTTGGGAGTCAAGAGGATGCCATCGGCTTTTGCTCTCTTTCTTTTTCTTTTTGAATTGAAGTATAGTTGTACAATATTATATAAGTTATGGGTGTATAATATAGTGATTCACAATTTTTAAAGGTTATATGCCATTTAGAGTTATTATAAAATATTGGCTATATTGCCCATGCTGTACAGTACATCCCTGAGAGGGCCCTGCTCAGCTACTAAAGAGTACCCTGGGCCTGTGGGTATTTAAAGTGGATCTTGGGTGAGCCTCAGTTTCCTCATCTGTACAATGGGGCTAGTGATGCCTCCTTCTCTGAGTTATTCAGTTTTAGGTCAAATGACATTCAAAAAGCAGCTGGCCTGGCACATAGTAGGTACTCAAGTCAATCCAGTCCAGCTCTCAGTGGGGGCTTACCGTGAAACAGATAATGGCCGGATCTTGGTGCTGGAGTCATGCGTTGCCCTTAGTGCGGTTAGACAGACCTGGTTTGCCCCTCACTAGTTGTAGGACCTTAGATGAGTCATTTCATCTCCCTGCACCTCAGTTTGCTTGTTCAGTGCAGACTGTCGAACCACTCTGGCAGGGTTAAAGTGTGGAGGCCTGTGCCAGGCCCGGAGCCAGCCTGAGTTCAGGCTGTGGGTAGCCACCTCCCTCCCACCCTGAGGGAGCCCTGGCTTCAGAGAACAGTGTCCCCTTTGACTCTGCCAGCCACCGCAGTCACTATACCACAATCCCTGAGCGCTGGAGAGCAAATAACCCCTGTCAGCCCGGCCTTTTTCTTGGCCGCTGCCACTCTGGCCAGCCAGGTTTGGGTTGGCGGGCAAGGTGAGTGGCTCGGCTTTGATGTGAGCTGCGCTGAAGCTGGGAGATGGGGGTGTGGGGATCCCAGCCTGCCTTGGCGGCTCAGGGCCAGCTCCTAGCCTTTACCCCAGAGCTTGGCAGAGCCCTGCTGCCTGGGGCTGGTGGAGGGAGGTGACTGGACACCAGTGGGTCCTCACAGCATCCCTAAGACATGGGTATCCATTTTATAGATGGGGAAACTGAGGGAATTACTCCCCAGCTCTGGTGGCCACTAGGGTGCATGGGTGGGTACCCCCATGTGCCCTGATTTGCTGTGGGTCTGAAGGTCCAGCCCATTCCCTGAGAGGGGCTTGGTCTCCAGAAGACCCCCCGCGCCCGCTGTTTAAATGCGCATGTCAGACCCCACACAGGTTTACTAGGCATCTGATTCATACCTGGCCCTGTGGCTGGCCAAGGGAGCAAGGAAGATGCATAAGACACAGCCCCTCAGAAGCACAGGTTCAAATCCCAGCTCTGCCACTGGCCAGCTCGAGGGACAGCCCCTCTGGGCCTCAATTTCCCCATCTGTAAAACGGGGTGTAGGGAAAATTAAAGTATTGTGTGTGAAAAGCGACTTTTAAAACTGTACTGTTTATGCAAGTGAGGGATGATTAGCACTCCTGAGCTAAAACCCCAGTCTCTGACGCTGAAATAAAGCACAGGAGAGAATGGATGGGGGTCTTTGGTGAGTCACACAAGAGGGCATGTACTCCTAGTCAGAAGGCTGGAAGGGGCAGAAGGCTGCTCATTTTTCAGAGGAGGAAAAAGGGGCCCAGAAGAGTGTTTTGCCCAAAGACTGGAGAAGTAGGACTGATCCTAGCTCTTGGTGGGAGTCCCCAGTCTGTACTGCTGTGCAACCCTGGGAAACTGCTGTAACCTCTCCGGGCCTCAGTTTCCCCCTGTGCCGTTCACACAGGGGAACTGCTGGGAGTGTTTTTCTTCTGAAGCGTGTGTGCATCACTTGGCTCCTCTGACTCTGCTCTGGACAAGGTGGTCCTGGGTCCTTAGGAGGTGAGGAGGGCAGTGAGAATCCCAGCCGACCATCCCAGGGTGGGAACCAAGGCAAGGAGGGAAGCCCAGGTTGCAGGCATGCAGGTCCGAGGTGGGGAGGAAGAGGAGGCAGGAGACTGTTGCCAGCCAGGAAGTGTCTGCTGGCTGGCATCAGGCATGCTTGAGCTAGTGTGCTTCCTGTAAGCAGTGCACACGAGCCTGGGGACCTCACCCCTCAGACATTCCGGGACAGCCCCCCCAGTCCTCAGAGGCTGTCCCATTGTCCCCTGGAACAGCAAACGGGCGGCAGCGCCAAACTCCCAGCATCCAATCAACATCCATTCATTCAACAATGTTTACCGAGCAGGCACCGTGCCAGACACCAGCACGCAGAGAGAGACTTCGGAGCTCAGGGCCAGTGGGTTCACATTTTCCAGCTGGGCCCCCTGTACCTGAAGTGGGAGGTCATCATGGATGAGGAAGACTCCCTAGAGTGCGTGAACCTTGGGGGCAGCGGGGAGATGACCCCTGAACGTTGATTTGGCTCCACTCATGCCAAGCACCACATGGAGGCGGGGTATGCATCCATTGTCTCCTTTAGGTTTCCCAGCAACGAATAGGTGTCATTATCCTCATTTATAGAGACATAGCCTCAGGTGAGCGACCTTGCTCCAGGTCACACAGTTCATGCGGGTTTGAGCCAGGATTCAGACCTGGGTCTTTCCTGGGCACCAAGCCCTCAGATACTGAAACTAGTATCTCTGAGCCCCTGGTTTCAGTTTGGATCCTCTTTTGGAAACCACCCACTAGTCTAGTGGCTTTGGGCAAGTCACTTGGCCTCTCTGAGCCTTGGTTTTCTTATCTGTCAAATGGGGCTCAAGGGGTCTAATTTGTAGGATGGCTGTGAAGTTTAATTGGGACGGTGGATGTGAAACAACCTGCTCACTGGCTGAGGCAAGAGGCTGTGGGAGACCTCGTTCAGGGGGTTTCGTCTCCCAGAATTCTCCGGCCACGGAGGACTTGGAGAAATCCCAAGCCCCTTCCTCTGCTTCCAGGTCTAATCACTCTGAGCCATCAGCCGGAATTGACGGAGTACATCCCAGTTTGCTAGGTGTAGTGCGCAGGGACAGATGCGGAGGAATAAGAGGAGAAGATGGTACAGATGAAGAACAGGACGCAGTGGCTCTGTCCCCTTCCTCTCCTCCCTCAGGGACGTGAGGATCTCGGGGGTGAGGAAGGACTGTTCTGTGAAATAATGAGACCAGTACAAGCCACCATAATGACCGTCTCTCTGCTCCCATTTTGCTCTATGAAGATATTTCATGTCTTAAGTCATTTTAGCCCAAAGACGGCTCTGTGAATTGCTAATATTATCCCCCTTTTGCACGAGCAGACGAGGAAACTGACTCTTAGACAGATTTACCTGAGCCCCTGAGTTAGTAGGCCAGTGGGATTTTAGCCTCTGCTGGTAACACTGACTCCTCTGCTGAGGCTTCCAGAGCCAGGCAGTGGAGGGGAAGTTTCTCAATAGAGAAAAGGAGAAGGCCTTGCTTTTTACAGCTGTGCAGAAGTCTTGCAAAAGCCTTGAGACAGGTGAGATAGAAGCCACGGGAATAAAAAACCCTTCAGGGGACTTCCCTGGTGTCCGGTGGGTAAGACTCCCCACTCCCAATGCAGAGGGCCTGGGTTCGATCCCTGGTTGGGGAGCTAGATCCTGCATGCATGTCACAACTAACAGATCCCTCATGCTACAATGAAAGATCCCGCGTGCTGCAACTAAGACCCGGTGCAGCCAAAATAAATAAACAAATATTAAAAAAAAACCTTCAGATGTTTGTCCCTCTCCTGTGCCTTTCATTATAAGAAAGGCCTCTGGCTGCAGTTCTCACAGCCACGCCTGGGCTGACAGCCTGGCTGTTCTGTGGAATTACACCAACCCCAGGCTGTCTAGATAGTGCTGGGGGTCTGACAAGGGTCCTGGCTGCCACCATTAGCTTGATGACCTTGAGCCCATCACAACCTCTCCAAGCCTCAATTTTTCCATCTGTTAAATGGGGATTTTAATGAATGTTGTGATAGGCAGATTGCACTGGGCACGGCCTGGAACTTCTGGCACAGCAAGCTTCTGAAGTTGACTTCCATCTTCCCTCCCATTTTCTTCTTCTGGGAGATGGCATCAGATAAAGGGGAGTTAGTACAACTCTGTGTGAAGAATCCTAGGCATTAGTTGCAGATGTCTGAGTTCAAAACCCATCTCTTGGGAATTCCCTGGTGGTCCAGTGATTAAGACTCCGTGCTTCCATTGCAGCAACTAAGCTCCCACAAACCATGTGGCTTGGCACAGCCAAAAAAAAAGAAAACAAAAAATCAAAACCTGTCTCTCCTTTGTACCAGCACTGATCAAGTGTGTCGCTTCTCTGGGCTGCAGTTTTCTCATCTGTAAAATGGGGATATAATGTCAACCCTCCAGAGGGAACTCCCTTCGTTCACCTGGAGGTAGAGAGGGCAATGCTTAACCGAGGAGAATGCCTCAAAGTTGGTGACCTCTCAGAGGAGTGGGGAAGATGTTTCGGGATGAGGTTTGGAGGAGGGTTTCTAGCACCTCCTGAAATCAAATCACCTACATTATTAGTTACTCAGATAGAAAACCTGGTTCAGATATTCATAAAGGAAAACCAAGTTGCTCCAAGAAGGAACATGGCTCCCAGGTCACAGAATGCCAATGCAGATGGGGACAGAGGCCCTGAAAGGGGAGTGGGCTGAACCCCAGGCTCCTTGTAGTTTTCCTGCCCTAGTTTAATCCAGGTCAATGCAACAGAAACTTTGAGCTTCTACTATGTGCAAGAGCAAGCTAGGCACTTTGTAGGATCAGGTGGATCATGAATCAGACATTAACTCTGTCTGCCTGTAAGAATCTTATAGTTGAGTCAAAAGAATTAATGATGATATGAATAAGCTATCTCCCTGCACCCCTGTCTCACAGGCACCTTGCACAGAACCTGGTACATAGTAGGTGCTGCGTACATGTTAATTGAATGTAACAAAACTACAAACTACAATGGGGGGCAGACTCTGAGGAGGGGTCATTTATATTGGGCTTTGACGGCTGCCTAAGAGTCTTCTGCTCCTCCGTTTGTCCATTGATCCTCCATCAAGGCTGATGAAGACCACAGCAGAGCAAAACCCCAGCTTCTCCTTGCTCCTGACCACCAGCCCTCATCTGAACTCTGAGGAGTCTCCAGATGTGAGGAGGAAGTGGCCAGGCTGCGGAAGGCAGGCTCGTTTCCAGTGCGGGGCCGGGCCGCCAGGTCCAGGTCCTGTTTACACAGCAAGGCGGACAGGCCGACAAGATTTGGCGGCCAATGCACCTCTGCCTCTGAGAACAGAAGGGGCTGGCAGAGCCTGGCCAGGCACGGGGTGGCCTGTGCCAGAGGGGAAAGTCAAATGTAAAGAGCGTTTCCTCCCGGCCAGCCGGCCCCAGACTTTTGTCTCCAGTCTGCAGGCAGTTCCTCCAGTGATTCATAATCAGCGGGAACTTATAAATAAACCCCACCTCGGCCTCGCACCACAGCCTGGCTGGGACCTGGGCGGGAGCGAGGTGGGGGGTTGGGAAACAGGGAAGCTGAGGAGAGGCCCTGAGGAAGCTCGGGGGACCGGGGTGATGCTGGCTGCTGGGCAGGGGCACTTCTGGCTTCCTATGGAGGGACTGCAGGTCTGTTGCCAGCAGTCACATCCCACTGAGGACTCAAGCATGGGGCCACTGGTCGGGAGCAAAGAATGCTGAGAGGCCGGGATTTTCATCTGTTCCCCAGGAGTGTAGTAGATGAGACTAGGTAGAATTTTGAAATAGCTGGCCTTTAAAACATTTTTTTGGATATAATTTCAAATTCATGGAAAAGTTGCAAAAAAATAGGACAGAGGGGACTTCCCTGGTGGTGCAGTGGTTAAGAATCCGCCTGTCAATGCAGGGGACATGGGTTCGAGCCCTGGTTCGGGAAGATCCCACATGCCACGGAGCAACTATGTCCATGCACCACAACTACTGAGCCTGCGCTCTAGAGCCCACAAGCCACAACTACTGAGCCTGTGAGCCACAACTACTGAGCCCGTGTGCCACAACTACTGAAGCCTGTGCGCCTAGAGCCTGTGCTCTGCAAAAAGAGAAGCCACTGCAGTGAGAAGCCTGCGCACCAAAACAAAGAGTAGCCCCCACTCACCACCGCTAGAGAAAGTCCGCGCACAGCAACGAAGACCCAGTGCAGCCAAAAATAAATAAATAAATAAATTAATTAATAATAAAAAACATAGAACAGAGAACTCCTGTATAACCTGTAGCCAGATTCATCAATTGTTTACATTCTGTCCCATTTTGCTTCATCATTCTCTGTCTCCCATATTTCCTGTTTTCGGAACCATCTAAAAGTAGGCTTCCAATTGTGGAAAACAGTATGGAGGTTTCTCAAAAAACTAAAAATAGCACTACCATATGACCCAGCAATTTCACTCCTGGGTATATATTCGAAAAAAACAAAACCACTAATTCGAAAAGATACATGCACCCCAATGTTCATAGCAACATTACTTACAATAGCCAAGATATGGAAAAAACCTAAGTTGTCCATCAACAGATGAATGGATAAAGAAGAGGTGGTATATATATATAAACACAGTGGAGTACTACTCAGCCATAAAAAAGAATGAAATTTTGCTATTTGCAGCAACATGAATGGACTTGGAGGGCATTATGCTAAATGAAATAAGTCAGACAGAGAAAGACAAATACTATATGATATCACTTATATGTGGAATCTAAAAAATATAACAAATAAGTGAATATAACAAAAAAGAAGCAGACTCACAAATATAGAGAACAAACTAGTGGTTACCAGTGGCAGAGGGGGACAATATAGGGGTGGGGGAGGGTACAAGCTATTGGGTATAAGATAGGCTCAAGGATGTATTGTACAACATGGCAAATATAGCCAGTATTTTGTAATAACTGTAAATGGGGCGTAACCTTTAAAAATTGTATAAAAATAGTAAAAGTAGGCTTCTGGCATCACACCTCTGTGCCCCTTTTGCCTTCAGTGTGCATTTTCTGAACTAGCCAGTGTTTGGATTCCTGACCAACCACTTACTAAACGTATTCCAGGGCAAGTTTTTCAGGTCCTGCATCCTCCTCTGTGAAGCGGGGCTATGAGGACCCCTTACCACGGAGAGGATCAGGAGACGTAACAATGGAAACATCTGCCAGAACAGTAATGATAAGCACAGCTCATTATTATATGCAAAGCAGCTTGCATACATTATGTCATTTGACCAGCATAGAAGAAACAGGCTCAGAGATGGTGTGTAATTTGTCCAAAGTCACACAGCAAGTTAGGCTTTGATGTACACAGTAAGCACTGAAATAATCCTGGAGCCTGCCCTCATCCTTATTTGCTGTATGATTGTAATCAAGGGCTGGCTTCCTAGGCCTTGGTCTCCCCTCGTGCTGTGGGCACAGGGATCTCAGGGCAGGGGATGTCGGCAGGGGAGGGGTGGGGGTGAGGCAGGGGAGAATGCAAGATGCTTCTGCAAGCGGCCCAGCTCCCCAGGTCCCTGGAAGAAGCACTTCTCTTGTCAGGGCCAGAGTGGAAGCTGCTCCAGCAGACAAACCAGCTTCCCTGAATTCTTCAGGTCGCCTTATGATCCAGGCTCAAACCTCTCTTGCAGATTGTCTCTGGAAACTGGGAAATCGGACCAGAAGGCCCTGAGCCTCCCCGCCTCTGAAGCTTCTGCAGTGATGAGGCCTGGCCACCAGATGGCAGCACACAGACCACTGCGCTCTCAGGGAAGAGGAGGTGTGTCTCCATCAAGGGGCCGTTTTAGCGTGGCTGCTCCTGAGTGAGAGCATCCACACCACCATCCCTTTAGTTTCGGGTCGCAGGGAAACAGTCCAGGAAGGGCAGCAACTCACCACGGTCGCTCAGCCTGCACTTTGTGCTTCCAGGGGTTCTTACCCTGGTTGAGCAAGGCCCTGGGACTGTGACAGTTGCTGGATTTCTCTAGACCTCAGTTTCCACATTTGCAGAAAGGTGCAAGTCCCTTCTGCCTAGCTTTCTTCACGGGGTCTGTATGGCAGGTCAAACACGGAGACTCCGTTTCCACATCTGTGAAATTGGTATAACAGTAGAGGCTGTTTTGTGCCGTCATGAGGATGAAGAGCTGCCCACATCTGAAGTGATTTGAGGGTTAAGCCTGCAGGCCAAAGTCCAGCCACCTACACGTGAGCTCTGGGTCTGCCTACAGCTCCCAGAACGGCCTTGTTTATAAAGTGCAGTGAGTGCAGGACTTCCGAGTGGGAGGAGACCTCACGGCTCATTTCACCGGTACCTTCCATTCCTCAGACAGAGGAAAGTCCAGAGAGGGCCAGTGACTTGCCTAAGGTCTCATAGCCCCACCTGACCACACTGGAACCCAGATCCACTAACCCTGGGGACAGCCGTCATTAACTCTTCTCTCCCCTCTGCCCAGAGACCCACGTTGGGAAGGGCTGGTACAGCTGGGGGAGGAATGGGCACAGAGGGGGCCACCATGAGCTGGAGGCCACGCTGCAAAAGAGTCTAGCTCAGAGTCCAAGGAAACTCCCTTCTCCTGAGGGACAGCCAGTGCCCCTGCCCCCAGGGGAAAGCCCTCAGGGTTCACCTGCCCAGACCCTGGGGGGGATATTTTTAAAAGTTTAAACACTCTTCAGGGAGCATTCTCCATTTCTATTCCTACAGTGTATCTATGCTTTTATTTAAGAAACAAGGCTTCTGTTCTCTGTTAATTAGTGGGCTCCTATAAACTCTCTCCCCCAGCTCAGGATGTGGAGGGCAGGGGGGAAAAAACCAATAAAAATATAAAAATATGGAACTCCAGATGCACTGGGCAGGACCAGCCTTCCTGCCTGCGGAGAGGGAGAGACGTATTACCCCAAATTAGTAACCGTCCAGAATCCCAGGCTGATAACATGCATATTTTGGGAAGAACATGCTACTAACTTGACCTCATTCATATTCAACTGTAAGAGACTGATGGAGTGGCTTTTTCTTCAGCAAGTTTGAATGAGGGAGGAGAGATGGGTCATGAGAGCCTGGGAGTGGGATGAGGAGGAACGGGGCAGAAGGTCAGGGGCATGCGCAGAGAGGCTTCGGCCCGGAGACTGACAGTATTGCCCAGGCGCCAGAGGGAAATGGAACACTGACTTTCAGGAGAGGCCCACCTGGGTGGGGGTGGGGCACAGATAATTCAGTTTCCATGAGGCGGTGCTTTCTCCTGGGGGAGAAAGGGGGGATACCTGTAACCTGCAGTTTCCCCTGGAGGGGGGGCTGGCCTGCAGGTCCAGCCTCATGTCCATCTCTCTGCAGAGTCCCTCAACTGCCCTGAGAAGCAGGAGCTGTCATCTCCATTGTAATCCAGTAGACTGAGGCCCAGAAAAAGAGAGGGGCTTGCCCAAGCGCTGAGTTAGTGACAAAACGCCTAGAAGAACCAAGGTCTCCTAGTCAGTTGCTTTTTACTCACGTTCTGCCTGAATCTGGAGTTAGGCCAAACCAGTTCCTGGCTCTGTGACCTCTTGGACCACTCCAAGCTCAGTTTTCCTCATCTGTAAAATGGGAGCGATATCTCTTATCTCCTGGGGTTGTTGACAGCATTTGATACTGTATGAAACGGCCTGGCACACAGTGGGCATGCAATCAGCGGCGGCTGTCTTACAGAGGAGTCAAATCTTACTCGGGGCACGGTTCTGAAGGTCATTTAATGCAAAGCACAAAACGAAACAAAAAATAAAAACCAAACCCTTGAAAATCCTGTAGGAAGGCACCATGAAGAGTTAAATCCTTGCTGGGGGTGAGTGGGGGAGGAAGAGGAAGGCTTTAGGATTGCCAAGGAGCCAAGAGGGTGAGTGAGACATTGAGGCAGGCAAACTGCATACAGTGGAAAGTGTGCCGTGGAGGCCTGGCAGGTACAGGAGGGTCCGTGCCAGGATGGGCAGGGCTTTGAATGCCAGGGGGAGAAGTCAGCGCCGGCTTGCTGCTGTCAGGAGATGTTTAATTTTGGCAGTGGGGTGATTAAAGGGAGGTTCCCTGTGTGTGTGTGAATTTCCACCCACTCCCAAAGTTGTTTCTCTGCTGGAGAGCTGGGGCCAGTTTATGGCTCCTGGCTGCCCCTGTGAGGCCTCTCCCAGCCCTCCTCCTCCCTGGCTGTCTGGCAGCCAACTGAATTTTATGTGGGGAATCTGAGGAATTTGAAAAGGCAGAATGCAAATGCCACTGTTGGAGATTTCCTTGTCAGCCTCGGAGCAGGGGGGAAGGCCCCTCTTTGTGGGGTAAGGAAGTGTGGAGCTCTGGGTCCTGGACCCTGTTAGGATGCTCAGGGGCCAGGTGGCCAGGGCCAGTTCCTTAACCCCCATCTGTGAGAAGCAGGCAGTGTCACCAGAACTCTCCTCTGGAGCTGTTGGAGAGCCAAGCTCGGTAACAGAGAGTGGCCCTTGTACACTGTAAAGAGCCTGTCACACGCCCTGTGTTGAGAGGTTATTAACGATTCCCCAATGCCCTCGTTTTACAGAGGAGGGAACCGAAGTCCAAGGGGAGACTTTTGTCTGGGGTCACGGGGCCGATCTGGGCCGAAGCCAGGGTCCCAGCGCTGATGGGGGCCCGCTGGGGGCCCGGCGCTGCGGGCGCGCTGAGGTCGCGGGGCGGTCCCGGACCTTGCGCTGCCCTAAACCCTCCGGGCCGTGGGTGCGCCCGCCGTCCCCGGACCTGCCCGCTGTGGGCGCCGGGGGGCCGGGAGCCGGGAGCCGCGCCCGAGCCCGGGCGCCTCTATCTCCCGCGGCCGCGGCGTCTCCGAGTCTCGGCGGCCCGAGCGCCGGGCGTTATCTGCTCTCGCCCGGCCGGGCCCCTTCCCGCCTTCCCGCCCGGCCGTGGCCGCCGTGGCGACGGGCCGCTCCCGCCTTATCATCGGCCGCCCAGCCGGCTAGCTGTGGCCCGCGTCTCACCCCCGCCCCTCCCCGGGCGGCCCCCTCCCCGACACGCTCACTCCCCAAGATGCCTCCTCCCAGGGTAGCCCCCTCCCCTGATGCCCCTCTCAGAGTTGCCCCCTCAGGGGCCAAGCTGCAGGGAGCGCTTTCCCCAAGGGGGACTGCGTCAGAAAAGGGTGTCAGATTTGTCCTCTTCTTAAAAGACAAGCCTAACTATGCTTAATCCCATTTTAGTCACGTTTTAAAGGATTTCATAAGAGAGGCAAAGTTATGCAAAACAAAACAAAAAACAAAACCCACTATACATCAGGGCTGGGCGGGGGCGGGGTGGGACAGAGTACTATCCATCAGATCGCTCTAAAATTCTTCTCCTCAGGGCTTACTGTGTTAGGTGTGACACCCCTTGGAAGCGAAGTTTCCCCACCTGAGTATGGGAATCTGTAAGCCATGAAGCTCCCTACAGTGCTGGTGGCAGAAAACATGGGTGCAGCCCTTTGTAATAACAATTTGGCAGTATAGATGGAAAGCCATAAAAGTATTTATACCCTTTGACTCAGTAATCTCACTCTGGGAATGTATCCCAAGGAAATAGTTCAACAGCAGCGAAAGAAAAAGACAAAAACAGAAAAGTATGGGTTCATCAATGTGTTATTTGTAAAGCTAGTGAGCACAGCTTTCTGAGTGAAAAGTTGGAATACATGAGTTGCATGGTACTGGGTTCGAACTCACCATGGTCCCGCCATGAACCCGCCTACGAACCTTGAATAAGTGTCTTAACCTTGCCGAATTTCCCTTTTCGTTTCTGGGAAATGGATAACCCCACCACTCAGAGGACTTTTGTAAGAATTCCAGGAGACAGCTTGTGAAAGCATCTAGTAAAGGGTTTGAGGGTAGAGGAAGAACATAAGAAATGTTTATTTCCCCCCTTTCTTCATCCTTACAGAAATGAAAATATGGAGTATTTCAAGTGACATTTGTAAATACTAGAGAAAGTGCATATGGTGGTTAAGAGCTTGGGACTTTTGAGTCCTTCAAACTTGGATTGGGTCAGAATCCTAGCACCACTTATTTCCTAGCTGTGCAATCTTGACAAGATGTATCTCCTCACTTATTAAAAAATGATAATAGAATTTACCCTGTAACTGTGGTGAGGATTAAATGAGGTACTATGTGGAATGTGTTCAGGTCCGTGCCTGGCAGGTAATAAGCACTCAATAACTGGTAGCTATTATTATTATTAAATAGCATTTAAAAGTAGAAGTAACTTCAATACCCCAAAGTACTCCAAGTTAAATAAGTTAGGGTATCTTTTGTGGAATAGAATGCGGCATTTAAAAAGAGTGAGATAATCAATATAAACTAATGAGGAAGGATGAACATGATAAGTGAAAAAAGACAGTTGCCTCCATCTGGATAAGTGACCTAAATATGAAAAATTAGAAGTAAAAATATAAGTTTAAGGAAAGTCTTATATAATCTTGGGGGGGGGGCGCAGTAATGACGATCTTCTCAAGCAAGCCAGGAACCGTAAGGAAAAGACAGACCATAAAGGAAAAGACAGATTAGACCATATCAGATATTTAAATGTCTACATGGTAGGAGACCCCATAAACAAGTCTAGAGACAATTGTAGAGAGGAGAAATATTTGTTACATACAGATAAAAGCTTCATGTCCTGCATACCCCTCAAGACCTCTCATATGGAATTCCTACAAACTAATTGGAAAAGTCAAACAATAGAAAAATGGACAAAACCACTTCACAGAAGAGGAAATGCAATCATGAGAAAGGCAGACCACCTCCCCATTTGTTGGGGAAATGCAGATAAAAGCATAAACAAAATACCGTTTTCCACCAAGCATTAACAATTAAAATAGAAATAGGCATGCCCTTTGCCCCACCAATCCCATTTTCAGAACTATCCATAAAAAATACATTTTGTTTTTTTTGCTGTAGTGTTCTTCATGCTTCATAGTGACGATTCCAGTGTCCACGTCTAGGGCATGGGTGGATGAATTTGGTTACAGCCATGCTAATGGATACTGTAGACTGCTAAGAAGGAGCTTCTTCAATCTGTATGCAGTGACTTGCAGGGTTGTCTGTGATATTCTGTCAGGCCAAAAAAGGCAATTGTGCAGCAGTGTGTAAAGTATGATCCCATTTTGTGTTTAAAAAAAAGTGTGTGTGTCTGTGTGTGTGAGAGAGAGCGCGAGACAGAGAGAAGCTTTCAAGCCTTCACCAGGGTAAATATGTTGGTTCTGTTTGCATAAACCTATAGAAAAGTGGGTGTATATATTGAAAGAAAGGGGCAAGTGGTTTTCACTAGTTTTCTTTTTTCCAGTTTTATTGAGATATAATTGATATATAACATTATACACGTTTAAGGGGCACAACATAGTGATTATATATATATATACTTTATATATATACACACACATATATATATATGATCACCACAATAAATTTAGTTAACATCCATCACCTCACAGAATGACAAATTTTTTTCTTGTGTTGAGAACTTTTAAGATCTCCTCTCTAAGCACTTTCAAGTATACAACACAGCATTGTTAACTATAGTCACCATGCTGTACATTCCCAGAACTTAGAACTGTAAGTTTGTACCTTTTGACCACCCTCACCCATTCTGCCCACCCTCCGCCTCTGGCAACCACCATTCTGTTTGCCCATTTGTCTAGACTGACATTTTCCTTTACGTTTGTAGGAATTCTGGACATGAGGGATATGAACCCTTCCTTCCCTGCACGTGAGCCTGTGGAGAGGCTCCTGCCAGCCTGTTCTGCATTTCCTGGTAGTGGGAGGAGAGAGGGGCGTTGTCCTCAGGTCCCCATCTCTCTGTGACCTTTGGCCTGCTGCAGCAGCCTATGTTGTTGTAGTCTGGAAAAATGGCAATTAAATAGATTTGATCACATACAACAAACGAAGAGAGTTTGCAAAGCAATATGTACCCCCGGTTCAGTTTCTGTGAGAAGGAACAGCCTGTGTTTGTAAATATGTAGAGGAAGGGCTGAGAGAGGGTCTGGCTGACTGTTGGAGGTCACTTCTGAGCAGTGGGCTGTGCTGAAGGGGGTTTTATTTTTGCACGTCTCTTGTTTGCATTTTTTACAATGAGCATTATTGCTTTTGCAAGGATAAAACAATGGAGTATTTTTTCCCCTCAAGTGGACAGTGGTATTTGTGTACTGTGACTGCAGGGAGGAAATGTGAACAAGCACCAGAAATTGGGTTAGGATGGTGGGACCCCCCCCCAACCCCCGCCAGAATTTTTTCTTTCAGATTTGTACCTTTTATTTTTTTATTGTGGTAAGAAACTTATAATATAAAATTACCATCTTAACCATTTTTAAGTGTACAGTGCAGTATTGTTAACTATGTTACTCCAGATCTCCAGAACTTTTTCGTCTTGCATAACTGAGGCTCTATACTAATTGAACATCTCCCCATCTCCCCCGGCCCTCGGCCCCTGGAAACCACATTCTACTTTCTGTTTCTATGAATTTGACTACTTTAGTAACCTCATATAAGTGGAATCATGCAATATTTGTCTTTTTGTGACTGACCTATTTCACTTAGCGTAGTGTCCTCAGGGTTCGTCTATGTTGTAACGTATGACAAGATTTTCTTAGTTGTGTATTGGGTTGGCCAAAAAGTTCCTTCGGTTTTTAAGTAAAGATAAAAGACTCATTTTCACCAAGAACTTTATTGAACAGCATATTCATCGTTTTGTTCCACTACCTTCTGCCATTTTTCAGGCAACTTCATAATTCTATCTTCCCAAAACTTTTTATCTTTTTGAGCAAAGAATTGTTACAGGTGTCTTTTACAGTCTTCCAGGGAATTGAAATTCTTTCCATTAAGAGAATTTTGTAAAGACCGAAATAAATGGAAATCCAAAGGTGCAATGTCTAGTGAATATGATGGATGAGTCAGAACTTCCCACCTAAGCTGTAACAATTTTTGCCTGGTCATCAAAGAAACATGCGGTCTTGTGGTATCCTGATGGAAGATTATGCGTCTTCTGTTGACTCATTCCTGACGCTTTTCTTTGAGTGCTGCTTTCAGTTGGTCTAATTGGGAGCAGTACTTGTCGGAATTAATCTTTTGGTTTTCCAGAAGGAGCTCATAATAGAGGACTCCCTTCCAATCCCACCATATACACAACATCACCTTCTTTGGATGAAGACCAGACTTTGGTGTGGTTGGTGGTGGTTCATTTTGCTTGCCCCACGACCTCTTCCGTTCCACATTGTTGTACAGTATCCACTTTTCATCGCCCGTCACAATTTGTTTTAAAAACGAAACGTTTTCATTACGTTTAAGTAGAGAATAGCGTGCGGAAATACGGTCAAGAAGGTTTTTTTTCGCTTAACTTACGTGGAACCCAAACATCAAAACCTTTAATGTAACCAAGCTGGTGCGAATGATTTTCAAGACTTGATTTGGATATTTTGAGTATGTTGGCTATCTCCCACATGGTATAACGTTAATTGTTCTCAATTAATGTCTCGATTTGATCACTGTCAACTTCAACTGGTCTACCTGACCATGGAGCAACGTTCAGTGATAAATCTCTAGCACGAGACTTCGCAAACCACTTTTGATACATTTGATCAGTCACAGCACCTTCTCCACACACTGCAAAAATCTTTTTTTGCATTTCAGTTGTGTTTTTACCTTTCTTGAAATAATAAAGCATAATATGCCGAAAATGTTGCTTTTTTCTTCCATCTTCAATATTAAAATGGCTACACAAAAATTCACCAATTTTGATAAGTTTTTTCTTAAATGCACCCTGATATGACAGCTGCCACGATACAATCCAACAAAATTGTCTCGAATGAAGTTAAAGACAGCTAAGCACTACTAGAGCCATCTTACAGAAAAAACCGAATGAACTTTTTGGTCAACCCAATATATATAACTACATTTTGTTTTGTCCTTCAAAGGAAACTTAGGCTGCTTCCACATCGTCACTATTGTGAATAATGCTACTATCAACATGGACATGCAAATATCTCTTCAAAATCCTGTTTTCAATTCTTTTGGATACATACTGTTATGGGCTGAATGTTTGTGTCCTTCCAAATTCATATGTTGAAACTCTAATCCTAATGTGATGGTATTTGGAGATGGGGCCTTTGGGTGGTAATTAGGCCATGAGGGTGGAGCCCTCATGAATAGGATTAGTGCCCTTATAGAAAGAGGCCAGGGAGCTAACTAGCTCCCTGCTCTCTGCCACGTGAGGACACAATGAGAAATCAGCAATCTGCAACCCAGAAGAGGGCTCTCACCAGAACCTGACCATGCTGACAGCTTGATCTTGGACCCTCCAGCCTCTAGAAGTGTGAGAAATAATTTTCTGTGGTTTATGAGCCACCCAGTTTATGATATTTTGTTATAGAAGCCTGAGTGGACTAAGACATACACTAAGAAGTGGAATTGCTTAATCATATGGTAATTCTATTTTTAATTTTTTCAGAAATTGCCATACTGTTTTTCACAGCAGCTGCACCATTTTACATTCCCCCCAACAGTGTGCCAGAGTTCCAATTTCTCCACATCTTTGCCAGCACTTGTTATGTTCTGCTTGTTTGTTTTTTGATAGTGACCATCCTAACGGGTCTGAGATGATATTCATTGTGTTTTGATTTGCATTTCTCTCATGGTTAGTGATACTGAGCATCTTTTCATATCCTTATCGGCCATTTGTATATCTTATTTGGAGAAATGTCTATTCCAGTCCTTTGCCCATTTTTTAACTGGGTTATTTATTTATTTATTTGCCATTGATTTGTTATGGATATTAACCCCTTATCAGATATATGATTTGCAAATATTTTCTGCCATTCTGTACATTGCCTTTTCACTCTGTTGATTGTTTCCACTCTGTTTCCTTTGCTGTGTGGAAGTTTTAAAGTTTGGTGCCATTCCACATGTCTATTTTTGCTTAGGTTCCCTGTGCTTTTGGTGTCATAGCCAAGAAATTGTTGCCAAATCCAATGTTATAAAGCTTCTTCCCTGTTTTCTACTAGTAGTTTTATAGTTTCAGGTCTTACATTTAGGTTTTTGATCTATTTTGACTTCTGTATATAGTGTAAGATAAGGATTTAACTTCATTCTTTTGCAGCCAGATACCCAGTTTTCCCAACACCAGTTGTTGAGGAGACTATCCTTTCCCCATTATGTAGTCTTGGCATCTTTGTTGAAGATCATTTGACCATGTACACAAGGGTTTATTTCTGGGCTCTCTATTCTGTTCCATTGGTCTATACACCTGTCTGTATGCCCCATTACCATATTGTTTTTGTTACTGTAGCTTGGTAATATGTTTTGAAATCAAGAAGTATGAGGCCTCCAGCTTTGTCCTTCTTTGCCCCTGTATTTTAATGTGGCAGATTTCCATCAAGTAAATTTTGAACTATTATCCCTGGGTGGCAGGCTGGGAAGATCCAGGGGAGGACGTGGGATTGGATTCTCATCTGAGGAAGCTCCTGTAAGCACAGACAGAGTAGATGACCACTGATTGTTTGCCCACTCATCCATCCGCCACTATCTCTCTTGGTCTGCTTAGCCTGCGCCAGCCCACATTGATTGGCTGGTGGGGGGAATGTTACTTTCTTTTTCTTCTTTTATTTCCTCCTGTTCTTCCTGTCTCCCTTCCCCTCTTCCTTCCTTCCTTCTCTCGTTCCTCTTCCTCACTTCCTTATTTCTTTCCCTCTCCTTCCTTCCTTTTCTTAGCCCAGCTGCATTGGGTGACTTGCTTAAGGCAACTCAGGAGTACACAAGGCCCAATGCTTCTGGCCTTTGTCGCTCTCCTCAGGGAAGAGAGGAAGGGAAGTACCGTGTCTGTAACACCTACCATTGTCTGGGCTTCATGCTAGATACTTTGCTCTAAAGCACAGTGTGAGGTAGGTTTATTGGGTCCATTTCTTCATCTGTAGATCTGCAGATGAGGAAACTGATGCTTAGCTGGCTAGTACTCTGCCTGCGGTTTCACAGCTATAGTTTCATTGCCCTTCATGTGGATCACCTAAATATGTCTTCCTAACAGCACTCTGAGGACAGTGCTTGTTTCCCTATTTTCCAGATGAGGAACAGGTGGCTCTGAGCCCAGGGTCACCCAGGAAGTTCACAAAGTTCACAAACCCAGAGTCAGACCCTTGACCCCATTCTTCTCATCACCACACACTGCTCCGGACTCTGCTCAGGTGCACCCTCCCTCCACCTCCTGACAGAAGCCACTCAGCCAGGTCTCCACAATCATCGTCATTGTGTTCCCAACAGCCATTTTATTGTAACTGATTAGGTTAAGGGTTGATTGTGTTCTCGTTGTCCTTTTACTATGAATGATAGTTGAGGCTACAGCTTCTAAGGTGCAGAGTATCCCCTAATCTCAGACACATAGGGGCGGGTGTGAGTCGCAGGGGCAGGAAAGCCCTGAAGAGTGTTTCACCAAGTTGTGGGCAAGGGCATTTTAGGAAGATAGAAGAACATGAACATGAAATAATACCATCAATCAACACCTACCCAGCATTTACTCTGTATATATACTCTGTACCCACGACTATTCTAAGTGCTCTGTATATATTAATTCATTTAATCCACAAACCATTCTATGACGTAGGTACTATTATTAGTCTTACTTTACAGATAAGGAAAGAGGCTCAGAGAGGCTTAGGAACCTGACCAAGGATACACAGCTAGAGTGAGGAGGGTACTGAGCCAGGGCTGAGGCCCCAGGACTCCACGTTAGAGAAGAGGCTGTGTGTGTAGGAAAGGCTTTTTTTCTTTTTTTTTCCTTCTTTAAAGAAAGAGGGGGTCCTTTGTTGAAGGGGCAGCTGTGCAGAGCTCTTAGGCCTTCGCTAACCCTCTATAAACCCTCCTGTAAAACGGGGACAATGATTATTGCTCCCCTAATTTCCCTTTCCAAGCCTCTCCCTTTTCTGACAACAGAGAGAATTCTCAACTTTGCAGCAAAGCTCTGGGGCATGAGGGGTACTGTTCCCAGGAGGACCCCCACTCCAGCAACACAGGCCTAAAATGAGTCCTCCCCTTAGGCCCTGCTAGCCTGTATCTCTGGCAATGCTGCCCACTGCAGCTCTCCCTCTGCAAGAGCCTGTGCAGGTCAGACTGGGAGACCCAAGAATAGCCATATACCCAGAGCAGCCGAGGTAAAGACCCTTGAATCCCTGGCTCCACCCCTCGCTCGCCATGTGACCTTGGGCAAGTGTCTTAACCTTCTGGAACCTTTGTTGGCTTCACTGGGTTGTTATGAGATTAAATGAGTTTATATGTGTAGGGTGCTCAGAACGGTGCCCGGCACAGAGTAATTGCTACATAAGTGGGCTATTATTTTTATTTTTTTTTAATAAATGTATTTATTTATTTATTTTTGGCTGCGTTGGGTCTGCATTGCTGCACGGGCTTTCTCTAGTTGCGGTGAGCAGGGGCTGCTCTTCGTTGTGGTGCGCGGGCTTCTCGTTGCGGTGGCTTCTCCTGTTGCGGAGCACGGGCTCTAGGTGCATGGGCTTCAGTAGTTGTGGCGCACAGACTTAGTTGCTCCGCGGCATGCGGGATCTTCCTGGACCAGGGCTCAAACCCGTGTCCCCTGCACTGGCTGTCAGATTATTAACCACTGTGCCACCAGGGAAGTCCCTGGGCTATCATTCTTATAATGCCACAAACACTGTGGAGCCTCTGGGTGTTGGGGAGACTGGGGTGGACAAGGCTGAGCTCTCCCTGGCCCTCATGGAGCTCAGCGTCTACTAGGGTGACCAGCTGTCCTGTTTGCTTGAGGCCTTTCCTGGCATGTGGGATTATTAGTGCCCAAACTGGGAAAGTCAGTGGTAAGCTGGACTGGTTGGGCACCCTACTGTTTAGTGGGGCACAAATAATTAACAGGCCATCCAGGTTGGCCTGGCAGAGAAGTTCAGGTGTCACGGAAGCACTGAGACAGGGAGGAGTGAAGCCTGGGATCAGGGAGAGCTTCCAAAGGGAGGGCATTTAAGCTGGGACCTGGAGGGTGAGAAAGAATGAGCTGAGCGAAGAAGGAAAGGAGGGGTGTGGGAGTGGGCTGGAGTGGGCAGTGGAGGAGAGTGTGCCAGGGAGAGGAATGCGTGCGGGCAGAGCTGGAGGCCAGTGAGATTGTGGCTCGTGTGGACCGAGATGTGCCCAGAGACATGGGCACAGGCCCTCAGGACAACACTGTGTGGGAGCTGGGGGAGGCTGCGAGGGGCGATGTGGCAGAGGTATACGCACATATGTTTGCTTGTATACGTGGTCGCCTCTAGGGAGAGCACTGGGGGAGGGGGCGCTGGAGACAAGGGTTAGAAGCCCTCTGGAGCTTTTTGAACTGCGAGAATGTAATACCTACACCAAAAGATAAAGTAATCTAAACCAACACATGCGTGCCTGTGCTCACCCCTACCCCCAGGCCCAGCTCATCCCAGCCACCGTGGCTGCAGGACCCCCTGACAAGGGCTGTCCCAGTCCCAGGGGCACCAAGCCGGCCCAGGAAGGGGAAGCGGCCACAGCCACGCTGTCTGCCGCCCGGGCCTCCCCCAGGCCCGCCGCAGACGGACAGCTTATCAGTTGTTGCCACTGTGTCCCACCCGGTTGAGCTGGGCTCATTGCTGGGAAAGTGGCCCCCAGCCCTTTGCCAGGGACGGCACTGGCCCAGTGTGGGGAGCCAGCAGGGATGTTTTCCCAGGGGTTGGTCTGTGGTGGGGCCATCTGGTGAGTGTGCAGAGCCAGGCCTGGTGCCCAGGAGTCGGTCTGCTGCAGACTCGCTCTGGGGTGTTAAAGAATTAAGTTTTGGTGTTTTCTTAAAATTATACAAGTCATCCAGAAAAATGCATTCTCCTTATAAAATAATCACATAGTTCTTCAGTGTATGAAGTACAAGTTCCCCCTCTCTGGAAATGGACCTGTTGGGTACCGGGTCTGGGCTGTACCTGTAAGGTCCACACCCTCATTCAGTCCCCATGGCCTTTGGGGAGGTGGGCACCTCGTGCTCATTTTACAGATGAGCAAACTGAGGCCCAGCTGGTGAAGGTTTCTCCTTGAATCCAGGGCAGGGGAGTGGCGGAGTTGGCTCTAAGACTCCATGTCATATCAGGTGGGCTGGGACAGAGGGCCTGTCCTGGGGTCAGGAGAGCTGGGGACCCACATGGCCCTGAAAGGTATGTGACCTTGGCCTCCCTTGGCCTCTCTGGCTTCCAGGTGAGGAAGGGTCTGGGTGCCAGCTCTGCTCCCATGTACTCTGTTCCAGCTTCTGAGCCCAGTCCTGGGTCACCAGCCTCTGCCTCTTTCCCACGGTCCCATCCGTCCCATTTGCAGGAGGCTGACCTTGAACTCTGGACCGTTGCCCCCTAGAAGGGGTTTTTGTATGATTTGGGAAGGACAAAGAACGCCTTTTGTCAATAGGGCAGAAATTACATGGTGGGTATTCCTGGCAGGCACAGGGGAGCGTGATGCTAGTCCTAGGTGTGGTGCGGCCACCACCGAGCCATGGAAGTGTGTTTCTAATTACAGGATGAATGTGGCCAGCTGGACCCAAATATTTCACAGGATCCTAGTGAAAGGATGCTAACCAGTTCCTCCCATGGTGGCTGGTCGGGGGGCGGGGGAGATGGATCCACAGATTGGAAGGGAAGTCGGGGAGGAGGGGCAAGACCTTCTCAAAGAGCAGTGAGGGGTGACATGATACGGAGGAGAAGAGGGACAGAGCCCTGCTTTGGGAGGCAGACAGGCCTGAGTTTGAATCTAGGCTGGTGACCTCCCAGCTGTGTGACCTTGGGCAAGTCACTTAACTTTGTCGCCTCCCAGAGTTTCAGCTCCTGAACTCCAAAAGGGAGACAATAGTCTCTTTCTTGCAAGGATATCATGAAGACTATAGATAATGTGTATAGTGTTTAGCATGGAGCCTGTACACGGGAGGTGTAAAGAAAGAAACTCTTTATGTCCCAGGGTAAGAATGAAAACTTGGACTTCTGTGAATTTTATAATTTTGAAAAACTATTTTTCTTACTATAAAACAATATATGATCATTGTCAAAATATTAGTATATAGTGATAAGAAAAAAAAGCCACCGGTAATCCCTTCACCAATTATTATTTATAATTGTTACTTATTGCTATTAAGTGTTAATGGTGGGATTTAAGGTATCCGAGGTGGGCTGATGGCCTAACTAATCTCAGCATGTCTCACATCATTCTGCTTAGGCCGAATGTACAAGCTGCCACCCTCCCCCAAAGGAAGGTAGCCGGGGGTGGCTGACCCTTGCTTTGGTGATGTCGGAAGCTGACTCTGCCCTGGGAGGACACCAGCCTCAGCCTGAAGGAGTGGCCCACCCAGGCCACCTCCCAGCAGCATGTCAGTGATGTGTGACTGAAAAGGGCAAAGAATTAAGGGTTTGGAGCCCCACAGACCTGGGTTCCAACCTGGCTTTGGCCCTAAGATGCTTTATAAAAAAATTTTTTTTAAACTTTCTTTCTGTTGAGATGCTTGCAGATTTCTTTCTTTCTTTTTTTAATATATATTTATTTTCATTTGGTTGCACCGGGTCTTAGTTGTGGCAGGCGGGCTCCTTAGTTGTGGCATGTGAATTCTTAGTTGCAGCAGGCATGTGGGAGGGATCTAGTTCCCTGACCAGTGATCGAACCCAGGCCCCCTGCAGCAGGAGCGCAGAGTCCTAACCACTGTGCCACCAGGGAAGTCCCTATAAAAATTTTTTTAGAAAACATTTTGAAGAAATGGTACAAGTGATTGTAAAAAGAAATTATTGTTAGTTTTTTTTGCGGTACGCGGGGCTCTCACTGTTGTGGCCTCTCCTGTTGTGGAGCACAGGCTCCGGACGCGCAGGCTCAGCGGCCATGGCTCACGGGCCCAGCCGCTCCGCGGCATGTGGGATCCTCCCTGATCGGGTCACGAACCTGCGTCCCCTGCATCGGCAGGCGGACTCTCAACCACTGCGCCACCAGGGAAGCCCCCCCAAAATTTTTTTTAAGTACAGAAAAGTCTAAGGAGAAAACTACAAACTCTACCACCCAGAGGTAGCCACAGTTAACTCCCTGGGGAGCATCCTTCCTGTCCTGTCTCTATGTAGATAGTTGTATGCATTTATTCGATATCCCATAAGCAGGGTCAAATGATGGATGCTGTTTGCACGGTGTGTCGTGGCAACTGCCTAATTCAGCCACCCGTAGAGGGGTAGAGGGGAGACAGACGGCACCGCTGCATCATGGGGCCTGATGTGGGGCTTAACAACGGGATGCTGACCTTGTATTCCTTTTTTTATTTTTTTCCTGGCCACGCTGCATGGCTTGTGGGATCTTAGTTCCCGGACCAGGGATTGAACCCAGGCCACGGCAGTGAGAGCGTGGAGTCCTCACCACTGGACCTCCAGGGAATTCCCTGACCTTGTATTTTTAATGTGTTCCCTGATCTGTTGTGTCCCAGTCAGGGGCTGGGAAGTGCTTCATATGTACAGGGAGAGGAGCAGCAGGAAGGCTTGCCAGCCGGGACAGGGATCAAGGGTCTCGTGTATCCTAGACCATTCTCTAGGGATCCAGTACAGCACAGTGGTTAAAGAGTTAATGCTGCCACCAGGTTGCCTGGGTTCACATCCCAGCTTTGCCGTTGCTGGCTGCCTGAACTTGGGCATGTTCCTTGACCTCCCTGTGCCTCAGTTTCCTCATTTGCAAACCAGGGGATCATAACAGAACCTCCCTTATCGGGTTGCCTGAAGTTTAAATGAGTTAATTCAAATAAAGCCCTTAACATTGCTGGCACAAGGTGAATGCTTCATAAGTGGTGCTTGTTATTATTGTCGCCCTTATTATTCTATGGCCACATTTCTCAGTCTGTGGAGCCAGCAGGCAGCTCCGGCCCTCCCGGGGGCCACACTGGCCTCGGGCCAGTTGCTCTAGGCTCCCAAATGGCCCTGCCCTCCCTCCTTGAAACTTGCCCTCTCTGGATCTCATTCACCAAGAGCACCCAGCCTTTAGCAAGGTTTGGGGGGGCAGCGATCACATTGGGTATTTGGGCCCACGTAAGCCCACTGCTGTTCTTGGCTACCTCTGACTTTCCATCCCCTAGGCCAGAAGCAGAGCCAGAGAAACTGTTGTTCTTGTGGTGGTTTTTATAAAAACTGGCCATCTGGGGCCCTCTCAGTGACCTCCCATTTCACATAGAGGAAACCCGAGGTCCAGAGAAGTGAAGTACTGTCACCCGCTGTTCAGTGGCGAGCGAGCCTCCAGGTGCAGACTAGGAGCTCTTTTCCAGGCCCTGGGTGGTAATCTGTCGAGACTCCTCTCTGTGTCCACGAGGCAGTCATGACGCTGTCGGAACTTAGCTTGAATCTCTGTTAAAGCAGCTCTGTGCTCAGCTAATACTTGCTCTGCAGGACTGTGGAGGTGCATCTCTCACCCTCTTGTGCTACAGAGGAGGAAACTGAGGCTCAGAGAGGGAGATTGGTTGGCGGCTCTGGATCACACAGTGAGCCGGGACGGGGGACCACCAGAGCCCAAGGCTCCCAGAGCCTGGGCCAGAGCTGTGCCTGCTTCCCAGCCCCACTCTTCCGTCCAGTCAGTGCACTGGTTAAGCGTGTCCACAAAGAAGCCAGGGCCCTGTGTGGAGTGTGTGGGCACCAAGAAGGGGGGCCAGGCCTGAAGCAAGGACGGAGAACAGGACATGGCTCAGGCCCAGACCATATTCCGGGAGCCAGGAGCCTGGAAGGGTCCCTCCTTCCACCTTAGGATGAAGGGGTGGAGGATGGTGGAGAAGGCCAGGCTTGTGCTTCTGCAGTTGAGAACTCCTTGTTCTTTTGCAGTCAGGGAAACTGAGGCAGAGAGCTTCAGAGCAAGATAGAGATTCATCAGGTCCAGAAGAGTCCACAGCTGTGCCTTCTGCTCTCAGCCCCCTGACTTCCAAAGCTCCGGCCCAGGCACCCAGGTACCCTAGGGCACCCCCAGACCAGAGGGATCTAGAAGAAGGGGGTGAAGCCCACTCTACCTCTCACTTGCAGGGTGACTTTGGAAAAAGCCACAGCCCTTCTCTGGGCCTCAGTTTCCTCATCTGCACAATGTATTAGTGGTCATCATTGGCCTCACCCATCCCATGAGGACCAACATAACGGGTGTGACTTTTCTTTGAAAATTATAAAGCGAAGGGCATGTGTGAGGTTCATGAAGAGAACTCAGAAAAACTAGAAGGTGGAGGGTGGTTACAGAATCTCAACCACTGCGCCACCAGGGAGGCCCAAACTCTGTATATTTTTAACATTACTCTATTGTTCATATTTTCTTATAAAATTAATTTATCTTTTTATTGCCCCCCCGACTTTACCACAAGTGTAAGGACATAGAAGCAGAAAAAGAAAAGGAAGAAAGAAAGAGAGAGTGAGAAGGAGCGAGAGAAGAAGGAAGGAAGGAAGGGAGGGAGGGAGGGAGGGAGGGAGGGAGGGAGGGAGGGAGGAAGGGAAGGAGGGAAGGAGGGAAGGAATTCATAGTTAACATTTTGGTGGAGCTCCTTTTTTCTATGCATGTGTATCAAAATATCTACATGTATACGTGTGCTGAAGACTATAGAATAATATTTTATATATATATATATATATTTTTTTGTATTTATTCATTTATTTATTTTTGGCTGTGTTGGGTCTTCATTGCTGCCCGCAGGCTTTCTCTAGTTGCGGTGAGCGGGGGCTACGCTTTGTTGCGGTGCATGAGCTTCTCATTGCTGTGGCTTCTCTTGCTACAGAGCACGGGCTCTAGGCGCGTGGGCTTCAGTAGTTGTGGCACGTGGTCTCAGTAGTTGTGGCACGTGGGCTCTAGAGCGCAGGCTCAGTAGTTGTGGCGCACGGGCTTAGTTGCTCCGCGGCATGTGGGGTCTTCCTGCGCCAGGGCTCGAACCCGTGTCCCCGGCATTGGCAGGCAGATTCTTAACCACTGCGCCACCAGGGAAGCCTGTACATATTGTTTTATACGGTTTTCTCTTTTCTTCACTTGCCAATATTTCAGTAACATTTCACCTTGTCACCAAAGGTTTATGTGCAGCACCCTTTCACCCCTCACGGCTGTGGAGAATCTGGAGGATACTGTGGTTTGGTGAGGCAGCCGCTATGGGTCCGAGCAGTTTAAGTGACAGACAGTGTAACACCCCGAGGTTCCTACCTCCAGGCCTCTTTCCCGGGTGGGAGGCTGGGAATAGAGCCAGACGCATAGGAGCCCTTCCGGAGGTGAGGTCTGTCCCCTGAAAATGCCAGCTAGGGGGCGACCTGGGCAGGGTCTTGGGGGAGAAGCTGCACCCAAGCCTTCCTCTGCCAGCTCATGAGGCCTCCTGCCCCGTGATCTGGGGATGGCTTTCCCCAAAAAAGACTACCACTTTGCTGCGTCTGTAGAGTGCTGCCCCTCCTGCCGGGGCCACCTCAGTGTGGGCCATGCAGTGGTGGAGGGTGCACAGTGGCACCTGTGGCTAGGGCTGGCCTCATTCCTTGCTCTGCCCTCTAGACCCCGAGTCCCCAAGAGGCAACTTTGTTCCATGGCAGTGCGGCTCAGGACTACTCTTCTGGACCTGAGGAGGGCCTCAAAGGGGCAGGGAAGAGGGAAGGGGGTAGTTTGCCTTGGACACAAGGCATCTGATCTTACCTGTCCTATGACGGGTGGGGTCCCTGAGGCCCAAGGGCCCCCAGCAAGTGATGGAAGTGCCAGGCCAGATGACCAGCCTAGGGGTTGTCCCATGCCACCTCCCCCGCCGTAAAGCTTTGCCACCGAGATCGCAATCCCTGGAGGCAGACTGCTTGGGCTTGAGTCCACGCACACTCACTGTCAGCCTGTGTGACAATGGGCCAGTTACTTAACTTCTCTGGGCCTCAGTTTTCCCTTCCTGCAAATGCTTATAAGACTTGTCACATACTCCACAGGACTGCTGTGAGACTTCAACACGTCAACCCACGTGAAGCACTTTGAGAAGCGTCCGCACGCAGGAGGCGCACGTCAACACGAGCTGCTTGCTTTCTGGCTCCACAGAGAAGGGGTAGGCTGACGTATGTCCCCTCCCTGCCCTCACCAAAGTCTTCCATCCCACAGTTTTCTGAGCTGGCAGAACACAGCAATATGACAGCTTCAACTGTGGGTGCCCTCAGCTGAGGGACTGGAGACTGTCCTCTTTCAATCGCCTTCTCTCTGGATGTGCCCTCCTCTGGGGACCTGGATGTCTTCCTTTGCTGTGTCACCTGGGATAATCACTTACCCTCTCTGGAGAAAGAGGAGTTGGACTTCAGGACGGTTACAGCCCCATCCAGTGCCAGGGCGGAGGGCTCTGGGATGGACCCCAGAGAAGAGTGGGGTGGTAGGGCAGATGGGAAGTTGGTGGGTGTTATGGGCTGAATTGTGTCCCCTCCGCCCCCATTCATATGTTGAAGTCCTAACACCTAGTGCCTCTGAATGAGACTGTATTTGGGGAGAGGGTCTCTAAAGAGGTAACTGGGTTAAAAGGAGGTCATTAGGGTGAGCCCTAATCCAATATGACTGGTGTCCTTATGAGAAGAGATTCGGTAGGACAGACACACATTGAAGGCCACAAGAAAACAGAGGGAGAAGACAGCCACCTACAAGGCAAGGAGGGAGGTCTCAGAAGAAATCAACCCTGTTGACACCTTGATCTTGGACTTCTAGCCTCCAGAACTGTGAGATGCTTAAACAAATTTTTGTTGTTTAAGCCACCCACTCTTTCGTTCTTTATTATGGTAGTTCTAGCAAACGAATAGGTTAGAGGTTGTCTGTCTGGCCCCATAAGGACTGTCTTTGATTCACCAGGCTGCCAGGACCCATACAGGGCAAGGACCTGCGAGCTTTGTTGCTTCCCAAAGAGGAGAGAGTACTTCATTGTTGGGCCAGTGGGCCCTGGGATCTCTGCAATGATTAAAAAATAGCCCTACTGTGTGGCCAGCCCTGGCCATTCCTGTCTCCCTTAGTCTATGTCATCAGGGTATGTATTCTTAGTCACACTGTCCAAAAGGAGAAACAGAGGCTCAGAAAGTCACCTGCCCAAGGATTCCCGTCTTGGTCTGGCTGGCCAACAATCCCATGTTCTTTCCTGCATACCCTAGCACTTCTCCAAGAAGGCCTCCCACAGTGCTCTCGGTGGGCCTGTGCCCCTGTCACTGTGTGGCAGCTGGGACCCCAGCATTCCTGCACCCTGGGGCAAAGGGAGAGCTGGGAAGGTCCCAGGCTCCAGGCAGGAATTCCCTCCCCCAGCTTTGCTCAGTCTTTTTCTGTTGTTTCTTTGCTCAGCCGGGCCCTGTTATCTTCCTCTGAGTC
Organism: Pseudorca crassidens; assembly: GCF_039906515.1. Taxonomy (NCBI): domain Eukaryota; kingdom Metazoa; phylum Chordata; class Mammalia; order Artiodactyla; family Delphinidae; genus Pseudorca; species Pseudorca crassidens. The sequence continues at coordinate 114,760,047 of NC_090296.1, forward strand.
TGACGCCTAGTTCTTCCTGTTTAAAATTCAGACCCTGGACTTTTCCTTTGGGGGTGGTTGTGTGTTTGTTCTGTGTTTTGGATTCTCCCCCGGCCCCTATCTCTGGCACTTTAGGTCACCAACCCCGTTTTCAGTATCCCAGGGTCCCAGTGAGTGAGGGTCTTCTACCCAGTGCCCTGTCTGGGGGCATTTGGGTGGCAGGGGAGGAGGGAGGAACCTGTCACTTTTTCCCCACCTGTAGTATGCAGGGTCCGACAGCCCGGCCTTGCTGCCCTCTTCTCACCCACGGCCCCTCCTGTACCCCAAACCACACTGAGGGTCTCTGGGCTCCCTGCAACGTTCTGCTTTGAGTCCAGTGCACTCCAGGAAGGAGATTCAGCCATAGAACAAGAAAAAAACGTACAGATGTGAGGTGCCCTGATGAGCTCTACTCCTGAGAGTGGAGACAGGGCCCTGGGGAACCTGGCCCATGCTAGCTGTGTGGGACAGAGCACCGAACCGGGAGTCAGGAGCCCTGGGCTCCTACCCTTGCTTTCCACCTCATGCTGTGTGAGCTTGGGCACTCAAGTTCCTCTCTGGACCTCAGCTTTGTCACAGGAAGGTGGCTGACGACTTGAGTCAGCTGCCCCTGAGGGTCTTCCAGCTTGATGAGCTGTGATTTTAGGGCTTCATGAGATGCTCCTAGGGACTCCACGTGGCGTGACTGTGGGAAGACATGGGGCACAGAGAGCAGTCGGGGGTGAGGTGTGCATGGCCTCCAAGGAGCAGACCCAGTACCACCTCCTCCAGGCAGCCTCCCTTCTCTAAGGCTCTCCAGTACTTCCTGCCCCACCAGAAACCTTGGGAAGGCTTCAGGCTTAGAGTGAGACTGCAGGAAGGTTCATAACCTCCCTGAGCCTCAGTGTGCCCCTCCATCAAATGGAGATGATGTCTGTCTTCTAGGGCTGCTGATGGCTCCCAGCACACAGGAGATGCTGTGTGAATGATGGGTCTGAGGAGAATGTAGGCGAGGAACTATGAGTTCCTAGAGGGGAGGCGTCAAGTCTGACCCGTCCTTGGGTCCCCCTGGCCCAGGGACCACTGATTGAGAAAGGGGGTGCCTCAGGGTACATGGTGTCAGGCACCTCTCGAGCCCAACCTCACATCCCCTCGGCTTACCTCTGTATTCCAGCTCCTGCCAGGGAAACTAGCTCTGCACAGGTGTCAAGTGACGGCCCCTTGCCTTGCAGCCCACTGAGCGCTTGCCTTTGTCCCCAGGTGATGAGAATAAACGGATAATATTCTCCTTCCAACCTGAGCTACCTTCTTCCCTCTGAGGGCCCCAGCAGGGTAGAGCCCAGTTGCCAAAAACTTGACTAGCTTGTTAATGCCCCTTAGGTTGACTCTCCTTCCTCCCCTCTTTCACTCATCCCAGTGCCTCATTTCTGACTTTGGGAGGCATCTGAGAGAGGTCAGAGGCCTTGAGGAAGGTCCCCAGGGATCTAGGTTGGTGGGTGTGTGAGCTGCAGCCGGCATAGCCTCTGGCTGAAACTTCACACTGAACCCAGCCCGAGACCAGTCCTGCCCAGAGCCTCCGGCCAGGCGAGCTTGGGTGTGCTGCCCTGCCTTGTGGATGGAGCAGCTGGATGTAAGTGGTAGAGGGGGGCGCCGTGCCCCTACCTGCAGATTCCCAGTCCATCCATGTGTCATTCATCCCCCTGGGTCCCTGAGGAAGGGCCAGAGCCAGGCCAGGCTGCACTCCTTTTCTCCTACTGTTGGCAGGTTTTAGGATATCTTTTTTGGTTACTGATTTTAGAAAAAAGGCTAGCTATTCTTCTCCACCTCTCAGCCCTTCCCCTTTGAACCGTCAGGGAAGGCTGCCTAGCTCAGGGGCAGGGGCCTCCACCTCTCAGCCCTGGAGCCCGTGGACAAGGGGACAGCAGGCTGCCTAGAGGACCTTGTAGAGGCCCAGCTGTTAGGAGCATGGACTTGTTACTTAACCTCCCTAGGTTTCAGTTTCCTCATCGGTAAAGGAGGAATGATAGCCCAGTCAACCTCAGAGGGCCCTGCTAAGATGCTCAGATAACAGAGAAAATGCCTGGTACTTCGTGAGCTGGGTCTATTGGATTTCTGTGTTCTGAGTGGTTCCCTCCCTCCTCAGAAAACAGCATCAGGTTTTGGCAGACTTGGGTGAGGAATGGGGTGGAAGAGGCCTGGAGCTCAGAGCCAGAGAACCAGATCCCAGCCTGGCTTTCCACTGACTGGCTGTGGGACTTTGGCCCCTGTCAGAGGCTTCAAGATACCACTTGTGCATGGGGATAATTGTGGGGAGGCTCCAGTGGCACGGAAGGGCCAGTGTGCTGGGGCCTCTCCCCACCCCAGCCAGCTTGGACACTAGGACAGGCAGGCACAGTGATCACCGGTCAGCCGGCTCCCAGCATCCTGCCGCCAGCTCCCCAGGCCCCCTGTCTGCACGTCCTGCCCTGCCCAGCCCGCCAGGGTGGCTGAGGGTTTGGAGCCGATGGAATCAGCGTGCCCTTCCCTCCTTTGTCTGCTGGTGCTTCCTTCCCTTCACAGCATGCTTTCTTTTTTCTGGTTTATCAGGCCCTGGGGAAAGCTGGGGCCAGCCAGGCTCCCAGCCGAGCACCCCCTGGGAAGCCGCCAGCCGGGAGCACAGCAGACGGCTCCGTCTCTGGGGCCAGCAGCTCAGCCATCCCCTCCCTCCGCCTGACCCCAGCAGCTCCCACCTGGTGGATAGGACCTCTCCCAGCATGCAGGAGGCCACCCAGTGTCCCTGGCTTCCAAAGCCTCCCTTTCAGAGGCTTGAAGCCTCAGGGGTGCTTAGGATACACTGAGGCCCCCCTCCTTACTTTAGAAGGAGGAAACTGAGGCCCAGAAGCAGGAAGTGCCTGGAGGGTCTGACTCTCAGCTTAGGGCTCTGACCAGCAAGCAGCTGCCTGTCATCTCCCTCAAGGCAATAGGCAAGTCAAGGAATCTGTGTCCTGAAAGTCCGGGCTGTGCATCCCAGCCCCGCCACTCACAACTAACACCTGTGCCTCAGTTTACAAGTCTGTACAATGGGAATAGTGGTGCCGGCCCCACGGGCTGTTTTGAAGGCTAGAGGTGATAATACAGATGACTGCCCACCCTAGAGCAGGCATTCCCATAGGGGCCATATTGCCCTCCAGGGGGCAAAAACTGGCTCAGGGAGAACATATGAAAAAATCTTGAATTATAGATATATGTGCGGTACTTAAACAGACATACAGTATATCTGGGGTATTACAATGTTTTCGTGGGAAGGGATTGGGAAAAACTGTCTATAAAGGATCCTGGGGCTTCCCTGGTGGCGCAGTGGTTGAGAGTCCGCCTGCCGATGCAGGGGACATGGGTTTGTGCCCCGGTCTGGGAAGATCCCACATGCTGCGGAATGGCTGGGCCCGTGAGCCATGGCCGCTGAGCCTGCGCGTCCGGAGCCTGTTGCTCCGCAACGGGAGAGGCCACACCAGTGAGAGGCCCGCGTACCGCAAAAAAAAAAAAAAAAAAAAGGATCCTGGAGGGTGGGAGCGATAATGAAATAAAGGTTCAGAAGCACTGCCACTGCCAGTTAGAATTGAGTTAGTTAGTTTGTCCCTCTGCTCAGCCTCTTCCTCTCTTCTTTCGCTGGTGCTGCCCAGCACAGGCTTTACAGTAAGATAAGAAATCAGGTTATGCTCATCTTCTCAAAAACTCCTGAGAATGAGCAGTGGGATCACCCAAGTTTTGACATTGGAAACTCACTCATTTGCCCATTCATTCATCCATTTGACATTTGCCCAAGGTCACAAAGCTGCACCTCAGAGCAGGGTGCAAGGTGGCAATGACCCTGGTTTCGGCTCTCAACAAACAGGGCAAATGGCAGGGCAATGTATAGCCTGGACTGAAGGGAGACCAAAGCCCTGTGGGCAGGCTAGCTATGGTGGCAAACTTGTCCAACTAAGAGAAGAGGGGGCATTTGGGGTGGGCTTTGATGGATGTGTAGGAGTTTCTCAAGTGGAAAAGAGCAGAAGGAAGTGTCAGGTAGAGGAAACAACCTGAACAAAGATACAGAAGTGAGAGTGAGGGCTGTGCGTGGGACAGGAGCCATCACAAAGAGGTGTCAGGGGTTGGGGAACCACCACACCTAGTGTGGCTTCATGGGCAACCTTATTCATAATTCCTCTTCGGTTCTTCCTCTCCCCTGCAATATCCTTTCTATATACAAGTAACTTGTGTTCTTTGTAGAAAGGTTGGAAAGCCTTGAAGAGTGAACAGAAGCCTCGGTCTTCCACTTTGGAGGGAATTTTTGCAGGTGTTTCTTCTTTCTTTATGTCTCTTGCTATCTCTGAAGAGCCTGCCCTTCAGTAGGGAGGGGAGGACACACACAGGCACCCTCTGCCTCTCTGTGTCCAGTGCTTTCCATGCATTAATCAATTTCCTGCCACACACTGTGGGGAAGGTGATCTTACCTCCCCTTTTCACAACGGGGAAACTGAGGCCCAGAGCTGTCAAGTGACTCAAAGTCACACAGCTGGTGAGTGGTGGGGCCCCTTGTTGGAACTCAGGCCTCTGAGCTTCCTCCCTCTGCACGGGGGTCCACAGACAGGTCTCAGGGCTCCAGGAACGGCTGACACTGCAGATGAAATCTGGACAGGTGGAGAGTTTTTCTGGGACAGGGTCGACAGCCTTTATTAGACTCCCAAACAGGTCCATGTCCCAAATCTGTACCACTGTGGGCCCCAGAAGAGCCCCCAGAGGTCAGAGCCCTTCTCATGATTGACATGGATACGGAGCTCCCTTAGGGGTAGCAGGTGGGCACCATGGTGGGCCTGCAGAGGGAGCTCAGGGTGGGGAGAGAACTGGGTCCTGTCGGGGCCTCTTCTCTGGTCTTAGTTCCACTGGCTGACTTAGTCTACCCTCAGGAAGTTCTCCCTCACATCTGCCCTAAAGCTCTCTCGTGGAAGCTTCAGCGTATTTTTCTCCTGCCCTCTGTGCCACCTAAAAGTAGCATAGAGCTCCAGGTTCCTGGGTACTTATTATATTAGTAAAGATAACTAACTAACCGAATAAAGGGGGCATACAAAAACCAGACACACCAATGATTCCTTGCAGGTCCCTTGGGAAGAGCCAGGCTTTGCCTGGGACACCTATCTTCAGTTGCCCCTGGACCTCAAAGCTCTGGACAGCTAAGCCTGATGATTCACATCATCCGTAGCCAAGGTTTCAGGTCCCTCCCCCTGCAGAGCATTGCCAGCTGCTCCCCCTGTGACATGAGGGGTGGGACAAATTGATCTCTTTGTCTTTTTCCAGTGCTCACTCTGTGATTTCAGGGATCAACTCACCAATCACAGCTTTTGTTCATGCTGTACCCTCTGCCAGGGACGTCCCACCTGTCTTTTCTGTCTGACCGGCTCCTACCCACCCTGCGTAGCCTTCTTCAAAGGCCACTGCTTCGGGGAAGTCTTCCCTGATCTCCCAAGCTAGAAGGGTTCATGCTTTATTCTGGATCTCACCTTGCAGTGCTGGAATCTTGACAGCACCTCTGGGATTTATGCCCTCACCAGCCCAAGAGCACACTGAAAGCAGGGGCTGTTTCTCTCAGTCTGAATCTCCAGCACTAGCACAATGCCTGACATTTAGACAATGCTCTGTGAGTTTACTGAATGAATGAAGCAGCGAATGAGTGAGTGAGTCAGTAAGTGGATGAATCTCTATGTACCTCCTTCCCCAGCCCCGAAGGGTCTGTGGCCTGGAAAGCCTCCCCCACTGCCTGGGTCTCAGCACCTTGGTGTAATTGGCCTATAGTTGGTATTTGATGTGGCTCAGCTGGGAGGGCTGGGTGCACCCGTTTATTTGGCTTGGCTAGCCTGCTGCGGTGCACAATGCTGCCTTAGTCTAGAAAAGCTCATGGGGGCCTGGGGAAGTGGGATGGGAAAGGCTTACCATGGTCTAGAGATTCTGACTGCACTCAGCTGCCCGGGTCACCAGCAACCTGGGCTGGCCTCCTGGCCATCCAGCATGTCTCTGGGGGCCAGGGCACAGGGATGGTCCAGCTGATGCTGGAGGCCACCAGGCCTCGCCTGCAGACAAAAATGACTCTGAGAGTAACTGCTTCAGCCCTGAGCTTAGAATACAGACATGGAAACTGAGGCCTGGAGGCAAGAAGACCCCTGCCCCAGAACCCACTGACATGTTGGAATCATAGAAGCTGAAAGACACAGGATCTCAAAGGTTACTTGGTCCAATTCTATGAATTCTTTTTCTCAACATTTGTCTTAAAAAATGGGGATGGTGTCTGGAAAACCGCACATCAGGAGAGTATCACCATAACTGCCTTTTGTCTTGTGGTTGTTACATGTCAGGCATGAGGCTAAGTGCCCCACTTCTAGAATAGAGTCTGTTTTATAAGTGAGGAAACTGTGGCTCAGAGAAGTTCAGCAACCTGCTGAAGGTCACACAGCTGCTAAGCAGTACAACCAGGACTGAATTCAGATCTAGGTAGACTCATGTGCTTGCATCCCTGACCACTTGGCAATACTGCCTCTTTGTTGCTCAAGGTGAACTTGTGGCTGAATTACATTGCTTGATTTTTGTTGATTTGTATTTCCTAATTTTGCTTCAATGACTATGAAATACTTGTATAATAATCAGCTAAATGAAAACAGCAGTTGTGTATGTGTGTGTGTTTAAGTGTGTTTTAGTGATTTTAAACTAATAACGGGGAATTTCTGCAGTTCTGAGTGTCTGTGGGCATCTCTGTACACCCTCCTCCAGGCCAGATGTATCATCCTTTAAGTAGCAGCCCCACTCCAAAAGTTATTAGAGAGAGGCCCTTCAGTCTTCCCTCCCCACAACTTAACCAACTGTAAAGTCACTGGTGCCTTTTGAAAACACAGCTCCCACTTAATTCTGAACGTTTCCACACCCAGGTGCCGAGGCATTAGGGAGAACCTTGGCCTGGGAACCCGGGATCCTGAGCTCTGGCCCATCACCCTGCTCTGTAGCCCTGAGCAAGCCCTTATCCAGTTCTGGGCCTCAGTTTCTCCATCTGTCAAAGTGCCAAGTGAGCTCTGAGGACCTTCACGCCCTTACAGCCCTGTTGGAGGAGCGTCCTGTCAACCCCAGAGCCAAGGCAGAGACTCAAGTACCCTGAGTTATCCCAGTCTCTCTAACAGTAGGAATTTCAAATTACTTTCTCCGCCAAGCTACCCGCAGAGCAAAGCAGGCCACTTGCTCTGGGTAATAGCCCACTAGGTAATCCCTCCAATGTGTGTTTGTGAGCGCAGAGTTCCTCAGGGTCCTCCTTTGTGTACATAGAGGATTGAAACGTGAATACCCTCCTACAATACAGCCCTAGACTGCTCACCAGCCTATCGGGTTTGGATGCTGTCTTGGGGGTTGAGCTCTAAGGGGGATCTAGCACGAAGTAGCTGTTCCATGTATATATCCCTTCTTGGATGGTTTGCAGTTGATCAGGGAAGATAGGAGGACAATGCTTATCAGAAAGGAGTGGAGATCTAAGGGGATTTTCGGGATGAGGGACAGGCAATGCGGGATGTCTACCTGTGGTTCCCACAGCACCTCCGTGTAAGCCAGTCCAGCTGGCATGAAGGGGTCTGGGCCAATGGGGATGTCTCCATCTTTAAACAGGCTCCCATTGCAATCATCCTGCGTGTCTAGCCTAGGGCTATGCTACTTATTCTCTGTCTGTCCCTGATGTCCCATCTTTCTGTGGCCATGACTTCCTCTTCCTCATGGTAGTCCTGACCATATAGGAAGGGCAAAGTTCTGTCTTTCCCATCCACCACCAACACCAAGTTGGAGAAATACAGGGAGCAAGCAGAGCCAGGAGTCAGGGGAAGCTTCCTGGAGGAGGGGGTCTCTGAGCAGAGTCTGCCAATCACCACACAGAAGAAAGAGCTTGTGCAAATGTGTGTCTAGAGAATGGCAGTGTGAGGGATGTGGAGGGCTGGCCGGAGATGGGACTGTAAGTTCTGGACCTTGGAGACCATGGAAGCTGTGCCAGGAAACCTGGGCTTGTTCTGGGGCTGATGGGGAACCATAGAACCAGCACAGAGAGGAGAGCTGGGGACAGATCTGTGTTTTAGAAAAGTAGTTGCTACGGAGAAGGAGAAGAGTGGATGAATTTGAGATAGGAGGGGGATGGGTGGGGTCGTGTGTGTGTGTGTGTGTGTGTGTGTGTGAGAGAGAGAGAGAGAGAGAGAGAGAGAGAGAGAGATAGAGGGGTCAAGGAGGACTCTAAGTTTCTGGCTGTCTGGCTGGGGGGGATGCAGGAGAATCGAAACAGGTCCTCTGCGGGCAGGATGCCTTCAGGGAGACCAAGGAAAGCCAGGTGGGTTGTCTACTGTGCAGCAGACAAAGGTATTTGGAGCTGAGGGGGAAAATGTATGAAAGTCATTTGTGTCCAGGGGGTGGTTGAGTCCGTGAACATGGGTGCGGCGGCCTTGACAGAGCGGGGAGAGGAAAGTGAGCCTGAAGCCAGCATGTCAGGATGCCCAGGGGAGGCATTCAGGGAGGGAGCGGCCAGCACAGAGGACCATGTGGGGTTTGGCTACGTGGAGGTCACCTATGAACTTGTCAAAAGTAACTCAATGGAGGGATGAGGCAGAAGCTGGATGGACCAGCTGAGGCCAAGCCCCTGGCATCTCTTTCACGGGCACCTACCACAGCCTCCTGTCTGGTCTCCCTACTCTGTCCTCGCCCCTCGAGTTCATTCACCACACGGTGGCCAAAGCGCTCTTAAAAACACACCCAAGTCATGGCGCTCCCAGATTTCTAATGCTCTCTGCCATCCCATCACCGTCCTGACCATGGACCACCAGTTTTTGATGCCTTTTGGCCTCTGCCCCCTCCCCATTCATGTTTGGGGCCCCTGCTCTGAAAAGGGGGCATGTTTCAAGCTTCTCCGACCTTTGAGGTCCCCCACCCCAGCTTCAGCACCTCCACAAGGGAGACCCCTATGGCCCACACCCTTGCCCTCTTCTCCTGGGTCTGCCCAGTCGTCGGATCTCTGGGCAAACTGCCTTCTAAAGGAAGTGTCCCTGAACCCCTCGCCCCGCTCCAAAGTAGGGCAGTTCTCCTGTTTCGTATACACTGTACCCCACTGCGAAATACTCCTCACAGCTCCAAATAAGTTTTTAATTGTGCTCTTTATCTGTCTTTCTCTTTAGAATGTGACGTACTGTGGGGGGCAGAGGCCAGTTCTGCTGTGTCCTCCATAGATTGCGACACCAGCACAGTGCCTGGCATGGAGTAAGTGCCTGGTAAATTTGAATGAATGTGTATTAATGAATGAAAACACATACAAACGGATGAAAAGAAAGATATGAAGCAAGGGCAGCCTATTGAGCAAGAACTTGTACAAGGATGGAGCGTGATCCTTGGAGGGGACAGGGGCCTTCGTCAAGCCATGTCTCTCAGTCTATTTCAAAGGATAATAATGCTAATAACTGTTGGCCACAGTGTGTGGTCAATCAGTGCTGATAACCAGACATCTGCCAACCTCCACGGTCTTAAAGTGCACCCCTATTGGGTTGGGGGAGGTCCCATCGAGCATCATTTCAGGATGGGGAGTCCCCCAGGGCAGAAAGAGTCCACTCCCGACTCCCACCCCAATCTGACTGCTCTCTCGACCCCAGTCCCTCCTTCCCCCAGTTGAGGACAGCCTGCTGGCAGTGGGGTGCTAGGGCCTCCTGGCTTCGGGCCCCTCCATTCAAAGTTCCTCGCGACCCCTGCCCGCCCTAGTTCCTGGACCCCACTATCCGCAAGAGTGAGACCCCTGTCCCCGGCCTGTCCCAGTGGGATGCTGTAGGGTGGACCCCCCAGCCTCGGAGGCGGGGGCAGGGTCCTAACAGGGTGAGACCACTGAGGGAGTCCTGTGCACCGCACCCGCCCAGCCTCCCGCCCTGCCAGCCCTCCCCGCGCCCGCCTGCCCGCCGCCTGCCGCCGCCGCCGGACGCTGGAGTTCGGTTTTCTTGACCCGGCGGGGCCGGGGAGGGGCCGCCCGCGGAGCCGCCGCTTTATCGCGCCCTGTCTCCGCGCTGTCTCCCGCCGTCGGCCCCGGGCTGGCCGGCCTCTCCCCCCACCGGCTCCCGCTCTCCCGGCTCCACGCTGGCGGGCCGGTCCCTTTGGGCTCCCCGAGGGCAAAGCTGGGGTGGCGGTGTCCCAGAGCAGAGCAAGGGGCCCCGCCTGCCCCCAGCCCCTTGGGCCCGGGGAGGGTATGGGAGATGGGGCTGCTGATGGGTGGAGGGGCCTCTGAGCGGGCAGGGAGGCCCTAAACGCCCCCTTGGCAGCGGCTGTGGGAGGAACTGGCCAACTTGGAGCCGGGAGGGGCTATTTGGGAGATTGCCCCATCCCCATTTTATAGAAGAGATACTTGGGGCCCAGAGAACACAACTGGCCCAAAGCCACTCCCACGACCCCCATCAGGATCTTCCCCATACCGGGTCTGGAAAGTCATTCTTCTCCCAGTGGCTGGGTGCCAATGGCAAAGAGACAGGGCCAGCTGAGCCCCTCAGTGTGCCAACCACCAGTGAGGTCTGCGGGGGCCCAGGCCCTGACATAGCAAAGATGGCTGGGTTCTTTCAGCAGTGGGGATGGAGATAGCTGGGTCCCCTCTCCTAGCAGGTCTTTCTGTTCTCAGCACCCCCACCCCCTTGCTCCGGTTGCTTCCTCTGCTTAGAATGCCCTCTTCATCTTAGCTTACAGAAATCCTTCTGTCTCTCTAAGGTGCCACCCAAGACCACCTTTGGCCCCTAGGTGATGGGGGAACGGGAACCTTACACATGAAAGCAGAACAAGAAGGCACCTCTCTGCCCCCTCCCTGCTGCAGTTAACCGAAGTAACCCAGGAGGTTGCAGGTAAAGACACTTGGGATGGGGGCAGGTGGTCTAACCTGCTCTCTGGGGCTGTAAGTGAGGTCAGCCCTGCAGGGGACACCTGAAGGAGAGTCTGAGTACAGATTTCATGCAGCCAACAACGGACCCCCTGCCCACTGCCAATGCCATGTGTCAACCAGGGGTATGCAGAGCTGAGAGGTAGTGGTGAAGAATTCAAGCAGGGATGGAGCAGGCATTGTGGAGTCCGGGGGTGGGTTGTGGCGGGGAGAGAAGCTAGGGAACACCTGGGGTGGTTAAGAGGAAGACGGTAGAGAGGCAGAAGGCAGAGGGCCCAGCACAGGCAAAGACCTGGAGGCCCAGCAGTGGAAAGATGGAGGGGGGCTGGGGGAGGTAGAGATGAAAGGAGCCAGATTGAGGAGGTTCTTACACCCCAAGGCAAGGACAGAAGAACAGGTTTCATATTACATGACTGTTACATTACCACACACAAAAAAGATAAATAATAATAGCAGGTTTATACCCATCTTATAGTCAAGCAAACAGCGGCTCAGGCAAATGACTGGGGCAAGACCACATCAGTAACTGGGAGAACCGGATTTTGAACCCAGACCATCCTGTTGCAAAAGCCTAGGCTGCTGCCTTCCTGCCAGAGCCTCGGGGGATTGGAGTTATGGAGAGGCCTTTGATTCTGTTTGTCCTGCCCTCCTCCCGCTCTATTTTTATGAATGAGAACACCCAGGTCCTAGAGGGGCCAGGCTTAGCCCTGTGGTCCTTCTTCCTAATTTGACACCCCTGATATCCTCCTGATGTTCCCAATCCAGGACCTGGTTAATAAGGCAGACTTTCATCTCCCTGTCCAACTTCCTGCCTTCCTACTTAGTTAGTCCTAGGCAGGGCCTAGGAATCTGTATTTTTGGCGATCATTTTGGTGGTTCTGGGTCTGCCGTTTGCCCACAGACCCATTTGGGGCCCATAAATGTTTCCCTCCAGCCTCTCACTGAGCCCCTTGTCGGCTGGCTTCCTCCCTTCCCCCTCAACTTACCCCCCATTCCCCTCCACTTGTGTGCACCCCAGGCCCTTCCTCTTCGGGTGCCCCCTCTCTCAGAAAAGTGAAAACACATGGTTTCCTAGGCAACTGCATCCCTCCTCCCAGCTTACCCTGAGACCTCCCAGCGTCTCTCAACTGTTCAGAAGAATATTTCAAATACCAGCCTCCCCAGGCAGGGTCTGACAAAGGCTGAGTTCCCCTCAGAGTCTTCTGTCTGAGGGGCAATAGCCCTGCTCCCCTCGAACCTGGAGGCCGGGGGTCTCAGGGGCAAGTTCCAGACCATCGCCTGGGTTACCACCTAGGCCTGCTCAGCTCAGCCAAGAAGCTCATCACTATTTGGCCTTAGAGATCCCTTTGGATGGGGAGGCTAGAAAGGGAAGGGACTCACACAGATCACATGGCAGTAACGTGGTCTGAGTAAAGGAATTAGGATGGATTGAGTACCTGCTACCCGCCAGGTACAGTGCTCGATGCTCTGGAGACATTAACTTATTATTCCTTCCTCCAACTCTTTGAGATCAGTTTTATTCCCATTTTATAATTGAGAAAACTGAGGCTCAGAGAGGTGAATTACCTTGCCCTAGGTCACCCAGCAAATGAATGGCACAGCCATCGAGAGCCTGTTTCAGGAAGCCTGATCTGTCTCCCCAGTAAGCCCGCGGTCTTAGCACTTGCTATTCTCCAGGCTGGGCAGGGCTCAGGGGAATGATGGGGCTGTGTGGATTCCTTCCTGATTATTATTTTTACATTTCCTTATTAGAAGATTTAGTTGATGTTCTTTGGGGGCTGGGCTCCCTATGAGTTTCTCTTTCCTGCCTTCTCTCAGCCTTGGATCCCCTGGTCAATATTCTCATCCCAAGACATCTTTCACCAGGTGGGAAAGGATAGAGAGGCACATTTGTGCAATTCATGCTTTCTCTCTGGGCCTCAGTTTCCCCACTGGTAATGTTAGGGGAGGTTGGAAATGAGGACTTGGACGTTCCATCCTAGCTCAGATATTCTTGGACTCTCACGTCAAGTATATGCATGTGATTGTGTGCATGATTGTAGGCAATTAGGTGTGTGTGTGTGTGATTATGTGAGTGGCTGTGTGTGGTTAGGTGTGTGATTGGATATGGGGGATGGTATGTGGGTATAACTGCATGTGTGAGAGTAGACGGATTATGTGTGCGTGATTGTGTCTGGGTGTGTGTGATTGGAGTGTGTGTGTGTGGGATTATATATGTGTATGGAGAAGGATGATTATGAATGTGTATGTGTGTATTCGGGGGTGAGTGGATGTGTGTAATTGTGTGTGTACATGTATGTGGGTTGTGACATGTGGGTCTGGGTGCAATTTGTGTGTCTGTGAGTATGTTATTGTGAGAGATTTATGTGTGTATGTGGACGTGTGTGTGTGTGTGTATGTGTGAGAGATCTGGAATGACTGTGTGTGTGTCATTGTGTGTATTGGAGGGCCGTGAAGCCTCTACTAAGCCTGGTTGATCAGCACACGGGGTGGGTACGACCCCTCCTCCTTGAATGCCCATGGATGTAGTCAGGCCAGGTAGAGGAGGGGACCCCATAGGCACCCATGATGCCAGCATGGCACCAGAGGATATCCCTCCTGTAATCAGCTCCAGACGCAGCAGCGTCACCACCCTCTGATGGGAGGGCGCTGGAAACACATTCTGGCCCCAGCCAGGTCTCTTTGGGGGAAAAAACTAAAGGGGGAGGAAAAAATCCCCGAAAGGCAGATTTTTATTGAAGCATTTCGTGACACGCACACCAACTAATTGATTTCCTTATTAGTAGCAGATTTTTCTCCCAGCCTCTTCTTCTGCCTGAACTTACAAAAACGAAGGGTGGAGAGCCAGCTCGGTACAGACCCAGGGCCAAGTTTCTCCCTGCATCCTCCCTTGGCCAGGGAGGCAGCAAGGGATAGATGTTTGTTTGCTTTTCCAAGTCTAACTACAGGTAGAGGGGGCGGGATCACCTGTGGGATAGGGTTTCAAAAGCCTGGGAAAGCCCCCTTGCCATCCCTCAATTTCCTATTCCACTTTTTTGGCCTGAAATCCCACCATTAGGGAATCATTCCATTTACTTTGGGCTTTCCTTCAGGTCAAATGCAAAAGCGTGTGAGCAGGATCTTTGAGCACTCTTAGTTATCTACACGTAGTTCATGCTGTGGGACTCTGGGAACCTCAGTTTTCTCATCTGTCCAATGGGAGACTCCCATGATTGATGTTACAAGGTGCTTGTGGAGATAAAGATCGGATTTGTGACCCCAAAGCTCTTGTAAATGTAAGCTGTTCCCATGATGATGACAGTGTAGCACATACGTCAGTGGCACAATTCAAGGCCTGGGAGTTCACAAAGGGGGCGTGGGGCTTGCATTTAGCAGAGGGGGAGGGGATTGGGCAGCAGCCAAGTTCAGGTGAGGTCTCTCAGGAGACCTCTAACCAGAAAGCCAAAGCTACCTCTCTGTCTGGGCCTGTGACAGGTGGTCGCTCAAGCTTCATCTAAGGGTTAGTAAAAAGAGAAAGACGGACACTTTGCCCAAATGGTTCCACCTGATGCTTTAGGCAGCCACTGGTAACCCCATTTGTCAGAGGAGGAAACTGAGGCACAAGGTGGTTTACAGAGACCAAAGAACACATAACTATGAGGGGACGGCAGGGATGTAAACCCAGCCCTGATGGGTTCTGGACATATATAATGCCTTTTATTCATTTAACATAAAAGTGCAGCCCTTTTCATTGAGGTAAAGATGGGAAAGACAGCCTGAACTCCTCTCCCCAGGATATCTCAAGGGACAGACAGATAAGGGAATAGGTGTTGGGGGTCATGATGTGACAAGTGCCACGATAGGGGTAAGCACGGCCACTGGAAAGGACCCCTAATACTGGCTGGTGTAGTCAGAGAGGACTTCCTGGAAGGGGTGTCACCTTGAGTAGGCAGAGGGGATTGAACCTGCAGGGCTGACCTTCAGCTGGCTTGTGTGGGCATGGCCATACCAGTGGTTAAAATATTGATGCACTTATATATGTGTTGCAAATACATATGGTCCCCTTCCCTCCAGTGCTCAGGCTGCCTGGCCCATCCCCCAGGCGACCTCTCCAGATCCAGAAACCTTAATGGCACATCCAGGACCCTGATAGAATGGTGGGTGACATTGTGACTCTAAAGGCTCAGAGGGGGGCCCAAGGCCAGGCTGGTGTCCCTTGTTCTGATCTTGTTACCACCCTCTGGCATGGGGGCCGGGGGCGGGGAGGCAGTGGCTAGAAGCTGGAGGCCAGGCTGAGCAGACAGGCCTGCCGCTAGACACGTCCACTTGCATTCCACGTGGACTTCCTGGGAATGACCAGGGGCCTCTAAGCAGTTCCTGTTCCCAGCGGCTCACAGTCGCCAGGCCCAGGGAGACAAAACGTCCCTGAATGTGGTGGGGCAAGGAACAATATGGGGTGGGCGGAGGAGGGCCACAGGAAGCATGGCAGGGACAGCCGGGGAGCTGGCCGCAGGGCTGGGGGTGACTCAGGGACTTGTGACTTGATAAGGTAAGATGACTCCAAAGGAAATCAGCCGGAGTCCAGGGGGTGCCTAAATGGCCGACAGAACAAGATTTCTGGCACCTGTTCAGACATTAGTTTTTGAGTCCTCACATGTCTCCATGTGAGACAAGCAAAGGACCTTGAATACCATCCAACCAGACATGTTACAGTCATTGACCCTGTCGGGTAGGTATTAGGATCCCAACTTCACAGAAGAAGAAAGTGAGGCTCAGAGAGGTAAGATGACATTGCCCAGGTCACACAGGAGTGGCAGTGGAGCCAGGATGTGGACCAGACAACTGACTCCAGAGCTTGCGTGCCAAGCCAGGCTTCCTGGCAGCACTGCCCCCACTGCCCCCGCTGTCCCCAGGAGCCAGGCACGCCTGTACTGGAGCCCAGAGCCTCTTCCTGGGTCTTCACCTCCACAAAGCTACTACCCTCATCACACCCCCAACAAATAGGGCCACTTTGCCCTTAGAACTTAGAGCTTAAGAAAATGTTAGAAACTGGGGAAAAGAACATATTTTGGCTCTCAAATGCAACAAAACACTACAAATAAAATGAATAAGCACACTAAAAATCATAATCACTATAGGATCTATTGATTTACTATGCCTTATACGGAGTGGGGTGGGATTTCCAAAATAAGAGTGCCTGAGGTTGAGAAAAGGCTTCAAAGGGCCCCTCAACCACTGGTCCTCCAGCCCTTGTGTGTATGTGTGTGTGTGTGTGTGTGTGTGTAACACCCACGAGCGTGCTGTGCCTCGGGGGAGGGGATGCTGTCAGCTCTTATCCTCAGAGCAGTAGTCATTTCACCTTTCTTAGCCTCTGCTTCCCATCCCCACCCCGCCCCAGTTTCTTTATTAGTAAAATAGGACTGCGATAACTAGCTCATACTGGGGTGATGGGAGGGCTAAACACGATAAAGTGTGCAAGAGAGCCTGGCCACATACTTGGGGCTCTGCTATTGTTCTTGCCTCCTCAGGCTGCCCTGCCCAATTTCAGGAAGTCTTTTTTGGCTGGAAACATCTTAGGATGAAAGAATGTTGGAGGAGAAGGCATTCGAGATAAGGCAGAGCCAGCCTCTCACGTGGGAGGGTGACTTCAGGAACTCAGAAGGCTCTGTGTCTCCAGCTCAGATTCCCGCCCTTGCTCTGTGCTTAAACTCCGCCCTTCCAGCTTCACCCTCCAGCCTCAGGCTTTGATTAGGTTACAATGCACAGCCCTCCTCCCCCTCCCCATCAGGGTGCTAGAAGCAGAGTCGAGGTCAGACTTATCTCTGTGTTTCTTTCTTTCATGTTTTAAAAACAGCTCTGTTGAGATGTGGTTCACATGCAAGAAATTGCATGTACTTACAGTGTACAACGTGATAAGTTTTGACATATGTTTACAGTCATGAAACCATCACCATAATCAAGAAAATGAACATGTCCATCACTGCCAAATGTTTCCTCCTGCCACTTTGTAATCCTTCCCTCTCTCCCTGTCTCCCCACCCCCTACCTCCGTCCCCAGGCAGCCACTGATCTGCTTCAAGTCACTTACATTAGTTTGCATTTTCAAGAATTGTATATAAATGGAGTCAGACAGTATGTATTCTTGGGTGTAAGGCTTCTTGCACTCAGCACAAGTATTTTGAGACTCATCTATATTGTGTGTATATCAGTCGTTCATTCCTTTTTATTGTTGAGTGTTCCATTCCCACAATTTGTTAATCCATCTGCTGATGGGCATTTGGGATGTTTCCACGTTTTTACTCTTATAAATAAAACTTCTGTGAACATTTGTGTTCAAGTCTTTGTATGAACATAAGCTTTCATTACTCTTGGGTAAATACCCAAGGAATGGAAGGCTAAGTCATATAGTAGATGTATGTTCAACTTTTTAAAGAAACTGCTAAACTATTTTCCACTGAGGTTGTACTATTTTCATTCCAACCAGCAGTGTAAAGAGAATCCCAGTTGTTCCACATCCTTGCCAACACTTGGTATGATTGGTCTTTTTTGTTTTAGACTTTCTAATAGGTGTGTAGCAATAATCTCATTGTGGTTTTAATTTACATTTCCCTAGTGACTAACGATATTGAGCATCTTTTCACTTGCTTATTTGCTATCTGCATATCTTCTTTGGTGAAGTGTCTGTTCAGATCATTTGCCCATTTTTAAATTGGGTTGTTTATGTTCTCATTATTGAGTTTTGAGAGTTCTATATATGTTTTGGGTATAAGTCCTTTATCAAATATCTGATTTGCAAGTGTTTTCTGCCAGGCTGTGGCTTATCTTTTCATTCTCTTACTAGTGCCTTTCAAAGAGCAGAAGTTCTTACATTGATGAAGTTCAACTTATCATTTTTTTCTTGTATCAGTTGTGTTTTTAATGAGTATCTAAGAAATCTTTGCCTAATCTAAGGTCACAAAGATTTTCTCCTATGTTTTCTTCTAAAGTTTTATAGTATTAAGTTTTACATTTAGGTCTATGATCCATTTTGAGTTAGTTTTTATATATGGTGCAAGGTATGGATTAAAGTTCTGTTTTTATTTTTGCATATAGATATCCATTTATTCCGGTACCATTTGTTGAAAAGACTCTTGTTTCCCCATTGAATTACCTTGGAACATTTGCCAAAGATCAATTGATCGTTTACATGAGGTCTATTTCTGGATTCTATACTGCTTCATTGATCTCTATCTTGAGGGCAATACTACAGTGCGTTGATTACTGTGCAATAAGTCTTGAGGGAAGGCAGTGTAAATCCTCCAACTTTGTTTTCTTTTTCAAAATTGTCTTGGCTATTTTAGGTCCTTTGCATTTCTGTATGAATTTTAGAATCAGCTTGTCAATTTCAACAAAAAAATGCCTGCTAGAATTTTGATTGGGATTGCAGAGAATATATGTCAATCTGGATAGAATTGACATGTTAGAAATGTTGAGTCTTCTGATACATGAAGATGGTATAGCTCTCCATTCGTTTATATATGCTTTAATTTCCTCTTAGCAATGTTTTGTATTTTTCACTCTACAGATCTTGCACAGCTTTTGTCAGATTTATCTGTATTTCATATTTCTAAACGCTGTTTTATGTTTAATTTTTAAAAAATTTAATTGAAGTTTAATTGATTTATAGTGTTGTGCCAGTCTCTGCCCTACAGCAAAGTGACTCAGTTATACACATACAGACATTCTTTTTTTAATATTCTTTTCCGTTATGGTCTATCACAGGATACTGAATATAGTTCCCTGTGCTATACAGTAGGACCTTGTTGTTTATCCATCCTATGTATATAATAGTTTACATCTGCTAATCCCAAACTCCCAGTCCTTCCCACCCCTACTCCCCTCCCCCTTGGCAACCACAAGTCTGTTCTCTATGTCTGTGAGTCTGTTTCTGTTTTGTAGATAGGTTCATTTGTGCCATATTTTAGATTCCACATATAAGTGATGTCATATGGTATTTGTCTTTCTCTTTCTGACTTACTTCACTTAGTATGATAGCTTCTAGTTGCATTCATGTTGCTGCAAATGCCATTATGTTGTTCTTTTTTATGGCTGAGTAGTATTCCATTGTATATATGTACCACATCTTCTTTATCCATTCATCAGTTGATGGACGTTTAGGTTGTTTCCATATCTTGGCTATTGTGAATAGTGCTGCTATGAATATTGGGGTGCACGTATCTTTTTGAATTATAGTTTTGTCCAGGTGTGTGCCCAGGAGTGGGATTGCTGGATCATATGGTAATTCTATATTTAGTTTTCTGAGGAACCTCCATATTGTTTTCCACGGTGGCTGCACCAACTTACATTCCCACCAACAATGTAGGAGGGTTCCCTTTTCTCCACACCCTCTCCAGCATTTGTTATTTGTAGACTTTTTAATGATGGCCATTCTGACTGACGTGAGGTGATACCTCATTGTAGTTTTGATTTGCGTTTCTCTAATAATTAGTGATGTTGAGCCTCTTTTCATGTGCCTACTGGCCATCTGTATGTCTTCTTTGGAGAAATGTCTATTTAGGTCTTCTGACCGTTTTTCGATTGGGTTTTTTGTTTTTTGGTTTTTTTTTGCGGTACGCGGGCCTCTCACCATCACGGCCCCTCCCGTTGTGGGGCACAGGCTCCGGACGAGCAAGCCCAGCGGCCATGGCTCACGGGCGCAGCCGCTCCGCGGCATGTGGGATCTTCCCGGACCAGGGCACGAACCCGTGTCCCCTGCATCGGCAGGCGGACTCTCAACCACTGCGCCACCAGGGTAGCCCTGTTTGTTTTTTTTGTTGTTAAGTTGTATGAGCTGTTTGGATATTTTGGAGATTAAACCCTTGTCTGTCTCATCATTTGCAAATATTTTCTCTCATTCCATAGGTTGTCTTTTCATTTTTTTATGGTTTCCTTTGCCGTGCAAAAGCTTGTAAGTTTGATTAGGTCCCATTTGTTTATTTTTGTTTTTATTTCTGTTGCCTTGGGAGACTGACCTAAGAAAACATTGGTACGATTTATGTCAGAGAATGTTTAAACACTATTTTATTTTATTTATATTTCTTTCTTTCTTTCTTGGCTGCACTGCACAGCTTGTGGGGTTTTATCGATAGTTCCCCAACTAGGGATTGAACCTGGGCCCTCAGCAGTGAGAGCAAAGAGTCCTAACCACTGGACTGCCAGGGAATTCCCTTAAACGCTATTTTAAGTAGTACTGTTTTTGTTTTCAATTTCAAATTCCGATTATTGACACTTTCACTTTTTAAAAAAAAAAATCCAGGAACTGAATTTACCCTGCCATCTGAAACAACCGAAAAACCAAAGTATAGAAAACAGTGACTCTCAAGATGTTGGATATAAGGCAATAGAGGACAGTGATGGAAAACAAACGAGATGAGCTATGATTGCCCCAGCTTACTTCCTGGAGAGCATTTCCATCCACAGCAAAGGGAGAGTGACTCATGTAGAGCCCAGATGTCATCTTGAGAAGATGTAGCTGAGAGTCCAAAAAAGCCAAGGTAGCTAGAATTTGCAGGGAAAAATACTAGAGAGGAGAAAGCTACATAAGGAGAGAAAGTCAGAGTTCCCTGTAGTATTCAGTGTGAGAAAGCTACCCAAGGCCAGAAAAGAACCCCAAAAGGTTAGAGAGAGCAGTACCTGGAGCTCTACAGGGCTCAGAATAGTGCCTGTTTCCAAAATCCAGAGTGTAAAGGATCATAAGATGCCCATAACCGGACATCAGTTAGAGTGCTGTGAAAGGTCTCATCTCAGTAGTGGGGACACTTAACCCTGGACTAAATGCTACTTTTGTCCTGCCTAATGAAGCTTAAAATCAAAACCTAGAAACTCTTCAAACTTTTACCAGGGACTTCCCTGGTGGTCCAGTGGTAAAGAATCCACCTTCCAATGCAGGGGGCACGGGTTCGATCCTTGGCCGGGGAACTAAGATCCCACATGCCGTGGGGCAACTAAGCCCTCATGCCACAACTACTGAGATTGCGCGCCTCAATGAGAGAGCCCATGTGCTCTGGAGCCCGCTCTCCACAACTACAGAGCCCACGTGCCCTGGAGCCCATGCGCCACAACTAGAGAGAGAAAACTCACACACCACAACTAGAGAGAAGCCCGTGCACCACGATGAAAGATCCCACATTCCTCAATGAAAGATCCTGTGTGCTGCAACTAAGACCCGACGCAGCCAAAAAAAAAAATAGAGAAAGAAAAGGATCCAAGTCTTTCCAAGTAACTTAACCATGTCCCAGAACTAATCTCAAGAATAATTTTAGAAATACAAAAGGATTTTACCCCAAAAGGTAAAAGTCACAATGCTTAGCATCTCATCAAAATTACCAGGCATACAAAGAAGGAAAATCCAACACTCAACGAAGAGAGGGTCACGGGACTTCCCTGGAAGTCCAGTGGTTAAGACTGCACACTCCCAATGCAGGGGGCATGGGTTTGATCCCTGGTCGGGGAACTAAGATCCTGCATGCTGCACGGTGTGGCAAAAAAACCAACCAAACAAAGAAAAAAAAACCCAAACAAAACAAAACCACAAAAGAACAAAGAGAGGGTCATTAATGCATAATGAAGAAAGTGTATAAAAACAGGTATTATACTGGTATACTGTAAGTTCAAGAAGCTAACAATTGAACATGTTAATTAGAGACATATAGGACAAAAAAATCCAAATCAAATTTCTAAAGATGAAAACTACAATGTGTGAGATGAGAAAAGTACTGTGTAAGATTAAGGATAGATTAGATGGATGTTATAGAAGAAAAGAATAGTGAATTTGAAGACATAGTTAAGGAAACTATCTGAAATGAAACACAGCAAGAAAAAGAATTAAGAACAATAAATGGAGCATCAGTGAACTGTGGGGGTGATTTCAAGAAGGCAAATATACATGCAACTGAAATTTCTGAAGGAGAACAGAGAAGGACACTGATAAGTGATTTTAAAAAATAATGTCTGAAAATTTTCCAAATATGATGAAAACTCTAAACCTAGAGATCCAAGAAAGTCCAGCAAAAGAAACATAAAGAAAACTGAACCAAAGCACATCAGAATCAAGTTGCTTAAAACTAGTGATTAAGGGAAAAATTTATAAGCAGCCAGAGGAAAAAAAGACATATTACATACAGAGAAACAAAGATAAGGATTACAGCAGATATTAAATTATGAACGATGCAAGGTAGAAAACAGGAACATCTTCAAAGTATCAAAAGAAAAAAGAAAAAAAACTCTACCCAGCAAAAACATCTTTCAAAAATAAAAATGAAGGAAAGACTTTTTATGACACATAAAAATAAAAAGAATTCATCACCAGTTATATCTGTCCTACAAGAATTTTTCAAGAGACGGAAAATGATGCCTGACGGATACCTAGATCTACACAAAGGATAAAGAGCACTGTAAATGGTAACTACAGTTATCACTGCTTAATATATTTAAATATAATTGAATATTAAGAGGAAAAATAATTACAACGTATTGTTGAATTTGTAACAAATTTAAACAAAATATCTGACAACAATAGCACAAAGGCTTGGACAAATGTAATTATACTATTATAAGATTTGTGTACTCTAAAGTGGTACAGTATTATTTGAAGGTAGACTGTGATAAATTAAAGAGGTACACCAAAGAAACCACTAAAACGTCACACAAAAAGAGTTACATCTAATAAGCTAGAAAAGGAGATAGAATAGAACCATAAAAAACTACACAGTTAATACAAAAAAAAAAAAAAAAAAACCCAAACAGAAAAGGGGAAAAAGGGGAAGAAATAAGAGTTGGGACAATTAGAAAGCAAATAGCAAAATGATAGGTTTAAACCCAACCCTACCAATAGTCACATTGAATGTGACTAAATGTGAACACCCCAAATAAAGCCAGAGATTGTCAGATTGGATAAAAGAGAAAGACCCCTGCAAACTATGTTTGTTTCCCCAACTACTTTTATTATTTAATTTTAACATAAAATATCACTGTTTAAATTTTTAAAAAATAAGAAAAGAAAGAGCAACACCCAACCATCTGCTGCTTACAAGAAACCCACTTTAAATATAAAGAAAAAAATAGCTTAAAAGTAAAAGGGTAGGAACTTCCCTGGTGGTGCAGTGGTTAAGACTCTGCACTCCCAATGCAGGGGGCCTGGGTTCAATCCTGGATCAGGGAACTAGATCCCACATGCATGCTGCAACTAAGAGTTTGCATGCCACAACTAAGGAGCCGATAAACCACAACTAAGAAGCCTGCCTGTGGGCTGCAATCTAGGAGCCCGCCTGCTGCAACTAAGACAGCACAACCAAATAAATAAATAAATATTTTTTTTAAAAATGTAAAAGGATAGAAAAATATATACTGGGACTTCCCTGGTGGTGCAGTGGTTAAGACTCTGCACTCCCAATGCAGGGGGCCCGGGTTTGATCCCTGATCAGGGAACTAGATCCCACATGCATGCCACAACTAAGGAGCCTGCCTGCCACAACTAAGACTTGGTGCAACCAAAAAAAAACCAAAACGCGAGTTATTATTAGTATTATTTTTGTTCAGATGACTATGACATAGTTGCTGTCTTTAGGTGGTGAACAATCCAGTGGGAAGACACACTTGTGTGAGCTAACAAGTGCAAGGATGGGATGGGGAACACAAAGCAGGAGGGAAGGATCCTTCCTCTTGGGATCGGGGGTTCAGGAAAGGATAGAGGTCCACGGAGCCTTGAGCTGAGTTTCTCCATCTCACATCCACACTCCTGTTCCTTTAGTCATTCAACAAAACTTTAATGAATTCCTCTATGTTCCAGGCACTGTGCTGGGAGCGAGGGTTACAGCTGTGAATGAGACAAAGTCCTGCCTTCACACAGCAGACCTCACAATCTGATGGACAACTCAGATAACAGAGACCAAGAAAGAAATGCAGAATGTCAAGGGGACACAAATCCCATGATGAAAACCACAGAGGGTAAGCATTGGTGGGAGGTTTGCACAGAAAGCTTTTTTATACTGGATGGTGAAGGGACGGGCAAACCATTCGAATGGAATAAGAGTTGAATCCCAGAGTTTCATGTCCTAGCTCTGCCACTACCATGAGGCCTTGAACAAGCCACTTCTCTCTATGCCTCAGTTTGCTCACCTGCACAATAGGGATAAGAATAGTATCTACCTATAGGGTTGTGGAGAGGATTAAATGAGTTAATACATGTGAAGTGCCTAGAAAGTGCCTGGCACGTTAGTAAGGGCTGCAAGTGTTTGCTTCTTCTCCTTCTCCTTTTCCAGCAAAGGGAACAGCAAGGGTAAAGGCCGTGAGGTGGGAAAGGGTTTGTAATGTTCCAAGAAGAGCAAGAAGGTCAGGAGAAAACAAGGGAAGTGTGGCAAGGGATGGAGTTACGAAGGCAGGGGTATGGGTAGGCTGAGGCAGCTTCCTACCGCCCCTCCACGGTCGGTCATCGTCCAGGTTCAAGTTTGTCGACCCCCTTACTGCTCAGAAGCCTGCCATGGCTCCCCAGTTGGCCCTCCATTTCCATGGCACCCAGCGCTCTGCACCTAAAGGTTCCTTGGGTACCTCCTCCCGGTCCACCCGGCCTGGACCCTTGAGAGAGCACAGCCATTTGAGGTTGAAAGACAAGCTCCACATAATGAGGTCTCTTAGAGCGAGCGAGTGACAGCTAGTCACTGCTGACAGAATAAGAAGACCGTGCTTTCCTGTCTGCTCAGGACTGTTCTGCCTCTGCCCGGCGTCGGCGCAGCCCTCCTAACCCCGCCCACCCAGGTCCTGCCCCCATGTAGCCCCGCCCACTGCTGGCCCCGCGGCCCCGCCTCCCCGCAGCCTCGTCCTACGCGGCTCTCGCTCCGCTGGTCTGGCTGAGTCAGGCTTAGGCTGCCGCCGGTATACTGACCCAGGATGGCTGGGACTGGAGACTGCGAGGAGGAACAGGAGAGGCAGAAAGGGGTGCGGCCAGGTCGGGGAAGGAGCGCTGGACCGGAAGCCGGACAACCGGGCTCCCCATGGGGGCATAATCTTGAAGGGCACTGCTGTGTGGCCTAAGGGAACTTGCTGAACCTCTCTGGGCTGCATGCATTCAACGAAAATTTACTACAGGCCAGGTGCCAGGTGCTGGGGATGTGGTAGTGAACAGGAGCCATGTGGTAATACAAGCCTTGGTGAAGAGTGTGATGAATCCCTGAATCGCTGCTTTCCATCCTACTGACTGGGTGACTTCGGGCAAGATACTCAGCTTCTCTATATTTCCCTATCCTCATCCGTAACTGGGGAGTAAAACACCCACCTCCTAGGGTTGTGAGGGTTAAATGACTGTATACTTAGAAAGTCCTGGAAATTGTGCCTATTAAGCAGTCTTACTAAGAGCATAACAAGCTTCATTATTAGCTGTTGTTATCTGCACCCTCTTGGAGCTTATTCACTGACTTTTTTAATTCACTTTTTTATTTAAAGTTTCCTTTTCATTATGAACTATTTCAGACATATAAAAAAGAGTAGAAACAGTGTCCCCATCACCCTATTTAAGAAATAAAGCATTATAAATACATTTTCTCTTCTCGACTTTAATCATACCCTCATATCCCATGCCCTGGAAGCCTCCACCCCATCCTCTACACTGCTCACAGTTTGTGAGAGATCCAGATAATACACAAGTCAGATCCTGCCATAACCCTGCTTGAAAACCTCCACTTAAGAAAATAAAATCAAACACATCCGCTTGACATCCAGGCCCTTTGCTTCTGACCCGCCCCCACTGACCCTTCCTGTTTGAACTCTGCCGCCCAAAACCAGAATTCCCCTTAGCATTTCTTAAGTGTCCCTGCTCTTTGTATATGTCGGCCCCTCTGCTGGGGTTCCTGTGTATTCCTTCTTCTCTCTCCTTCACTCATTCCAGGAGAAGCAGCATCCTTTGGTCCCCCAAGGCTCCCTGAGTACTGTCCCACTGGGATGTATGTGCGTGTCTCCCCTAGGCTGTAAGCTCCTGGCAGCAGGTCCATGGCTGATGCATTTTCATCTGCTCCTAGTAAAGGCAAGGCATACACTGGACACCACAGTTGTAGCTGAGTGTGTTTGGGGCACTGTGCTAGGGTTCGGTTGGGGTGGTCATCCAGTGACTCCAGCCCCATGCTTTTCATGGGGAACTTACGGTCCATCAGCTTTGAAACCTCTGGGGAAGAATCCAGAGGTCCTTAAATGGGGGCCTAGTTTTGTTTTGTTTTGTTTTGTTTTAATACAGAAATTTATTTAATCTGATAGGAGGTATTTATCTACAGTAAAGCAATAACAAGTAATATTGGTCAAATATTCAAAGTTCTTCACCTGAAACTGCAAAGGAGAGAAGAATGTTCATTATTCCACTTTAATTCAATATTGTATTTGGCATTCTGGCCATACAGTAGAGACAAAAATAAAAATAACAGGTTGGACAGGGACAAAAGGACAGGGGAGGGCAGAAGGCTGGGACCTGGGACTTGAAGATTCCAAAGCAAGACAAACCATACAGTTTAGAAATTTCTGTACGTGTCCAACATAAGGTGGACCCTGAAGTTAAGTCTAAGAAAAGATCAGCAATTTATAAAAGAAACTGACATGCTACAAAGGTGGTTTCTATCTTGCTAGACTGTAAATATCTTACTTGGCTATTAATTGAAAATATTTAATAGAATGACCACTTCCCAGCTAATTTTCATTTTAATGTTTTAACAATTTACATTTTAAACACTGATTTCTCTAGGGCATGTTCCATCATTTGCATTAGAAATAACACCCAAAGAATGTCTTAGTAAACAATAAACTTATCTTAACTGCATCATCCGTGATCAATTCAGTAAGTGTATGACAGCTTTCCAAGCAATAAAATGGACAACTTTAAAGAGCTTTTTAATTGGGAGATTTAAAAAAAAAAAAAGGCAGGACACGCAAATGACCTGCAGTTCAAAACACAAAGTCCTGTCACTTACATTCTATCCCACCTGTTCAACACACCATCCAAGTGCTGCAAACACAAGGCAGTTCAGAGGAACAGTGTTATAACCCCTTAACTGCTACATCACCCAGTAAGTTACAATTAAAAAGCTCCTTATAAAAAGAAGTCCACCTATCCGCAGATATTGGAGAATCCCAGGCTCTTCCGTACATTACTGAAAAAAATGCAAATACATTCATAAAGGCAAAAAAATTTTAGGTAACATGACAACCCACATCTTTCGCTGGTCAGACTCTACCGGCCATCTCAGTATTGCGGAAACGTTCCATCGATTTTGGCAGCCCAGGCCATGAGGCCTCCCACAACATCCCGAACTGTTAAAGAGTCTAAGTCTGTCCAGGACTGCAGGATCTTCACGGCTTTCTGGGAGTCATTGCCCAGTTTGCAGATCACATAAATGGGGAGAGATGCCCCTTCCTGTGTGCCCTGCTTCCCTTCCCGGATTGCTTCTCCCAAGAGTTTCAGGCTCTCCGCATTCCTCTGTTCCAAACGTTTCAAAGGGATGTGTAGGGAGTGAGGCAACCGACACAGGTCCACCTCCACTGGAGGCCTGACGTCCAGCAACACGTGGGGTGACCCGGAATCCAGAAGTCGCTTATAGTCGACGACAGAAATTCGCTCCTCCGGACTCAGCAACTGTAGGGAGCGGCACTTATCGGTGGCTGAGGAGCCACAGAAGCTTTCGTAGTCCTGCAGATCAGTCACAGTGGGCCGCTCCCCGCAAGCTGCACAGTCGGGCCTGCGCCTCCGCAGCCGAATACAGCGGAAATGACCTCCGAGGGCATCAAAGAGCAACAGGCTGCCACTGTAAGAGGGGCCCAGACCTGCAGCGATCTTCAACACTTCCAGCGCCTGCAGGCAGCCCAGGACCCCGGTAACCACACCAAGCACCCCGCCATCCGCGCAGCTGGTCACCGTCTCCGCCAGAGGTGATTGCGGAAACATGCAGCGATAGCAAGGCGCACCGCTGTAGTGGTAGACTGTGAGTTGGCTCTCGAAGCGCAGGCCGCTGGCCGACACGAGGGGCCGGCCGGTTAGCACACAGGCGTCGTTAACCAGGTAGCGAGTGGGCACGTTGCCGGAGCAATCAGCCACCACGTCATAGCGGCCGACCAGGTCTAGCGCCGTGGCTGACGTAAGCGCCTGGGCGTAGGGCACGCACTCCACCGCCGAATTGAGATGGCGCAGTGTAGCGGCGGCCGAAAAGACTTGGCCTGGTCGGCCAGTGCCTCGCCGTGCAGCACCTGGCGGGCTAGGTTGCTCACTTCTACTACATCGTAGTCCACAAGGCCCAGGCGGCCGATGGCGGCCGCTGCCAGGTACCGCGCCAGTGGGCAGCCGAGTCCCCCGCAGCCCACGACCAGCACAGACGCGGTCGCCAGGCGCAGCTGTGCCTGCACGCCCAGCTCAGGCAGCGCGAGCTGCTGGCTGTAGCGCAGAATCTCATCTCGCGACAGGGCGGCCTTCGGCGGCAGGGGAGACACCGGAACCAACCACTCTGACTCCTGCTCGGCCAGAAGAGCCGCCGCCAGCCTCTGCTTCAGGGAACTCAGCTCCTCCTCACGCTGGGCAACTTCAGCCTCCAAAGTGAGCACCTCCTCCCTGGCCGCCATTGCAGCCTCTTTGGGAAGTTGTCCGGGGGCCTAGTTTTTGTTTTTGTTTTGTTTTTTTTTTTTGCAGTACGCGGGCCTCTCACTGCTGTGGCCTCTTCCGTTGCGGAGCACAGGCTCCGGACACGTAGGCTCAGCGGCCATGGCTCACGGGCCCAGCCACTCTGCAGCATGTGGGATCTTCCCGGACCGAGGCACGAACCCGTGTCCCCTGCATCGGCAGGCGGACTCTCAACCACTGCGCCACTGCCTACTTTTAAAGAAACTGCAGCACAGTGTGATTTCCTGCAGTGCCCAACTTCCCCCTCCCAAGCCCCTTCCTACTCCTTCCCTCTTCTCCCTCAGTCCGTTTCCTCTCTCTGAGGACGAAGCGTTCCTCATGATGATTGGATCATCCCCAGGGACGAAGATGTGAACTATTCAGTGACCATGTCATGGATCCAAGAGGCTTGTGGGTTTGGGGAAACCAAGAGGATGCCAAGCCTGGCTCCAGACAACCTAGGTTCTAGGAGCAAAGAGGAGATGCTTCCAGAGTGGGGACTCCTGGCCTGTTTTCATAATGTCAGATGTATGTGCAGTGCAGATTCTCTTCACAGAGAGAGGAGAGCCGAAGTCTCCATTGGAAGTAAATTGATAAGTGCACTCTGACTCTATAGGGAGGAAGCTGTGTGCCGAGCGGGGGTGTGGGGATGGCGGGGAAAAGAGGGACACTTGCCTCTATGGACATTTTGAATTTTGTACTATGTTCACATCTGACCTATTTTTTAGTTTTTTGTTTTTTTAATGAAAACATATATTGGATGGAAATCAGAAGAGCTGGGTTCCAGTATTGCAAATACCAGTGACAAGCCCGTTCACCTTGGTCTCTCTGAGCCTCACTATTTTTTTTTTTTTTTTTTTTTGCGGTATGCGGGCCTCTCACTGTTGTGGCCTCTCCCGTTGCAGAGCACAGGCTCCGGACGCGCAGGCTCAGCGGCCATGGCTCACCGGCCCAGCCGCTCCGCGGCATGTGGGATCCTCCCAGACCAGGGCACGAACCCGTGTCCCCTGCATCGGCAGGTGGACTCTCAACCATTGCGCCACCAGGGAAGCCCCAGAGCCTCACTATTTTTAACCACCCAGTTCTCAAGCTCAAAGAGTAGGCACAAGGGAGACCTTTGTAAACTAGATGGGGCTGAGTGTACTTAATTATGATTTCCTCTTCACTCAGTTCATCTCAATAGACAATCACTGAGGCCTTCTCTATTGGCATAGTGTGTGGATCTCTGTGTACAAGTTTGGGTGTGTATGTCTGGGCATGAGGGTCTGTGTCTGTGTCTGTGTGTCTGGACATGTCAGGGTGGGGTCTGAGGTGACTGTGAACTTGACCGTTACAGGGTCCCTGCCCCAAGGAGCTCCTGGTACAGCAGGACAGGTGGCCAAGTGAGCAACTTCCTCTGATGCTCCTGGACTCTGCTCAGGGCCAAATAAAGGGATGAAAAATGTGGGTGCACAGAAAAGGCAACATGGATTCAAACAGGGGCCTTCACCCTGGCTGTTCCCTTTGCTTGGAATGCTCTTCCTCGGAATCCTTAAGGTAGACCCCCTTACCTCCTTCAATTCTTTGAGCAAATGTCACCTTCTCAAGGGGGCCTACGTGACCACCCCATTTAAACAGCAACTCCACCCCACACTCCCCAAACCCATCCCTTTTTTTTTCTTTAACCAAAGCCCTTATTTTCAATGATAGTAAAGTTATCTATAATAAATCTTACTTAAAATGCCCTATAGTTTACTCATTTGTTTTGTTTAACTGTCTGTTTCCCTCGCTTCCTTCATTAGAGTGAAAGCTCCGTGAGGGAAGGGACCCTGTCTGTTTTGTTCACTGCTGTCCCCCCAGTGCCTGGAAGAGTACTTGGTGCAGAGAAGACACTCAGTAAGTATCCGTGGGTAAGATGGTGATAGGCTGGGTGTTCGGGGGAGGTGGCAGAGGGGCCATGACCTTGCCTGGGGCAGTAGCCGGAGGTCTGAGGCTACAGCAGTGGACTAAAGGGCCACCTTGTGATGTGGGATCTGGTGGATATGTGGGTGGTGGAGGCGGGACACTCCGGTGGGCACAGGGAGAAGACATGGCCTGGAGGAAACTTGAGACATCTGGGGAGCCATTCTGTATGTCCCAATTTCCAGCTCAGTGTCCATCCCTTTCCTCTGTCACCCTGAGAATCAGAGCCTGTTGATGTGTGGGAGGGGAGGTTCGAGGGCCCAGCTGGTTTGTGGGGAAGGTGATGGTGGACCCATTCATGAGAATCAAAGGCCACCTGGAGGTCCCTTGGCTAGGAGAGGGTACCTGTTGGGGTGCAGGGGGTGCCTTTAGAAGGGAGAAGGCAGCAGAAGTCCCTGTGATGGTGATGGTGATGGCTGGATTGTAGACTCAGTGAGAGCGGCCTTAGCCCCCAGCCCCCAGCCCCTGGGGCTCCCAGGATTCTATCCTGACTCCTTGGGCTGGGCTTGGGGCTGGTCCCAGCTGTGCCATGTCCTGACTGTGCAGCTTAGGCAAATCACTTCACCTCTCTGGGCCCTTCAGTTCCCTCCTCTGTCAAATGGGAATGATGTTCATTCCAGTATTCCCCACGTCCAGTCAGTGGAGAAACTGAGGACATAATGGGTACGACTGTCCCGGATAAAATTAGCTGTTATTATTTTAAGGGACCGGGGGTTGCCTGAACCACAAGAACGCTACTACACTGTGCCTATGCAAGGTGACTTTCTCTGAGCCCTTACCAAGCCCAGTGCTAAGTGCTTTATGTGTATTAATTCTTTGACTGGAGTGTGGATTGGAAAACATGGGGCTTGGTAACATCATCAATATGTATGGTCTGTAAAGATGACAATGATGAGGGAGGAGGAGGATAAAGCTATCTTGCAAAGCAATGTAATTAACAGAGTCAGCAGTCTTGGAGCTCCTGGGGGCTTTGCAGACTGTGTGCCCTGGCCCCTTGGCGGCTCTGGGCCTTTGCTTCCTTCCTCTGAGTGGCTAACATCCTCAGAGCACAGGCATCCAGCCCCCCAGCCCCGGGACGAGGTGTTTAGGCCCCGAGCCAGGACAGCCCCGAGATTCCTATTCTGGCACAGCTCGGCTGCAGCCCCAGGAGGGCAGCCAACAAGGGGCCCGGCGGCTTATCGCTGTGCAGTGTCTCTCCAGC
Source organism: Pseudorca crassidens (assembly GCF_039906515.1). NCBI lineage: Eukaryota > Metazoa > Chordata > Mammalia > Artiodactyla > Delphinidae > Pseudorca > Pseudorca crassidens. The sequence continues at coordinate 114,791,738 of NC_090296.1, forward strand.
GGGCAGACTGTCTCCGCTGCCGCTGAGCCAGGCTGATAAAGAGGACAGACCCTTGTGTTTACAGTGGCTGGGAGAGTGGGGCCTCCTGGGGGCGGCCCCATCTCCTCTGGGAACAGACTGTCTGTTTGCTGAGATACCATCGCATTCCTACAGCCCCAGGATGGATGAGGGCGGGATGGGGTGTGGAGATGGGAGGGAGGAGGACATATGACAGCTGCCGGCCCTCTGTTCCCCTGGGGCCCACACTGAGAAGGCTGACACTGGGTCTTCCGGTGGGTCTATGGTTTCCTGGTCTGATTGTTAAGCACTTCATAAAGGTCAATGATAGCCAACTTGGGCATTTCTCTCTACAGTTTATAAAGTATTCTCAACATTTATCTTTTTTGGTCTTCCAGATAACCTTCCATTTAGGTAGTTTGGGGTCATAAAGTTTCACAGAAGAAAGATGCCTAACAAGACTGGAGCAGAGGACCAATGACGTGACCAGACATTGGAGCAGGGGCTCTGCATGACCCTCAGCTGACCAGGTCACCCCACAATAAAAGCCACCACTTACATAGCGCTTGCTGTGTGGCAGTGACTATCAAAAGCACTTGAGATATGTTAACTCTTCACAACAGCCCTTATGAGGTAGGTACTATCATTATACGTTTTACAGATGAGGAAATTGAGGCAGACACAGGTTAAGTGACTTGCATACGTCACACAGGCAGAAAGTGGGAGGGCTGGGAACCCCAGCAGGATGACTCCAGCATCTCCAATTTAACCACTGGACTACACTGCCACCTTAAAGCCAGCTAATGATATGTATATGTCTCTACCCGGCTTACAAAGGCAGCAGGCGTTTACAACTGCAAAGGTGGCCTGGCTGAGGCAGGAACTGGCTTTGGAATTAGGCCTGTGTTCAACTTCCAGAACTGCCATTAATGACTCCTGAGGCTGACCCTCGCTTCTCTGAGTCTCAGCTTCCTTCTGTGGAAAGTGGAAACAGGACCGGCCTTAGCAGTGGGTGTCAGAGATGTTGTATGTGAAGGGTCTGAGACATGGTAGATTTTCGTTAAATAACGACTCTTATTACTGTGACAGCTGAGGTGGGGAGGTGGCCTGCCGAAAGTGGAAACTTTAGCGGAGTATCATTTAAAAAGAGAGGCCCGACCACTCAGCTATGGGAACACAGAGGAGGGGATTGGGTGGCTTCATAGGACGCACAGATGGTTGGGACTCTGGCTTCAGAGTTGGACAGACTTGAGTTCAAATTCCAATATCCAGCCCTTACTTGCTGGGTAGGCTTGGGGAATTGCTTAACTTCTTTGAGTCTGTAAAATGAGACCACTAGATAGAACCTTCCTTATAGGGTTGTAAAGAGTGGATGAGATTGTTCAGATGGATGAGGGCGGGATGGGGTGTGGAGATGGCAGGGAGGGTGCACTGACAGGTACATGGTAAGTGCTCAATAAATACTGCTGCCATTATTGCTCCTGGGGGTGGGAGAGGGAGTGGTACACAGAATAATGCTCCCCTGGACCAAAGACGTCCATGTCCTAATCCCTGGAACCTGTGACTGTGTCAGGTTATGTGGCACAGGGGAATTCAGGTTGCTAATCAGCTGACCTTGAGATGGGGAGATTATCCTGGATTATCACAGTAGGGCCAATGCCATCGCAAGGGTCCTTTTTTTTTTTTTTTTTTTCTTTTGCTGTACACGGGCCTGTCACTGTTCTGGCCTCTCCCATTGCGAAGCACAGGCTCCAGACACGCAGGCTCAGTGGCCATGGCTCACGGGCCCAGCCACTCTGTGGCATGTGGGATCTTCCTGGACCGGGGCATGAACCCGTGTCCCCTGCATCGGCAGGCGGACTCTCAACCACTGCGCCACCAGGGAAGCCCAAGGGTCCTTATAAGTGGAGGAAGGAGGGAGAGAGAGTCATTGTCAGGGTGATGTGAGTGACAAACTTCTTGGCTTTGAAGATGGATGAAGGGGCCATGAACCAAGGAATGTGGGCTGCCTCTAGAAGCTGGAAAAGGCAAGAAAATGGATTCTCCCTTAGAGCTTCCAGAAGGTATGCAGCCCTGCCAGTGCTCTGATTTTAGCCCAGTGACACCCGTGTGGTTCAGACATCCTGAACTATAAGGTAATAAAATTTGAGTTGTTTTAAGCCACTAAGTTTGTGGTAATTTGTTATAGCAGCAAAAGGAAACTGATACAGGATGTGAGTTGGTCCTTGAAGACTGGCAGGATATAATAGGCAGAGGTGGGGCTAGGACACACAGGAAGAGGAAACTGTACACCCAGCGGCCTTTAGGCTAGAAAGCACAAGGCATTTTTGTGTTCAGTGGGAAACCCTGTGTGGTTCTTTGCAAAAACAGACACAATTCTCCATCCTAGTCCATATCCCCTTGGAAGTGTAACTAGGCAGCTCTCCCCATCGAGAGATAGAGTCTACTTCCCCATCTCTTGAATCTGTGCTTGGCCTTATGACTTGCTTTGATCAAACATATGCAGGTTCCCAGCCTGGGCCTCAAGAAGCCTTGCACACTTCTGGACTCACCTTGCTGTCCTTGGAAGCCTGCCACCAGTTTATGACCAAGCCCAGGTGTGACAGGCAGCCCCTAAAATGGCTCCCAAGAATCTCCACCTCCTGGGATTAATGCCCTTTGTAACCCCACGGTGTTGGCTGGGCCTAGTGCCTCGCTTCTAATGAGTAGAATACAGCAAAAGAGACGGGTTGGCACTTCCTCTATTAGGTTATGAAAAGACCGTGTGACTTCCATCTTGCTCTCCTTTTCTTACTCTCCTGCTGCCTTGCTTTGAGGGAATCCAGCCACCGTGCTGTGAGTGCCCTGTGGAGGAGCCCACACGGCGTGGATATGATGTCTCTGGTCAAAAGCCAGCGAGGACCCGAGACCCGCCAAAGTCATGGGAGTGAGCTGAGAAGCAGATCCTCCCCTATTTGAGCCTTGAGATGACTGAAGTCCTAGTTGATACCTTGCCTGTAGCCTTGTGAGAGGCCCTGGGTCAAAGACACCCAGCTAAGTGGCACTTGGATTCCTGACCCACAGAAACTGAGAAAATAAAGGTTTGTTGGTTTTAGCTGTGTAATTTGTTATGCCGCAACAGATAACTAATATACCACTAGGCTTGTCTGCTGGATTGAGTGACATCAGGCCCAGTCACTTCCTTTCACCCAGCCGACAGCCATACAACCACCAGACATGTGAGCAAGGCTGTCCCAGATCAGCTAGGCCCCAGCCAACCTGTTTGCTGCTTGTAGACATGTGAGTGAGCCAAGCCAAGATCAGCCGACCCTGGCCCAGATCAGCAGAAGTTCTGCTGACCTTAGACTTGTTAGCAATAATAGACGTTGTTGTTTTAAGCTACTGAGTCTTGGGGTGATTTTTTTTTTTTTTACCCAGCAATAGCTGACTGATGTAACCTGTATTGCCAGTGGGTTATGGATGTAGTAGGAACTGAGGCTGAGAAGCTGGGTAGGGGCCTGAATGAGGAGGAATTTGATGTTAATTTGCAGGCAACAGGAGCAGGTTTTTGGGCAGAAGGTTAAGATGATCAGAGCTGTGGTTAAGGAAGTTTCCTGTGGCAGCAGGGAAAGGCATGAATCGGAGGCAGGGGGTCATTAGGAGGCTGCCGTCAGTGAGCAGATGAGCAGCGATAGGCCTGAAATTGGGTAGGGGTGAGGAATGGGAGACAGCAGAGGTAGAATCAATGGAACCTGCTCTGGATTAGGTTGGCGGCAGGGCAATGGGAAAGTGGGAGTCAACACCCAGGTGTTGATCCTGGGTGACTGAATGGTTGGTGGTGCTATTGACAGAGATGGGCAAGTCAGCATGGGGGGTAAAGAGATGCATGCTGTTTGGGATGAACAGAGGGTCAAGTGCTAAAAAGACCTTCTGGTAAGAGGCCCAGAGACAGTGATTCAATACTGCAAAGGGAGATTTATCCCCAGCCCAGTGAATCATCAGCTCTAGGGAAAGGTAGAGGATAGCACATTCAGACTGGGCAATCAAGAGAGATGGATAAAGGACTATTTACAAAGGCGCATGAAGGGTTTGGTATTGTGAGAGGAGTAGTGAAGTAGCCTGAGGCTAGCAATGGTGGGGAGCTGTTATCACCCCCTAGGACTGAGAAGACCCCAAGGGAGGGAGCAGGAGCCAGAACCAGGAGAGTGCCTGGTATGGAGAGGGCTGCATTGCAGGAGCTGTGGGCTTTGGTAGAAGATGCAGATGACTGAGAAAGGAGGACACAGGGGATTAAATACCCTGACTGCTCCCTCTTCCTGTTCTGGGAGCACTTTCTGGTGTCCATTATTGGCTGGGTCCAACCGGGAGTCAGAGAGCAAGGTTGCCCGTTGCTGCAGCCCAGACACATCAACCTCCCAGGACATAGAGAAGGTGGAGAAGGGGAAGGATGAATGGAAGATATCCAGCCACCTATCAGTTGAAATTTTTTTCTTTTTAAAAAAAATTTGTTGAAGTATAGCAAATGAAATTTCTCTACTTTAAGTCAATCAGTGGCCCCGTTCTGGCAAATTAAATTTGAGGGGAATCTGCTAGGGAATTTCTGGAGAAAGGTTCTTTACTTTTAGGAAGGAGACAAGAAGAGAGCTGTTTCTCACTGTGTCTGATGTGATGCCTGGAACTGCAGCAGCTATCTTGCAACTGTGAGGGAAACCAGTCTAAGGTAAAACTGACCTACAGAGGGTAGAAGAGAAAAGAGATGGAAAGAACTGGGTCCTTGACAACATTGCAGAGCTGCTGTGAGAATCTGTTCTAGCTCTGTTTTTTTTTTTTAATGAAGTAAGATTCTTATCATTTGAACCACTTTGAGTTGGCTTTCCAGTTACTTGCAGCCCAAGGCTTCCTAGTAGACACAGCTGCCATCTATCATCTCCAAGCCTGTGTGCAAGCATTCTTGGCTCCCACAGACTGCAGGCCAAACCCTCCTGTTTTCCTCTGCTGACCACAGGCTTATACTGTGTGCATCAGATTCAATAGAGTTTCAAATCCTTTTCTTTTTTTGTTAAATAAATCTTATTTATTTATTTTTGGCTGCATTGGGTCTTCATTGCTGCGTGCAGGCTTTCTCTAGTTGCAGCAAGCAGGGGCTACTCTTTGTTGTGGTGCACGGGCTTCTCATTGCGGTGTCTTCTCTTGTTGTGGAGCATGGGCTTTAGGCGTGGGCTTCAGTAGTTGTGGCACGCGGGCTCCGTAGTTGTGGCTTGCAGGCTCTAGAGTGCAGGCTCAGTAGTTGTGGTGCATGGGCTTAGTTGCTCTGTGGCATGTGGGATCTTCCCGGACCAGGGCTCAAACCTGTGTCCCCTACATTAGCAGGCGGATTCTTAACCACTGTGCCACTAGGGAAGCCCTCAAATGCTTTTCGGTCTGTGATGAAAGAAAGAGTCAGAAGTGGGGAATGGGCTGTTATCTGCTATGCTGCCCTGTAGCTACAGATGGCTCCTGGTGGTAGGAATGACCACAGTAGAGAGACTTCCATGGAGGCAGGTGGTATAGGGTAGCTGGACGGCATAGGCCTTGCAGGTTGTCAGAACTGGCTTCAGGTCTAGGTCTGCTGCTTTCTAACTGTGTGACTTTGGGCAAGTTAATTAACCTCTCTGAGACTTGGTTTTCTCACTGGATGTGTTAAGGTTTGAATTAGATGAAAGGAAAACAGAAAACACTAATGCAAATCCTAGACCTGAGAGGCTGCCCTCGAAGGACTTCATCTCTCTCCCTTCCTATCCCTTTCCACCTCTGGATTGTGTGTGAGGGAGGTTGGGAAGGGTCCAAAGGGATATTGGCAAGAGAAGCAACCCAATCAAAAGAAGAATGTGAGCTCCCAGATAGCAGTGACTTGACTTGCCACATAGAGGGCATCTCCCTACCCCCCCCCCCAGTGTTTGATGTATAAATGTATGAATGAATGAAAGAGTAAATGAAAGAAAAAGAATGAGTAAGAGGGCTAAAAAAATGGGGAAATTTCAGCCACAGAGAAAAACGTTGAAGGAGGGCTTCATAAAATTCCACTGATCAATATCTATGGTGCAGATGGCAGATCAGTCAGGATAAGCTAAATAATGCTGTGCTAACAAACATCCCCCAAATTCCAGTGGCTTTACAACAGCCATGTTTAGGTACTGCATGGTGAGTTATCAGGGTGGTCTGTTCTTCAAAGTCACTCAACCATCCAGCTGTGTAGGAAGCTCCATGTTGATATGCTTCCATAATGACAGCAGCAGGGAAAAGAGAATATGGCAAACCACACACTGGCTCTTAAATCACCTGCCCAGAAGTGTTGGCCAAAGGAAGTCACATGGACACATTTGAGTTCAATTGGGTCGAGAAGTACAATCCTACTATGTTCTCAGAAATGAAAGAACTGACTGTTTATCAACAGTTTTAATACCTACCATCAATGGTATAGGCCAGAGCGGGGCTTGGGCTGAATGCAGCTCAGACATGATTTGTTTGGCCTGTTCAGTATCTTAAATAATTTTATAAGGTTTCCAACAGGTATGACATCAATCTATGCCATATACAAATCTGTATAATCTGGCTAAATTTGAAAAGTTGAACTATCTGGTGACAGTGAGCCCAGGTGTATTAATTAGGATTAAGTTGGGCAGATTATAACAGAAAATGTCAAAATAACAGTGGCTTACATAAGATACATGTTTCTTTCTCATATAGAAGGAGCCAGGAGATAAGTAGGCAGCCCAGGACTGGGTAGGTAGATTCAAAAAGCCATCAGGGGCTTTAGGCTTCTCTCTCCGCTCTGTTGTTTTCAGTGTATAGCTCCCATTTGCAAAGGTTGCTTCGTGGCCCATGGTGGCTTCCAGGGCTCCAGCCATCACATTCACACTCTAGGCCAGAGAAGGAAAAATTGAAGGCAAAAAGGGAGTCAGCTCTCTTTATACAGCCTTCCCAGAATTCCTGCACAAAGCTTCTACTTACAACTTATTGTCTAGATAGTCACATGGCTATACCAAGGGCAAGGGAGGATAGACATAGTCATGTGACTATGCTCAAGCCAAAGTAGTCTTTTTCCCCAGGATGAAATTTGCCCAGCTAAAATTAAATCATCTTTCTGCTATTAAAGAGAAAGGGGAAGAATCAAGGTTGCCATTGGCACTTAACAGCCTCTGCCAGGGGCCTGCAGTCCTGATTGTCTGGAGTGGAGTAGCAGATGCCTCACTCACACTGGGCCTGAGCTCATGTGTTTCCCACAGACCCCACCACTCCCTGATGCCTCTCCAGCACTCCATGTCAATTACTATTTATCACTGGGCTTGTGTTGACTTTTTTTTTTTCTTAGTGGAATCAAGAGGAGAAAGAAATATTTCCTATACTATGTCTCTGTTAAAAATCAAAAGAGTAAAAACTATACCAAGAGAATCATGTGCTTCAAGAAAAATGAGAGTGGAAGCATATTTCTCTGGGGAAGAGAAAAATATTCTTAGCTGTGTATCGTGCAAACAAGGTATATTGAAAAAAATGCAACTTAATACACTCTTTTGAAACAGCTGACTTGCTTTACTCACCACTGTGGCCTGGCAGGTGTTCTACTGGTTGTATAGCTCCCTGGGAAGACAGTGGGCCTGAGATCTTTCTGGTTCTGTACAGCTCAGCCCTCTTTCTGGGAGGAGAACAGCCCCATTTTGTCCAATGTCTCTTACCCCTTATTTGGAATGATCTCGCCCTTCTTTGTATTCAGGACTTATTTTGAGCAAGTTCAAAACCGTCTTGCAAAGTTCAAGATCATTATGACAGGCAAAAATGCAGTGAAATAGCACACCACTGTCAGTTAATTACCAAAAATCCTTTAATAGCTGACATTATTATAAATTATATACCATTATGACAGGGACAGTTGGGCTCTCTGTTTTTCTTGCCCTCCATTGGAGCCCCAAACAATGCCGTCTTGTTGGGGAGAAAGACCTGGATGCACTTGGAGGCAAGTTGGGAGTTTACATGGGCTACCTACGCTGACCACAGCAGCCTGTGGGCCTCTAAGGACACCCTGTTGCTGGGTGGGGATGAGGCAGCTGCCTGAAAAGGCCTCAGAAACAACCCTTTTCCCATTCCTACCTGCCTGCCCCACTGCTGTGGCTACAAGAGTCTCTTCCCCAATGGACCTCCCAACTCCCTCTGCCCTGTTGCCTTCTCTTCTCCCTGTCTAGCCTACCTCAAAGAGGCCCTCTTCCAGGCAGCCTCCCCCGATTTTTCTTCCTAAAGCTCCAGGCACATGGTAGGTTAGTTCTCTTTTGTTTTTGTTCTTGAGTTGGGCACATAAAGTACACATCTTAAGTGTAAAACTTGGTGATTTTTGTTGTTGTTGTTGTACACGGGCCTCTTACTGTTGTGGCCTCTCCCGTTGCGGAGCACAGGCTCCGGATGCGCAGGCTCAGCGGCCATGGCTCACGGGCCCAGCTGCTCCGCGGCATGTGGGATCTTCCCGGACCGGGGCACAAACCCGTGTCCCCAGCATCGGCAGACAGACTCTCAACCACTGCGCCACCAGGGAAGCCCCCAAACTTGGTGATTTTTTACCTATGTGTGCACTGTGTAATCTTCTCCCAAATCAAGATATGGAATATAGGTCCTCTCTTAACTCAGAAACGTTCCTGTGCATGAGAATCCCCTCTGGAGAATGTGAAAAATGCAGCCTCTGGCCTAACCCAGAGATGCTGATTCAGTGGGTCTTGGGTGGCCCAGGACGGCAGATGAACAGTACTCAGGTCCTCAGGTGGAGGAGGTCTGCAGCCCACCCTTGGAGAAACGCACTCAGTGCTTGCTGGGGTAGGTCCCCTGTCTTCTTTGTTATCCCCCTGTCAGATGGGGGCATGCTCTGCTCCCTTCATCTCAGGACCCAACAAGGTTCTGGGCCGAGAGTGGCATCCACAGGGGTGGATCCAGGCTGGTGCAGCCTGAAGCTAGGCGATTTGGGAGGCTGTCCCAGAGAAAAAGAATACTCTGTTGGGTGAGGGGCCTCGGAAGTACCTCCTACAAGTGAATTTTACCCTACTTTCAATCAACCTCTGGCAACCACTAAGAGTTCATGGTCTTAGATGTTGTCAGGGTGAGAAGTCTGTCTGCTGGACGGGACAGATCATTCCCCAGCTCACTCCTTCCACCCACAGAAATGGCCACGGGGATGCTCAGCCCTGCTCCGGATAAGAATCACCTGGGGATGCTTAAAAAAAAAAATACCCAGCCCCACATCAGGTGTTCTGATTTAATTGATCTGGGGTAGGGATTGAGCTTTAGTATTTTTTAAGCTCCCAGGTGATTCTAATGCACAGTCAAGGCTGAGAATACCTGAGCAGAGGCCTGGCTCTGAATTTTAATCTTTCTTTATCTGCTCCAGACTTATACTAAGAGTACATATATACTAAGAGTATATATAAGGCCAGGTGGCTGCACCTCCTCCCACTGCCTTCCTTCTGCCTTTTCTTCTGAAGGGGCCAGGACTCCTGGCTGGGGTTGGTGGCATCCACTCCAGCCATGTCCTTGGTCCACCTCCACAGCACCCGCTCCATCCCGGGGACAAATCAGCTAATAATATTGGGCATTTATTAAGCATCTAATGTTATTTCTAATCCTCATGACAACACTGCATTTTAGCAGGAGGGAGGGAAACAGAACTCAGGAAGCCTTAGTGATTGCCTTCAGAGCCTCAGTGGGTAAGTGCTGGAGCTGGGATCACACCCAGGCCTTTAGGGCTCCAAAGCCCACGTGCATTTCCCTGGCCAGGCTGCTCCTGGAAGCAGTGCCTGTTTACTGAGCACCGGCCATGCCCAGGGCACAGGCCTGGGGCCCATTGATCCATTAGGCACAGCAGACACAGTGTCTAGGGCCCACGGTAATTTTAGGGGGCCTACAAAATGCTTTAATTTTCATTTTGTTTGAAATCAGAAGAAAAGAAATAATAATGATAAACATACAATGATGAATCCAGCCTGGATTACACTTGTCTTTATGCCAATATACTTGTAAAATATATTATTTAATATTTTTTTATGGAAGAAGGGACCCATGAAGACAAAAGTGTCTAGGGACTATGGAATTCGCAATGCAGCCCTGCACACAGTCCTGGGCCCTGGAAGGCACTGACCATTGTGTCTCCCAGCCCTTCCCAGAGCACAGCCAGTGCTAGTGGGGATTGAGGCAAGAAATGTTTATTACACACCTCTGCATGCTGAGAGCTCTGGGAAGTAAACAAGAGCAACAGGTGTGTCCTGGTCTGGCTGGGAAGAGACAATGTACACACAGGAAGCCAAGAGCAGGACAAGACAGCATGCTTTTTCCCAGTGTGGCCAGTTCTTCTATCTCTTCTTATTCTTTTTGGCTGCGTTGGGTCTTGGTTGCTGCATGGCCAGTTCTTACTTCTCTCTCTTATTATTATTCTTTTTGGCTGCATTGGGTCTTCGTTGCTGTACGTGGGCTTTCTCTAGTTGTGGCGAGTGGGGGCTCCTCTTCATTGCAGTGCTCGGGCTTCTCATTGCAGTGGCTTCTCTTGTTGTGGAGCATGGGCTCTAGGCACATGGGCTTCAGTAGTTGCAGCACGTGGGCTCAGTAGTTGTGGCTCGCGGGCTCTAGAGCACAGGCTCAGTAGTTGTGGTGCACGGGCTCAGTTGCTCCGCAGCGTGTGGGATCTTCCCGTGTCCCCTGCATTGGCAGGTGGACTCCCAACCACTGCGCCACCAGGGAAGTCCCTTCTGTCTCTTCTTATTTTTGTCATTTTATTCGTCACTTAGTTATGTCCTGCTTTGCAGGTTATTGAACTGTTTCATCTATTTAATACTTCAATCAACTATTCTTTTGTGGATTTTTTCCCTTTCTTCAACAAAAAATTACTATTTTAATAATATATTTGTTATTTTAAAATATTGGATTTAATTGTCCATTTAATTGAATGGGTAATTCAGCCCATGGTGCAGAAATTCGGAAGGTACTGAAGAAGGCTGAAGGCAGGGGAGAGAGGGAGGTTTCTTTTGCTCTGAACCTTTGGTCCTGTTTAGTTTGTGCCATGTGCGAGCATTACCTATCTAATAGAACGGCTGAAAACAAACAAGCAAACAAAACCCCAAACAGGTATGTGTTGAAAAGTTAATCTCCCTCTTACCCAGTTTCCAGCTTCCCTGTCACTCCCACCACCCCAGAGACAACCAACTTTCCCAGGTTACCATGGATCCTTCCAAAGACATTTTATGCATATGCAAGCATATATGTTTTTTAAAACATTTACCCAAATTGTAGCACACTGTACACATTGTTAGTCACTTAAGGTCGTTTTTTCCAGTTATATATATATAAAACATATATATATGTTTTTGAGATTATTTCCCTTTATAGGTTATTATAAGATATTTAATATATTGATAGTTCTCTGTGCTATACAGTAAATCCTGTTGCTTATCTATTTTATGTACAGTAGTTTTGTATCTGTTAATTCTGTACTCCTAATTTATCCCTCCCCCCTCCCTTTCCCCTTTGGTAACCATGTTTGTTTTCTATGTCTGTGAGTCTGTTTCTGTTTTGTATATAGATTCATTTGTGTTATTTTTTAGACTCCACATATAAGTGATATCATATAAAATTTGTCTTTCTCTGTCTGACCACACTTAGTATGATATTCTCTAGGTCTATCCATGTTGATATAAATGGCAATATTTCTTTCTTTTTTATGGCTGAGTAATATTCCATTGTGTGTGTTTGTGTGTGTGTGTGTGTGTGTGTATATACATACATCACATCTTAAACCAGTCGTCTGTTGATGGGCACTTGGGTTGTTCCCATGTCTTGGCTATTGTAAATAGTGTTGCTATGAACATTGGGGTGCATGTGTCTTTTTGAATTAGAGTTTTCATCTTTTCCAAATATATGCCCAGGAGTGGGATTGTTGGATCATATGGTAGTTCTATTTTTAGTTTTTTAAGGAACCTCCATACTGTCCTCCGTAGTGTCTGTACCAATTTACATTCCCACCAACAGTGCAGGAGGGCTCCCTTTTCTCCAGACCCTCTCCAGCATTTATTAGTTGTAGATTTTTTAATGAAAGTCATTTGATGATAGCCTCTTTGTGGTTTTGATTTGCATTTCTCTAATAATTTGCGACGTTGAGCATCTTTTCGTGTGCCTGTTGGCCATCTGGGTGTCTTCTTTGGAGAAATGTGTATTTAGGTCTTCTGCCCATTTTTTCACTGAGTTGTTTGTTTTTGGTCACTTAATATTTTGATCTTTTCATACTGAGGGCTGCCTCATTCTTTTTCAACAGCTGGATGATATACCATAATTGATTTAACTAGATCCTCTATTGATAAGTTTGTTTCCAATCTCTGTTATAAAGTAACCTTACGGAGCATAACTCCCCACTCTTCCAGTTGTGCGTTAAGTAACTGTATATATACTTTTTTCACTATGTGCAAGCACATCTGTATGTCTGTTTAGAATGGAATCACAGCGTCAAGAGATGTGGACATTGTGCAGGGAGGGGAAGTTGGTACAACCTCCATGGGGAGGCCAATGTGGCCATACTTATCTAAATTAAATCCCTCCTCCCCAAACAATTTCTGGACCACCTCCTGGGTGCTGGGCTAGGGGTACGGAGGTGAGGAGCACTCAGGCTTTGCTCTTCGGGGGCTCTCAGGTTGGGACAGATCACTTGCAGCCCTGGGAAGGAGGGCTGGACAGATGCCAGGGCAGTGCAAGGAAGACAGCCATGGGCCTGTCACTCGGGAGAGAGGAAGAAAATGTTTGCTGGGAGGAAAAGAAGGAAGGGCACTGCAGGTAGGTGAACCAGCATGTGCAAAGGCCAGGTGTCACAGGGGAACTTTGGGGTGTGCTGGGGAGCAGGCCTTCTCTTGTTCAGGGTCCATGTGGTGGGAGGGGAAATGAGATGGAAGCTGCACCTAACAGGGCTGGGAAGTGACTCTTTGATCTGTTGGTCATGGGGCTCCATTGAAGGGTTCTCAATGTGGTAGCCTCATGGTGAGAGAAATGCTAGAAGCCTCTCTCTGGCCGTGGTGTGGAGGAATGATTGAATGCCAATGTTTCTTCCAGTAAACTCCCAGTCTCTGAAGGACAGGCTCCCTGCACTAAAGGCCTTTAGCCCATAGCAAGTGTAGAAACAGGCAGTTGAATTATAGCCAAGAACCAAACTGAGCCATATTCCCTGGCATTGTCTCTGAAATGAGGGCTCCTGAGGGTTGTGAGCTTCCTCCAGGAGGCCTGGGCTCAGGCCGGGGCTCATGATCTGATGCTGCTCACAATGACTGTGACATTCTTTAGAAGTCTCTCATCTCTGTTCAAAAAAACGCCTCCGGGCTTCCCCGGTGATGCAGTGGTTGAGAGTCCGCCTGCCCATGCAGGGGACGCGGGTGCGTGACCCGGTCCGGGAAGATCCCACATGCCGCGGAGCGGCTGGGCCCGTGAGCCGTGACCGCTGAGCCTGCGCGTCCGGAGCCTGTGCTCTGCAACGGGAGAGGCCACAGCAGTGAGAAGCCCGCGTACCGCAAAAATAAAAAAAAAAGCCTCCATTTTGCATACTATTCCCTGATATATCTAGGTTAGCTTTAACATTAAAACGGGATGTATTACAAATATAATATAAAGTAAGTTTCTTGGGACTTCCCTGGTGGCGCAGTGGTTAAGAATCCGCTGGCCAATGCAGGGGACACGGGAAGATCCCACACGCTGCGGAGCAACTGAGCCCGTGTGCCACAACTACTGAGCCTGTGCTCTAGAGCCTGTGAGCCACAACTACTGAGCCTGCATGCCACAACTACTGAAGCCCATGTGCTCTAGGGCCTGTGCTCCGCAACAAAGAGAAGCCACTGCAATGAGAAGCCCGTGCACTGCAACAAGGAGTAGCCCCCACTCGCCACAACTAGAGAAAGCCCGCACACAGCAACGAAGACCCAACGCAGCCAAAAATAAATAAATTATTTTTAAACAAGTAAGTTTTTCTAACAGCTTTGAGTCAAATTAGCCCTCCAGAAAAATCCTTTGATTTCGAGGGGTCCGCCCAGTTTGAGAAGGATGGATGCAGGCAATCCAGTTTCACTGCAGCAAAGCTACAGTCCTCACCCTGGTCTCTGTGTAACTGCCTTCAGCCCTCTTAACCACCAGGAGACTTGCTGCACTTCACTCATCCACGCCTCTGTTCATTCATTCACCTGGTATTTCTGAAACCTGATAATGTGCAGGGCGTTGCCCTCTCCTATGACATCCACAAGGAGCAGAATAACAGTAGCGGCTCTAAATGCTTTGCATGTATGATCTCAATCAATACAATGACCCTTTGAGGTACGTACTATTGTTATTAAACCTATTTTACAGACGGGGAAACTGAAACTCAGAGAGGAGTTAAAGGTAAAGTGACAGAGGCCACCCTAGAAGCAGCAGAGCCAGGATTAAGACTAGGCAGTCTGACCCCAAGGCTGCCCTTTTACCTCCTGTACTGTGTACACTGTGCAGTTGGGATGAGAAGCCTTAAGCACTGGGATAAGAGGCAAAGAGCCCTGGGAGCTGGAAAACCTCAGATCAACTTCCGGCTCCCTCCAAGCGGCACTGTGATCTTGGGCAAATCACCCTCCTTTCCTGGTTCTAGAATCTGCCCTGGCCCCCCTCCCTGCCCTATTCTGCTTTGAGCTATTTAGGCTATTTAGACAGTGGAGGGTTAAGTGCAGCCCGAGGGGTGTGACCAATAGCATTGAGAAGGGAAGTTTCTCTCGATTCTCTGGAGCTGCTGAGTCCTACAGTGTGCCAGGACCTTATTTAACTCCTACCACAGTCGAGCAGGTCCTTTTTTTTTTTTTAATTTTTAAATTATTTATTTTTAAAATTTTGGCCGTGCAGCATGTGGGACCTTAGTTCCCAAACCAGGGATTGAACTCACACCCCCTGCACTGGAAGCGCGGAGTCTTAACCACCAGACTGCCAGGCAAGTCCCCAAGCAGGTCCATTTTATTGATGAGGAAACTGAGTCTCCCTGAGGTTAGTTGGTTGTTAGTTGAATGGCTTAACCTGGTAACAACTAACTCCTTGCTTATTTCAATAATAATAGCTCCCATTTACTGAGCATTTATTAGGTGCCAGACACTGGGCTAAGCATTTGAATCTTCAAAACAATCTCCCAATATTATTATTACCAGTTAAGTCTCAGGCTCCCCATAACCTGGGAATAATAATAGGCCCCTATTGGGGGTTGTTGTAGGAAATTAAGGAAGTTGCCCAAGGTCACACAGCTAAGAGGTAGCTGAACAGGATTTGCACCAAGGTCTGTTTGGTTCAATAAAGTGATGGTTAAGAACCATTACTCTGTGCTACCCAAGCACAGGCTGCCTGGAGTGGCAATAGTAAAATCGGCATTTGATTCATAGGGGCTATGGTAATAGGTCCCATAATTATAGACAGGACCAGGAAAAATCCTTGTCTCTGAGAGAGTGTAGGAAAAAGCAAACAAACAAAAAAGCCTAAAAGTGGGTGAGGGTAGGTATTGGTTAAACTGGTGTTCCCAACATTGCATATATCCAGGTGGATATTAGGATAATTTCAGGTGATACACAGATAAACTTTCTATTTTATGTATTTATTTAAAAGTGATAAATATAACTAGCACATCTGTGACTCCATGGCTATTACTGCTTATGACAAGGCTAAATAAAAGTGGTGAACTGGGGCTTCCCTCGTGGCGCAGTGGTTGAGAGTCCGCCTGCCGATGCAGGGGACACGGGTTCGTGCCCCAGTCCGGGAAGATCCCACATGCCGCGGAGCGGCTGGACCCGTGAGCCGTGGCCGCTGAGCCTGCTCGTCCGGAGCCTGTGCTCTGCAATGGGAGAGGCCACGACAGTGAGAGGCCCGCGTACCGCAAAAAAAAAAAAAAAAAAAAAAGTGGTGAACTGATTTTAAAAATTAAGTAAATAAGTGTCAATAACATGTCTACACTGTTCAGATGTTCTTTCGCACTCTCAAATATGTAATGTAAGTCATGCTGGTTCTATCTTCAATATGTCCAGGATCTGACCTCTTCTCCCACGCCAGCATGGCTTCTCCTGGGCCACTGCAACAGTCTCCCACCAGGCCCCGCTCCCCGCCCTGCCCCTGCAGTCTGTTTTCCATATGGCAACTAGGGGGAGCCAGTTAAAACAGAAGGCAGATATGTCCCTCCCCCTCTCAGAACCTCCAGGGGCTCCCAGCTCAGAGGACAAGCCAAAGACCCACCAATGGCCTGTGCGACCCTATAATCTGCATGCCCCCTCCCGCTAGTATTTCTCCCATCTCATCACCTCTTTGATGGTCTGGGACATGCCAGGCATGCTACCACCTCAGGACCCTTGCACTTGCTGTTCTCTGAGCCTGGAACATTCTTCCCCCAGATAGTGTCAGAGAGGTTCCCTTCACCATCAAGACCTTGCTCAAATGTCACCTTCCCAGAGAAGCATTCCCTGACCACTTTTTCTGAACCACATCTACCCTCTCCTGGCATTTCTGTCTCCTCTTCTCTGTTCCATTTTTAACCTTGGCATCTTTATCTTCCAAGATGCTGGATACCTGATGATTTTGTTTATGGTCTGTCTGTCCTCCCACTAGACTCCTTGAGCTCGGGAATTTTTGTTTTTGCTTGCTGCAGGATCCCTAGCACCTAGAACATGGCTTGGCACCCAATAGGAGCTCGATGAGTACATGTCATGTGGGTGAATACAAAGTTCCATTCGTGCACATGTGCATTTTTCAAGAGAGAAAGGGTCCAAAGCACTCATCAAAGTCTCAGAAGGGTTGTCTGCCACCAAAGGGTACCCCAGCTCCCCCATTTGGGACCATGTTGGCCAATTAGATTTACTTTCTAAAGGGGCAGACAATACCACTTAGCCAGTTGGGCCTATAGTATTTCTCCTGAGAGTTAATAAGTGAAGCCTTGGTTTATCCATTCGTTTTCTGTGAAGTGGGCTAGGATGAGTCAGTCTCCCTGCCAGTTCATCTCACCATAGTAAGAGGTGGCCCAGACTCCCTCTGTAATGCCTCTGTTCATAAGCAGTGGCCCCTAGAGCCTGCCTCTTCCCACCACCAAGAAGCAAGTTCTGCCTTGTATTATTTCTGCTGTTTCATACCTTGTGAATTCCCAGCTAATGTGGAAACATCCCAAGGGCAAAAGACCATGTTTTCTTTTCTAGGGTCAGATATTCAGAAGATGAACATTCAACTCAAGCAGCCTGGGGTTAAAGTCCCATCTCTGCCACTTGTTGGCTGTGTGACCAAAGACAAATTACTTAACCTCTCTGTTTCCTTCTCTAAAAAAATGGATTGTTTAAGAATAAGAACTTCCTCATTATGCTGTTGGGGGGATTTGATGAGATAGTGCATATAAGTGTTTGGTATGGGATGATGATGAGCATGGAGCTTGGTGAAGTGAGGGGTTTTAATCCAATCATGTCACAAATATTAAGTGCCTGCTATGTGACAGGTGTTATGCTAAGGACTGGGGAGAAGAAATAGGGCAGGTGCTGTCTTGTGTGAATTAGCTTCTTTGATGGTACAGACAGAGTGGCATCAAATGGCCTGTTTCTGACTCGCTCAGTGGGTCTGTGGGTGGCCTGTGCCTGACAGTTTCACCATCTCTAACCACGTGGGGCTTACATTCCAGAGGCAGAGGAGAATGGACACAGGGTTGCATGGGTTTATGAACTGTGAGAAAACACAGGGTACTTTGGGGGAATATTAGAATAATGGGGAGGGGGCAGATTTAAATCTCAGGGGTTAGAGTTATTTCTTTGTGAGTTACTTTGTGAATAACCTGGCTGCAGAGACCTGAGGAGCAGCAGCTGGGACCCTACCTTTCTCCTTTCCTGCACCCTCAGGGAATTTGAGCTTGTTCTCCAGAGGGGCAGTTTAGGAGGGTGCCCTAGGCTGAAGCTCTGAGGCCCTGCCCTCTGGGCACTGCCACACACACCCTCTAGTGGTCACAACACAGGCAGGTGCTAGGCTGGATGGGCCCTGGAATCCAAGGACAGTGGGACTGACTTTCACCATCCTTCTCTTCCAGATACTATCTCCATTGAGACTTGGTCTTCCTGGAATGAGGGATGACTCCGGGACCTCATGTCATTTAACTTTGGTAACCAACTGTAGCATGATTCCTATTCCCATTTTACAGATGAGAACCCCGAGGCTTATAGAGGCGAGGGAGGTTAAGTAGGGTCAGTACTGAACTCAGGCCTACTAGACTCTGGTTTTCATGCTCTTCAGGTGTCATCCAGCTGGCACCTAATGGCACCCCACCCTCAATGCCACATCTCTGGATGAGCAGGAGCAGAAGGCAAACTTTGTCCAAATTACTGCCCAGGGAAGAAGGCAGCCCTCCCCAGGAAGTTTCCTACTTCAGTCTCTCCTCGGCCTGAGGCCCCAAGCACAGGCCTGACATCCCTCAGGGTGCTCCACCAGGAACCCTGCAGAAAGGGATGCCCTGGTACCTTAGGGAGGTATGGGGGAATGGAGGGGGAAGGAGTCACAGTTCACAGATTTGCATCCAGGGGTGCTGAGCATTTGTGGAAGCCCTGAGAGGTAATCCATCCACCTACTATCCTTTTCCTTTTGCTTCCCCTCACACACACATACCTCTTCCCCTAGCCAATGGGTTCAAATCCAACCTCTGCCACTAACTACAAGCTTGTGCAAGTTACTTAAGGTCTTTGTGCCTCAGCGTCCTTTAATGTAAATTAGTGGTGAATAACCATGCCTACCCCTAAAGTGTTGTTATATGGAGTCTGGGGCCTCAGCCCACAACACTTTGATTCAGCAGGTCCAGTGGACCACATTTTGGAAAGCAGTGTCCTGAACGGTGTGCTCCGGCAACACAGACCCACACCACTTTCTAGCTGTTGGGGTAAGAGCACATACTGGTTTATGCCTCTCTGGTTTTAGTATCTTAGCAGTTTCAAGACTATCTTCATTTCAGTGGCAAATTAAATGAGTAAGTTCCTGTTTCTCAGTTTCCTCATCTGTGAAATGGAGATAATAGTACTAATAGGATTGTTGTGAGAATGACTAAAATCTTTGTAATGCTTGCTTGGAACATAGCCTTGCCCATAGTAAGCACAAGCTATTATTGTAATCCACAGCCAAACCAGCAGATACCCTGATGAAAGAAAACACTTTACATCACATTAAGTTTCTCCTTGCATTTTAAGACGCATTCATTTCCCCAGGGGTCAGAAGTGACTGAAAAGGGGCCACAAGATCCGTTGTCCTCTAGGTGTTGCTTACACAGGTGTTTTGTTCACTTGTGAAAATTCACCCTGTTTGCTTAGGACTTGTGCACTTAAAAGGCACTGTCTCCTAGGATCCTCATGGTTCTGTGAAGAAGGCAGGGCAGGCATCATCATCTCCGTTTTTCAAACGGAGGCCAAGACAGCTATTTTGATTGGGCCAAAGAAGAAGGGGATGAGGGTTGGGAAGCTTCTCAGTCCGGCCCTCCATTCGCGAGAGTAAACGCCTCTCCCAGAGGGAGCGGAGCGAACAGTACCTGGCTCCAGGTAAAGCTCAGCAAAGGGTTCTAAGTCCTTCCTGCAAACACCGGCCTTCCCCCAGCGCACACACAACTTGGGCCCGCCCGGGGACTAGCACCGCAGCACGCTCACAAGGCCAGTCCCACACGTGGGAACTCCCGAGGGAGACCCGCGCGCCTGCAAACCCTCGGCCCCGGCGGGGGGAATGGCGTCCAGCCGCGGGCCAATGAGAGTAGCGGAATTTCTTTCATTCAGTGCTGGTCTGGTTCTTGCCCGGAAAGGGGCGGGACACCATGCCGGGGGCGGGGCCGCCGCGCGCCGGGGAGAGGGCGGTGCCCGCTCAGTGGCCCGGCCAATCGGCGCCGCGCCCGGGGTGGGAGGGGGGACCAGGCCTTTTTTCCCTCCGCGCGGGGCCAATCCCGACTTTACAAGCTTGAACTTTTGCCACCCTCGGACTAGCAGGAGCGCCCGAGGAGGTACCCCGCCGCGCCGGCTCCAGGGGCAAGAGCGGCCTTAACCCTTACCTCGCCGGGTGGCTAGCTGCTGCCGCCGCGCTCCCACCAGCTCGCCCCGGATCAGGCGGGCCCCGGCCCCCCAACCCACCCCCATTGCCATGGTGAAACGTCGCTGGGGAAATCACGAGCCCTACCCACATCCCTCTTCGTGGTGCAGAGAATAAACTGGGGAAGGGAAGGGGGTGGAGGAGTCGCCCAGCCCCGGGACGGCTGGCGGCCCGCCTAGCTCCGAGGTAAAGAGACTTGGCGACCGAGAGGAGCCCGAGAGAAGACCTTCTCCGCCTCTACCCCACCCTCTGCAACTCCCCTACCTCGAGCAAGCCTAGAATCCCGCTGCGCGAGGCATTCCACGCCCCTCGGTTGGCCGGGCGGCCAACCCCTGACTTCGCGCAGGGGGTGTGGAAACCTCGTGCTATCACGCTAGCTCCCGCTACTCCAACAAATCAGCCGCCCCCTGCTCCCAAGAGACGCAAGCCAGGAAAGCATACACGCACACCCATTTTTATTAGCCTTCCCTGGGATGGGGGTTTGTACCAATTCTAAAGTGCAATGTGTGTTTGTAAGTTTGTGCACAAGCCAGGGAGAGGCAAAGCGCCCCGTTTGTGTCCGAGTCTTAGAGAGTCCGCCGAGCCCTCGAGAAGCCCGCCCGTGGTTTGTGTAACCGCGTGTGTGTGTGTGTGTGTGTGTGTGTGTGTGCGAGCGCGCGCTCGCATCCGTGCCCGCGGCGCACGCGAGCCAGAGAGCAGGCCGTGGGCGCTGTCAGGCCCGAGGCGGGGGGGCTGGGGCAAGCGTGGGGCGGGGGCCGGGGCTCGGCCCGCCCCGGGAGCCGGCCCCTCGGAGCCTCGGGCCCTGCAATGGGACGTGTTCTCCTTTAAGAGTTAAGAAACTTGAAACCTTGTTTGCGCAACAATCAGCGCCGCGGAGCCGCCAAAGTGTCTAGACTGGCATATGATGGGAGGCAGCCAATGACTCCGCGGCGCTCCTCCGGGGGCCCTCAGTGTGCGTTTGAGGAGAACAAAAAAGAGAGAGCCGAGCGGGGGAGCGAGCGAGGGAGACGAGCCGAGAGAAAGAGCCGCCGGGCGCTGCCTCGCCAGACCTCGCCGGGACCACGGGGCCACCGGGAGGCACTTTTTGTGGAGGGGGGAGGGGGGCGACCTCTGCAGCCGCAGCGTCCGGGGCGTCCGAGCGCAGCGTGGGGCGGGCTACGACCTCTGCCTCGGTGGATTGCATTTTTAATTAAGGATTCCCAGCAGCTCTTTGGGATTTTTACAGTTTCCACTCATGTGTTGACACCCGCGTTCTGGAGAAATTCGCTCCAAGTGCATCTAGCGCCTGGGACCTGAGACGGAGTTGGCTTTTCGTGCATGCAATTCCAGGGATTTTGGTTTTGTTTCGGGTTTCTTTTTCTTTCTTTCCTTTTTTTCTTTTTCTTTTTTTCTTTCTGCAGGGAGTAAGAAGGAAGTCGAGGGTATCAACAAGCCTGCCTTTCGGATCCTGCAGGAAAAGCCCATGTAGTGAAGTGCTTGGGTTTTAAAGGCAGGGCTTCCCAGACACATTTGGGGGGTTCGGCGCGAGCGCTTTGTGCTCATGGACCAGCCGCGTAACTTTTGAAGGCTCTCCGGCCCATGCGGGGTCTTGCTGGCGGCGCGCAGTCTGCAGTCCCTCTGAAGCGCCGGGGCTGGAGTTGCTGAGCTGCCCGGGCGCCGGGGTCCATGTAGTCGCGGGCCGAGCGCGGAGTGCGGCTCGGCGTGCGCGCGTTCCCCGCCGTCCTGCCCTGGCGAGCTCCCTCATGTTGCAGCCCTGCGGCGCCCCTTCGACGACAGGCTGTGCGCGGTCTGCACGGCGCCCGGCGGCAGAGCTTCATGTGGGGCTGCGGCTCGCGCAGCCGGCGCCTCGCTGAGGAAACGGACCCCCGGTAACCGGAGACCGCCTCCCCCCCACCCCCGGCGCCAAAGGATATCGTATGTTCAGGTCCAAACGCTCGGGGCTGGTGCGGCGACTTTGGCGAAGTCGTGTGGTCCCCGACCGGGAGGAAGGCAGCGGCGGCGGCGGCGACGAGGATGGGAGCGTGGGCAGCCGAGCTGAGCCGGCCCCGCGGGCACGAGAAGGCGGAGGCTGCGGCCGCCCCGAAGTCCGCCCGGTAGCCCTGAGGCGGCCCCGGGACGCGGTGGGACAGCGAGGCGCCCAGGGCGCTGGGAGGCGCCGGCGCGCAGGGGGCCCCCCGAGGCCCATGTCGGAGCCGGGGGCCGGCTCTGGGGGCTCCCCGCTGGACGTGGCGGAGCCGGGAGGCCGGGGCTGGCTGCCCGAAAGTGATTGCGAGACGGTGACCTGCTGTCTTTTCTCGGAGCGGGACGCCGCCGGCGCGCCCCGGGACGCCGGCGACCCCCTGGCCGGGGCGGCCCTGGAGCCGACGGGCGGCGGGCGGAGTCGTGAAGCCCGCTCGCGGCTGCTGCTGCTCGAGCAGGAGCTCAAGACGGTCACGTACTCGCTGCTGAAGCGGCTCAAGGAGCGCTCGCTGGACACGCTGCTGGAGGCGGTGGAGTCCCGCGGCGGCGTGCCGGGCGGCTGCGTGCTGGTGCCGCGCGCGGACCTCCGCCTGGGCGGCCAGCCCGCGCCGCCGCAGCTGCTGCTCGGCCGCCTCTTCCGCTGGCCCGACCTGCAGCACGCCGTGGAGCTCAAGCCCCTGTGCGGCTGCCACAGCTTCGCCGCCGCCGCCGACGGCCCCACCGTGTGCTGCAACCCCTACCACTTCAGCCGGCTCTGCGGGCCAGGTGAGCGCGCCGCGCCCGGCGGGCCCTCGGGGTTTCCCTTCCCGCCCCCTTCCGCGGCCTCCTGTCTCTCCTTGACACCTCTGGCGGGCGGGCGGGCGGAGCTGAGGGTGCTCCCCCGGGTGCCCCTGGAGCTTGGGAGCTCCCAGTGGAGGCGCCTGACGCTGGCAGGAAAGCCGGGGAGTGGGGATGTGGGCGCACACGGCAACTTCGTCTTAAGGCTCCGGCAAACTCAGAAGGGTGCGCGTTGGAGTTTTCTCTTCAGCTAAAGGGACCTGAGGCAGGCTCCGGCTTTCCAGACGGTGGAAGAGGAGGGCAGGTCTAGAAGAGGCCAAAGACTTGAGCGCCCCCCTCCTTCAAGCCCATTTACCCCCAGTCCGTGCCCGGGCCTGTAGCATTTGTGTGCATATGCCTATACCTACGGTATATTATGCTTTGTCGTATCCAGGTAGATATATGTCGTGAAATTGGGTGTAGGCAGTTCATGGCTAGAGTCCAAAGTGTTTGTAAACTGTCCTACTTGTTCCTGTCTATACTGAGGAGCAAAGCTTTTGCGGGGTAACCCTCCTCAGAGTGGAGACCACCCTCTTGCTCTCTTGCCTCTTGATTGTTGCCAGCATCCCTTGGGTGTCCAATGCCAGGACCTTCTGTCATCGTCATTCTCAATCCTGTGCCCAGCTTTTCTAGAGAGCTGAGGGTCCTGGAGGTGTCTAGGTAGGGAAGGAAGCTGGATATTTTAGTACTTTTGAGAACTGCCCCCCTTCTTTGTCCTCTTCTTGGGATTTTTCTGCACACACCATCTACCCAGTCCTGCTTACCTGAGCAGGCCCTGGGTGTTGTAGCAGAGGTGAGGACAGAAGGAGACTCCAGGCAGGCCGGAAGCTTGCATCCTCACACACACCCCCCAGCGCCCCCTTCCCTTGCACTGCAGGGATCACACATTTTTAGCCTGTAGCATCTTCTGGGTGTATGCATCTTAAGTGGCACTGGGGGTTCTGCAGGGATGGGACTCTCTGAGGGTTATAGACTGTTGGACCTGGGCAGGCTCTGAGTTCCTCTGGCCTGGCTCCTCTGGAGAGAGGCAGCACCTAGCCTGGGGGCATTTAAGAGGGTCAGATCACACAGGTCTCCTGACTCCCAGCATGGAAGGGGAGGGTGGGGCTAGAAGCATGGATTGGTCCCAGGTGTCTTGTTGGTGTCTGGGGTGGTGGCTGGAGGGGAAGGACGGTGCCTCACTGGTGGTTCCTGAAGAGAGAGCACTGATGGGGGCTGGGGTGGGGAGAGGCAGCATTGATCTGGCTGCCCTGCGCCCCGCATGGTCGACTCCAGGCCTGATTCTCAGGGGCTTTGGGCAGTCGCTGGCCTGTGGCCCTCTGCGGGCTTTCTGTGTTCCTTGTTCTTCTTCTGACAGCTTTCCCTGGAAGTGGCTTTCTCTCCTCTTCCACCCTGGCTCCTCCCTGCCTCTGAGGAGGAGGGCCCTGTTTGTGGTTGCCCTGTCCCTGGTCCCGTTTTCAGGAGGAGAGAATTGGTGGGGGCCCCTCTGCTCTTCTAGAAGGCCCCGCTGGGCATTTTCTCTCTCACCACATCAGTCTGCTAGGGAATATTTGTTGAGCACTTACTCTGTGCCAGGCAGCATGCTGGGTGCTGTAGTGGGGAGAGTGGAAATATGAGTAGGATCCATGCCCTCAGGAAACAGAATCTTCGGGTTGTGGCGGGGGGGGGGGGGGGGGGGAGAGTTGGGACAGAGATGGGGGGAGCAGGGCCAGGCCAGAGGGTCTGAACTCTCAGAGCACTGTGGGGTGTGCATGTAACAGGAGCACCTCTAGGAGCCTCACAGCTCTAACCTGGAGTGGGGCCTTGGAGGATGGATGGGTAAGGGGAGGTGGGTGTCGAGGGGGAGGAGGAGAGGGCCTGCTGGGAGTCAGGGTACCAGGCAGGCTCAGGTGTGAGGGTGGGAAGGGGTGGGGTAAAGAAAACTGGAGACAGGCAGGACCCACCCTGCCCATACTCCTTGGATAAGTCAGCTTGGGTCTTGGTTTGAGTTTGGTGGCCTTGAGCAGTTTTAAGTTGATGGGCAAACTGCAGTGGAATGGTTCTGACCCATAGACCTGGTCCTAGGCTCTGCCCGGCCGGTATCGACAACTTGACCTTCGAGGAGTAACCTCTCCTCTTAGTCTCTCTGTGGGTCAGTGCAGGCGGCTCTAGAAACGTTCTCCACCTCAAATTCCAGACTAAGCATTGGCACGTGACTCCTCTCCTCCTCCCAGAAGGAGGCGCTGTTGCAGGGACTGTGCCTGTTCTCCTGCTACTTCGTTTGCCGAAGCCCCGCCCCCCCACGCCCCGTTCAAGCCACCCCGGGGGCCGTTGGGAGCACTGGTGGTCTGGGAAGAGTTTCCGGTAGGCACCACGCTGACCCTCTTGCTCCATCCCATGCCTGATGGCTTGGGCCGCCTGGACTGAGGACTGGGGGAGCCCTTTGCTGTCCACCCCACCGCCGCCTCCTGGCCGCCAGCCTGGCTCCCGGAGCTGGGCGGGTGCATAGCTGGAGCTCAGCCGTGCGCGTCCTGATAAGGAGACTGCTCCTTCCCGGGCTCTGGGGGAGAGGGCTGGGGCACTGGGGCAGGTACACCCATAGAGAGTACGCTGGAACACCCAGCGGGCCAACTGAGGGACACCCACCGCCCCCCCAGTGCCCCCCAGGCCCCCACAGGGATCCCTAGTGAGACGGCCCCTTTCTGGGCAGTGCGGCCCCCTTCTGCTCAGGGCAAACCCTGCTCCATCTTTCAACTTGCTTTGGGGCATTGGGGCCAATTCCCCTCTTTGGGCCTCTTTTCTCATCTGTAAAGCGAGGGAGTGGTGAACAGAATCTCTGAGGGTCTGCTGGGAGGATTCCAGGTGACACAGGCCTGCCCTCTCCCCCATGCTTGTCTCAGAAAGTGGGGTCCTGTGTGCCCAGCTCTGCCCTGGGCTTCCCGCTCCCGTGGGAGTCAGGCCCTAGCTTTCCCTCCCTCTGGTGTATCTTTCTGTCCCTGGAAAAGCCAGTTCGCTGAGCTTGGTGCCTATGTGGACGGAAATGTGGAGAAATACTTTAATCACAGTTCTAACCTGTGTTTATAGAGATCCTTTCTCCTGAAAGTATCCATTAACTTTGGAATAAATCTCCTGCTCTTTGCTTCACCACTTTTTTTTTTTCTGTAATTATATTCAGTAAATTACTATTATCCAAATTGCGCCAGGGAAAGAGAGACGGAGCGAGAGAGAACTTCTAAACGACTGGAGGAGGCCGCCTAGGAAAACACAGGGTTCCCAGGCCAGGACTATAGGAATTAGAATGGGCTAGAAAGTTTTCCTTTTATTTGGCCTGGCATTATCCCTTTGAAATGAGATCAATTTCAAGTTGGGCTTCCAAGCCCCCGCCCCGCCCCTCTGGCGGCCCCTCTGGCGGCCCCTGGGCCCTGCCCGCCCTGCTCCTCCGAGCTCCTCCTTGGAGGTGAGGAAGGGGTGATAATGTGCAGTGTGCCTCTTGCCGGCGCCAGCCTGCCGCGCTGTTTATCTGGCTGCCGGGGGAATCTGGGCAATGAGGCTCTGCCGGCCTTAAAGCACCAGGAGCTTCTCTTCTGTGTTTCCCACCCTGGGCCTTGGGGTTGAGCCTTCAGGTCCTGGGGCTGGAGGGGAAAGGCACCCAGGAGGGCACCCCTTGGGAGGGTGAAAGCTGGGAGGTCCAGGGAGGCGCGTGGACCTTTCCTAAAAGCAAGATGCTAGGCTGCACAGATCGGGGTGGAAGGTAATGTCTTCAACTGAAAGGTTACCAGGCAGTGGGAGAGACTGTGAACTCTTCTGGCTTTAGAATTAGGGTCTAGATCCCGAAAGGCTAAGTACCCCCCTGGGGGCTAACCAGAGCCTGAGCTGCATTGGGCTGAGCGCTAGCCTTCTGGTACACTCGGCCCCTGGCTGACTGCTCTCACTTCTGAAGGAAGTTGGAGGAGATTCCTGAAGTTGATGCCTGAGGCTGGCTGTCTGGGGGGGCTGGAGTTTCTGATCTCTCTTTCTCCCTCCCTCCCTCCCTCCCTCCTTCCCTCCTGCCTATGATCATTTCTTTCTGAGAGGCCTGCAGGGCTCTAAGGGTTCTCCCCTTAAAGTTTAGAGAACGTAAGTTATTATTTAGAAATCAACACAACTTTTCTAAGTACTGAGATAGCTTCTAAGACGGGAGTGTGGACAGAGGGCCTGGAGGCAGCCTACACTTTCTCTTCGGACCTTTTGTCCCACCTGAGTTCATGTCCTGGGGCTCCATCCTCCCAGATCTGTGGAGGGAGGGTGGATGTGTTGGAGTGAGGCCGAGGTGCCAGTTAAAGCTTCCTCAGTGTTGTTCATAGCAGCGTTATTCCTGAGAGCCAAAAGGTGGAAACAGTCCGAGTGTCCATTAGCTGACAGATGGATAAACAAAATGTGTGCTATAGTCACCCAGTGGAATACCATTCAGCCATAAACAAGAATGAAGTACGATAGAAGTGACAGCATGGAAGAGCCTGGAAACCAGTATGCTAAGTGAAAGAAGCCAGACACAAAAGGCCTTCTGTTGTAGGAATCCATTTGTGTGAAACGTCCAGAATAGGCAAACCCGCGAGGAGAGTCAGTAGATTTGTGGTTGCCTGAGGTTTGGGAGTTGGGGGAATAGGGACTGACTGTGAATGGGGCAGGGTTCCTTTTGGGGTGATGAAAATGTTCTGTAATTAGTTGGTGGTATTGGTCTCACAACTCTGAATGTACTAAGAACCACTGAATTGTATATTTTAAAAGAGTAGATCTTAAGGTATGTGAATGATAACTCTGTTGTTTTTTTTAAAAAGTAACTTGCTGTTGGTCCTGAACTGGCCTCCCCCTTTGTTCAGCTGAAGAAGGATAACATCTCCTGCCTCCCTGTGTGGTCTTGAGTGGGCCCTTTACCTCCCTCCACCCCACTTGCCCCATCAGTTAAAATAAGGAATTGAGTTGGGGGGGACCTCTGACATTCTAAATCCCCGTGTCTTGGGGTGCAGTCTCCTTTTTACTTGCCTAGGATGGAAGTTAGTGATGTGCTTCCAATCTCTGTGCAGATCGTTTTGCTGGAACGAAGGGGGGTGTGGGTGCTGGTAGAGTCCCTCCTGAAAGCTTTGCAGTTCCTCACTGGTGGGTGTGTCTGATGTCCCAAGTCTGTAGATTGGCTTTCTGTCTCACTCATGCATTAGAGCCCCCAGCCCAGGTGTGGGCATGGGTGGTGGGTGTCACTCAAGGCCCAGACGGCTCCTGTGAGGGGGATCTTCATGAGCTTCCCGCCCCCGTCCCCCCCGCCCCCCCTTTACAGGTCCCAGGTAAGCAGCCCCAGGCAGAGATGCTGGGGTTGATTACAGTGGCTTGACTCCAGCTTCCACAGCCCATTGCTGCCAGGTTTCACTTTGGGGGGCAGATCTGGGGGCAGATGTCCAGAGCTCCCTACTATGTATGGCCTGGGCCTCAGCCAATTAGATGTTTGCAAGAGGAACCTGGACACAGGAGTTGCAGACCTTCTGATTAGTTAGTGGGGTAGTGGAAAGGACATGAGGCTGGGGGTCAGGATACCTGGCCTCTGGTTCTGCCTCTACACCAGCTCCCTGTCTGGCCCTCAAGGAGTCACTTCTACTCTTCAGGCCTCAGTCTTCTCCTCTGTACAGTGGGAGCATTGGCTTCAATTCTCTTTCCCTGTGGAGTGCTAGCCCTACCTGTATTTTGCCTCTTGTCCTGAGAGTCTGGTCTGTAGCCCCTCCAAGACTGGTGGATAAGGGGGCTCCTACTGAAGGCAAATAGCCCCCCTCTTTGAGTCTTGTTTGAGGTCTCCTTTGGGTCACCCTTTTGGCCCCATAGGTCCTCTTTCTCCACACTTTCGTCCACTGATGCCCCCAACTTTACCATTATCCTTGTCACCATTGTCTTTGTCCACATCTGTTTACTGAACGCTTTCTGTGCATATGATGTACCAGACCCAGCTGGGATGAAGGGGTAGAAGATAGGGTGCCTCTTGACTGCCTGTCTCATTGGGGTGTAGAGCAGAGTCAGGCCTGGGCTCAAATCCCAGCTCCACCATGATTGGCTGGGGAACAGTGGGCAAGTCAGTCTTCTCATCTGTGAAATGGGAATGATAATGGTCATCTTATTTATTTTTAAGAAAGGAGGAAATGAAAATAGGCACCCAATGAGCATGATTAACCACTCTGTACCTAAGGTCCAAAAGAATAAAATACAATGAATGAAATTGAAAGGTCCCAGCACAGAGAGAGACACAGGGTACACATTCAGCAAATGTTTGCTTCGCTCCCAGTGGCTAATCCATGATTCATTTTCCTTCTCCCTAACTCCAGTCCACAAAAGATTCCCTGTTTTTAGACTGCAGCGCCTTCACTTTGTTGAAGTCATTTCTAGCTGGAAAAGCCGGGGTGGGGAAGAGGTGAAGCTGCCTGCTCCTGCGACTAATTGTGCCTTATTATAATTGTGCAAAACACTTATTACCCCTTGTGTCATTCCTGATACCTGCCTAATAATAGTTATTACCACTTTACTACCACTGAGAGTTTGTTTTAGTTTGCGATTTGATGGCCTTTAGTTTCTTTTAAGGAAAATGAAGGGTCATTTCATTCGTGCAAATTGTTACTTAGTTAAGCAAATTGTTACTTCCCAGAAAGCAAGAGGCCTAAGGAATTCTTCTGAAGACAAAGTATATGTTTTTAAGGACAAGTATTTTAGGCAAATGAAAGGAAACCCAAAGAAAAATACCATAGACAATAAAGAATCGCAGAGGGTCTGATCTGGAAGGCCACGGAGATTGTGTGTACCACCCCTTCTCTTTACAGAGGGGGAGACTGAGGCCAAGAGCTGGCAGTGACTGGTTTAAGGTCTCCCATTGGGGGAGCTGGATTTGGCTTCCTGGGTTCCAACCAGTCATGTCCTCCTCCTTGCCCTGAAGGTCATTTGCTCTAATGTAATTTGTTTGAAAGGGAGCTCCTCTGTCTATGTGGGCCTCTGCAGTCAGTCAGTTCTGACTAGAGTTGCCAAACTTAGCAAAGAAAATTACAGAATTCCCTGTTAAGTTTGAATTTCAGGTAAACAGCACATAATATTTTAGTATAAGTATGTCCCAGATATTGCAAGGGACATACTTATGCTAAAAGTTTATGCCATGTATATCCAAAATTCAACTTTAACCAAGCATCCTGTATTTTAACAGGCCACCTTAGCTTTGACTTTCCCTGTACCCCTGTTTCTCTCATTATAATAACAATAGTTACTGTTTGTGGAGGTATTTTTCTTCAGTACCAAGAGCTGTATTGAGCATTTTACATACATTATTTCCTTTTGCCCTCCTGGCAAACCTGGGAGGTCTCTATGATTATTGTCCCCATTTTAGAGCTGAGGAAACAGGCTCAGAGAGGTGAGGTAACTTGCCTGAGGTCACACAGCCAAAGGTGACAGAGCAGGGATTGAGCCCAGGTCTGTACCCCAAGTTTGTGGCTTTCCCTGTTGGCCAGTGCTGTTCCAGGGGACTGGGGCAGCAGAGGTGCTGGGTTCCTGGGAGCTGGGTTTATTATTTGAGGAAACCAATAATCAAAAGCAGGTAGAACCCCCATGTGTGAACTCTCCCATCCCAGCAGTGACATGTTGTCTCCTGTCTTCCAGAATCACCACCACCCCCCTACTCTCGGCTGTCTCCTCGCGACGAGTACAAGCCACTGGGTAAGTGTGTCCTCCTTCTGACCTTTGGGGAGGTGCCTCCTTCCCAGGCTCCCACAGGGCCCTGCCTCAGTGCTGAAGGGCCAGAGAAGGAGGGGAGGGAGGGATCACCAGCCTGGTTGCCTTTGAAATGGGGTGGGTGAAGTTTTACAAACACAACCCCGGTTGGGCCAGAGCCGACCCAGCCTTTGCAGTGCCTTTGCAGCGAGCTATTTACGTCTTGAAATTCCTCGCTCATCATTAACCTCTCTGTGACCTTTAACCATGGGCCTGTGGGAGACGAATGGGTTTCAGCTTCAACATCTTGTTGATGCTGGTGGGTTGATGTTTCTGTCTCTTTTCCTCTCCTTCCCTCCCAGCCTTACGTGGTTCTCCTTTGGTGTGTATTAATTAGCACTATGACAGATAGGCTGAGCACGGTCACTGTTGAGACGAGCTATATGTTTCCCACCCCCCCTTTTAAGCCAAAAAGTTCACCTGGGCAGAAACAACAGCTGGAACGTTTAGAAAGCAAGTGTCTTGGTACACCAAGCCCCTGGCATGGAGGGTACCCCTCAGTGGTAGTGTCATTGTGGGCAGGGCCCATTCAGAGGTAGAACGTGTTTTCTGTAAAGCCTTGGGGCTAAATGAGCAGCCCGTACGCTGGGGTAGATGCATGTGGTTTTAAAAGTAGAAATGGCTCATTTCCTGGCCCTCCTGGTTCCTCCAGTGGAGAATCCCAGTGGTGGGGTGAGTATGGCCTGAATAGTACCGGGAGAGTGACTTTGTGACCGTTGGGACTACCGTGGGTAGCTGCCGTGGGCCTCGAGCTTTAAATGTCAGATGGCGTGGCACTGATGCTGACACATTCCACCAGTGACCACAAAAAGTGGGTTTTGTTTTGTTTTTGGTAAAGGCCTCTTCCCGGTAGCGTGTGTCAGCATCATCTGGGAGGTCACTTCTAAGTGTCATAAACTCTGAGGCATCCAGTCCAGTTTTCCTTCCAGGCCCCCCTGTGGAGACAGGAGTGCCCACCGGGTCCCTTCAGGAGTTTGTCCTTCTCAGTCTAGGAGGACAGAGGCTGTCCCATGACGGTGTATGAGTCAGTGGCTTAACGATGGCAACTTCCTCATTGTTTTTCCTGAAGTACGGTCACACCGTGGATGGAGGAGCTTCATTTAGTTCTCCGGGGAACTGGAGTGATCATCTGGTGGGACCCTGTCACTTTGTAGACAAGGAATCAGGCCGAAGGTCAGGGAGAACCGCCCAGCTGATGAGTAGTGGGGCTGAGGCGGAAACCCAGAGCAGCCCCTGTTCAGCTCAGCGGTTCCCCATCCTTCCCTCCCAGGCCCGTCTCAGCATTTTTCTTTTTTTTTTTCTTTTTTGCGGTACGCGGGCCTCTCACTGCTGTGGCCTCTCCCGTTGCGGAGCACAGGCTCCGGACGCGCAGCCTCAGCGGCCATGGCTCACGGGCCCAGCCGCTCCTCGGCATGTGGGATCCTCCCGGACCGGGGCACGAACCCGTGTCCCCTGCATCGGCAGGCGGACTCTCAACCACTGCGCCACCAGGGAAGCCCAGCATTTTTTAAGTTAACATAATTGCACTAGTCGCTTAGAAGATCCCTCATTCTCGTAGAGGAAAAGGAAAACCCTCAAACATTCTTAGTAAGTGTAGCACCTGAGCTTGAATGTCAAGGATCATTGCCCCAAGGAATCGTGGGTCAGCCGGTGATAAAGCCACAGAAATCAGGACTCCATCCAGCGGGGCAAAGTGACCATTTGGAAATCAGCAGGTGTCCCCGTTATTTTACAAATGGGACAACTGCGACGGAGAAAGAGGAAGTGACACTTGCTGGTGGTCATACAGCTCAAGGGTCCAGAAACGACAGGCCACCATTTGTTTTTGTGTGGCTCTTGAGCTAAGAGTGGTTTTTACTTTTTAAAACGGTTAAGAAAAAAAAAAAACCACCAAAAGCAGAAGCATGTCTTTTGTGACATGTGAAAACTATATGAAATTCAAATTTCAGAGTCCATAACAAAGTTCTGCTGGAACCCGGCTGTATTGTCTGTGGCCGCTTCCGCAGGACAGCAGCAGAGGTGGATAGTTGCGATGGAGATTGTAGAGCTCACACAGCTGAAAATAGTCACTACGGGGCCCTTTGCAGGCAAAGCTGGTGACCCCTGATTTTGCTGAGTAAGAGTGGAAGCGGGACTCGAACCTGGGGCTCCGGCTTCCAGATGAGGTTCTTCCTTGGGGCTCGAGCAGTGACCAAGGTTGGAGTGTTCTTTTTCTACAGCAGCCTCGTAGGGCCTCACTAGAAGCACTAGACGTGAACGTTTGGAGAGTGCGTGGCAGGGACTTATAGCTGCGAAGGATGGAAAACACCCATCACCCCCACTCCTGGAACGTTCATCAAGCTGTCTGTGTTGGCTCCACAGCGGTTCACTAAGAAACAGGGTTCAGCCTGGGGTGTTGCTACTTCGGACAATAAGTGGCAGCAAGACTTGGGGCCTGAACACTTGGGGAAGATTAGGTCTGAAAAGCAAAGAGGTTCCCACTTAAGCACGGAGGTTATTATCTTCTTTTAAAGAAATTTTCCATCTGTCCCTATTTTCCTCCAAACACATTTGACCAGCAGCTAACTTTGTCAGGCCCCGATAAACAGCCCGAGTTATTTTTTGTATTATTTTCTTTTCCTTGCATTGTTAGTTTTTCATAAACAAAAAGTCATTTCACTTCTAAGCCACTGTGATCACATAAAACCAAAAAAACAAAATAAAACCCGGAACACCCAGTCAGCATCTGGCAAGTGGGAGACGAGAAAGAAAGAAAAAGAAAAAGGCCAAATTGTTTAAGGTTTCATCTTCCCGCTCCCCAGGCCACGTGGTAGAAGGAAAAAATTCCTACAGGATCGAATGGAATTCTAGCTAGCTAGGGCCTAGGCTAACGGTTTTTGTGCCAGGCTTCCCCAGCTTGGAGTGGCTCTCCTGAGCCAGGTGGGACCAGCCGAGCCACATCTGGGTTGTGCTGGGTGAGAAGATGAAAGATACTACAAGCCTCACAGAAAGAACATGCCTTCCATCTCCTGGACAGACCTGTCCCTTAATGGGGACAGCACCCCGTTACTGGTAGCAGAGGCAGAGGCCCAGGAAAAACTTTCCAAGTCGGCCTGCCCCCCAAGGCATCCGCTTGTCCCACTAATAGCTCAGCGTTCAAGAGAAAACGTGCAAAAGAATTTCCCTTCCCCATCTAAGTGCACTGCAGACAGGGGAAAACAAATAGCGCACGCCATGTGAGGTACTTAAAACTATTTAAACAACAATGAACGCCTTGGGAAAAAAAAGAAAAGAAAAAAATAGTCTAGACATTGAAAGTTGCTCTGGGAGTGGGTTTGGATGTGAGGGTGGGGGAGGGGAGAGAGAGAAAAGTTAATCTGGGAGCAAATGCTTGAGCCCTTAATTAGAGGGGTGTAAGCGGGACAGAGTGAGGATGGCTGGTAACTTGTTAAAACAGAGTTTCCCCAGCTCCAGAGGGAGGAAGGAAGGAAGGAAGGAAGCAAGAAGGAACAACTTCAAGAATTTTAATGGTTGTAATTAAGTACAGCAGCTATGAATTGTTTAGGGGCTTAATTTAACCTTACCCAAGAAGGCTCCAAGTTACTACTTGCTCGGTCCCCTGAACTTGGGTTATTTCTGTGGCCAGAGCAATTGAAACTTTTTCAGGTGCCAGGGCTGCAGCAGCCAGCATTTTCCAGAAGGGTTCCAGGGTTGGCTGGCCTGGTCTCGTGCGATCTTGGGACGGGGAGTGGCAGAAGAAAGTTGTGGGGGACATGCTGCCTTGAGAAAGAAGAGAGGAACACCCCACAGCCAACTTAAGTTCTCTTTCTCTTTCCTCCTGTAGATCTATCTGATTCCACATTGTCTTACACTGAAACGGAGGCCACCAATTCCCTCATCACGGCTCCGGGTGAATTCTCAGGTTGGCATTTCTTTTTTCCCTGCATGTTGCCATTGTGTTGAACTTTATAGGAGGGGGACAAGTGGCAGGGGCCTGACGGAGGTCTTGTTGATGTCCCCCCTCCTTTTCTTTTCCCTGGGCCTCCCACCCCTCGAGGAGAAGACTGCCAGGGTCTTCATCACAGGTGTTCTTGGGGTTAAGAACAATCTGTATGAATGAGGACTAAGGATGAGAACTTTTCAAGTGCCTGGCAATCCATGCTCTGACCAGTTTTCTCTTGTGGACATGATAAAAACCCAGCCCAGTTCTCCATCCCGATTTTGCGAGGGATCCTCTCCCCAAGCTGGCTGAGAGGCAGCAAAATGGACGTGTTTGTTTACGTTTGTCTTCTTGGGTTTCTCCTTCTGTCCCTGCTCTGGGGAAGGACCGATGCGCAGGGTCAGAAGAGGGGGAAATGGAGTGGGTAGAACGATCATGGGGGAGAGTCTAGCAAGCGAGGAGTTTTCCAGAGGCTGGTGGTGGTTTCCGTGTCTCTCCCTGAGCACTGGGTGCTGGGCTAGGAAGCAGAGAGAACCCTGATTTGGAGCCTCCCCTACTTCCCACATTTAAGACTTGGCAATAGGGACCCT
This sequence comes from Pseudorca crassidens, assembly GCF_039906515.1. Classification (NCBI taxonomy): domain Eukaryota; kingdom Metazoa; phylum Chordata; class Mammalia; order Artiodactyla; family Delphinidae; genus Pseudorca; species Pseudorca crassidens. The sequence continues at coordinate 114,826,844 of NC_090296.1, forward strand.
CACGTTCTGGGGAACACCTGAATCAAGCTTTCCTTGAGAAATGACATGTTGGTGGTGACCCGGGGGCTTCGAGGGCCAGGAGGGGCTCAAGTGCTGAGATCTGTGGGGTCTTTTGGGAGCATGGCGGGTAGGGTGCGCTGTGAGGACAGCTGGGGCTTGTGGCCTGGCTCTGTGCTGCGTTGGGTGACAGCCGCTCGGGCGGGAGATGCTTCCCCAGCAGCCTGTGTTGGCTGCTTTGAGAAGGCCTGTGTTTGCCTGCATCTGAGCCGTCCTCCCCGGACCCCACACCCTGTCATAATGGCAACAACAGTCATTGTAGCTATCTACTGAGTGTTTACTTTGGGCCACATCCTATACTCGGGCCCCTTGAGAAGCATCATCTCAGAAGAGCAGTAAAGTGACTTGCCCAGGGTCGCGTAGGAGCAGAGCCATTTGCCACTATGTCACTGTGCTTCTGACCACTGTTCTGTCCCCCACTTCTCTGCAAGGGCTGGATGTACCTCCAGTGAACTTATTTCGCATGAAGCTCTGTCATTCCTGCCATACTCTTCCCACGCCTCTACGGGTGTCACAGTGTTGGCTGCTCAGGGCTGCCTGTCCAGTCCCCGTGTCCAGAGCCCTTCCCCATCCGTTCCATGTTCCATCACAGCCGTGGGAGATCACAAGAGTACGTCTGTTTCGAAGATAGAGAAACTAGAAACCAGAGCAGGAAGTGACTTGCCCAGGGGTACAGTAGAGCTTATGGCGCAGCTGGTACTGGGGTCTAGGGCTTCTGGGTCCCACTTGCCTTCTGGTCTCTGGTGGCCCCTCTCATTGGCCCACTTTGTTTTCATCCCCGCCTTTTGGCCTTACTTGTTAAAACGTCTTTCCCTGAAAGACCCAACCAGATGAACGCAAGAAGTGGATGTTTTAATCCATTCTTCTTCTTCTGTGCCTACGTGGTTGGAAGCCACATACAATTTTGAAGCAAGAGGCTTAAAAGTATTTCTGAATGCAAGATTCCATGTCCCTGCCAACCGTCAGAGTGTATTTAACTTATTCGGATTGCGCTGGCGTTGGTTGTATGGACAGATGGGTAGTTTTTCATCATCTCTTCCCCTCATTGTTAATGGCGGAAACTGCCGTGTGTGGAGGTGCCTTACGGGTTCATGGTGTGTCCTCAGATGTGATCTCTGTCATCCCAGAGCTGGCCTGGTGTGTGACACAGGCTGGAGAGAGCAGACCCCAGAGCACCTGCAGGAGGCCCCTCCCTACCTCCGGTTCCCAGGAGAGAGCACCCTCTGGAGGCTGGAAGGTCTCCGGAGACCCTGAGGCCATTAGGTTGGGCTGCCTTCGGGGCCCAGTGGGCCTGTGTTTGGGATTCCCATGCAGCTATCCCAGAGCGACCTTTGGTGCTGACTGGTGAGAAGGCCCTGTTGTGATGCTCTTTACTGTGGATGAGGATTGCGTGGCTCTCATGAGAAAATCTGGCCTCCATTGCCTTGGGATTCTAAGGGACTGAAGGAACTGGGGAGGAAGTTTGGGATTTCCTTTTGGGGGTTGATTGGTCTGGGTTGCAGGTGGTCTCGGTAGGCGTTCCCCATTGTGGTCATCCAGGCCCCTCCCAGCGATGGCGTGGGTCTCCTCCCACTCTGCGGGCTCACCGTTCAGCTTTTCTAGCTTACTTGTGCCGTGGGGATCCCAGGACCGATGGGTTGGCCCTGCCTCTGCCTCCTGGATGCGTGTAGAGCTGGGGCTGTGGGTGGCTGTCACCTTGGAGGACAGGCTCAGGGAGGGAGGCCCTGCAGGGTGAGAAGAAGGCCCAGAGGGGTCTCAGTGGATGGTGAAGCAAGACTCATCCTGCAAAGATGGGAGGCAGGGCAGGAGGTGAGGTCAGAAAGCTGAGGAGCACAGGCAGGTAGAATGCGTTGGGACAGACCAGGCGTTTGATGCTCAAGGACAGATGGTAAGGATGCTGATGCTGACGTTTATTTATTTAACGTTGACATTCACTACTTAGCACTTTGCTGACTGCTGGTCATTCTTCATCTCGCTGACTCCTTATCACAACCCAGTGAGACACATTTGATTCCCCCTGTTTCAGAGGTGAGGAAACCGAGGCTCATGGCCAGGCCAGCTGCCCAGATTCCCAAACTGTAAGTGGCAGGCTTGGGGTGGGAGACTGAGCCGTGTGACTGCGCAGCCTTCCACAGCAAGGATCCCCATCCTTCTCCCTGAGCCACACCTGGCAAGGGGGAGTGATCAAAAGGAGGCCAGGGACAGCCTGTCCTGATTGAAGTACTAGGGACAGGGCTGGGGCCTGGCTAGAGGCACAGGGCCCTGTGCTTCTCCGTGTCCCCACCGGGTGAAGCTTGCCCACCACCCGGAGACCACCCGCAGCCCCCTCTGTCTCCCTGCATCCTGGGGGGTGGGGGGTGGGCAGCGCTGTCCCTGAGAGCCTGGCCTCTCTCAGCGTCTTGGGATGGGTGTTGCTGGAGCAGGGTGTCTGCAGCTCCGGGACGGAGGCTGCCCTTGTTTGTCTTGCACAATGACAATCCCAGCACCCGACCTGAGGCTGGCTATTTTTATCCAGCGCCAAGGTCTCTGCTTCACTTTCCCGTCCTGTTGCTGAGGCCACTTTAGGGGAAATGGGGGGATTTTGAGGCTTAGTCACAGCCAGGGCAGTTGAGGATGCATCGGTGGGCAGGGTGGGGGGCAGCAGGACAGGAGACTGTCTTGTTTCAGCCTTCTGATGAATGCTTGACACCCTCTCATCTGATCTCTGCGTCGGCTCCAAATGTCGATACGTGATCCCCACTAAACAGACAAGAAAACTGAAGCTCAGGGTGGCAAGTGACTTCACCAAGATCACCCAGTAGGGGACCAGAACATGGAGCTTCCACTAAGTAAAGACCCTTACACCTGGTGTCTTCAGTGGGATTTGGAAAAATTGAAAGCCTAGAAGTCCCCTTTTGGGGTGCCTTCACTTCAGGTCCTCGACACTGGTTTCCTTGCCTAACTGCTGCCCCTTGACTGTCTAAGGGGCATCCTCTTCCTCTCTGCAACATCTCCACCCCCCCGCCCATTCCCTTTATTTCGATTTAGTTTGCGGAGGAAAGCAAGATTAGCTGGTTAAATTCATACTAAGGTGTGAGTGGCTGGTGGGCAACTCTTCTTGGCAAATTAAAGGCAGGATATGCGATAATTCAAAGAAATTGCAGGATCAAGGGCCATGTGGGAACGACCTCTCTGAGGGCTGGGTTCTCTTGGCTCCAGGCTAGAACAGAATGAGCGTGACACAAGGAGCTTTTTGCCCTGGATGAGGTAGGAGGAGCTAGGCCAGGCTCAGTGCTGGGTGCTGAGTGAGCTCTGGGAGTTGACCAGGGCCCAAGGTGATGGGCTGCATTTAGAAGCCAGGCCTGCCTGACTCCAGTGCTGTGGGGCTGGAGCGTAGAGCACTGGGCAGACTTCTGAAGGAACCAGTAACTCCCCTCTAGTATCCTATTCTAGTGCCTATTGGATAACCATTCAAGTGCTTTATTAAGCACCCACTGTATGCAAGACGTGGCGTAAGCTGCCTGTCATGGGGACCAGACAGTCCCTTTGTTTGACTTTGGTTGTGTGTACCAGTATCTCAGTCCTTGGAGCAGGCTGGTTTCTTTAGAGTGTCAGTGAGGGCGAGCCCCTCACTTTGAAGAGAAGGCCCGGGAAGAAAAGGAGCTACTCAGGACAGTGTGGAGAGTTGGGGGCTCAGCTGGATGTGGGTATCTTTCCTCCACCAGCCAAACTCTAAGCTCCTCAAGGGCACAGATCATTCTCCAGGATTCGTGCATTCTGTAGATTGGCAGAGTTTGGGAACAGAGGCTCAGAGAGGTTAGGAGAGCATCTGAGGGCCGCACAGCAAGCACAGGAGGTGGAGCCAGGCCATAACCTAGATGGGTCCATGCTGCCCACCCACCCGCCACCTTTCCTCTCAGTGGTCCCTGAGGAGGTTCCCCTTTGTGGTCAGTGCTGTCTGATGTGTGTCAGTGCTCACAGAAGCCAGGAGAGGAGTGAGTTAGCGCAGTATCATTTCCTGCTGCTTCCCAATTCTAGGACCCAAGCTTGCTCGCCTCAGAGGCCCTGGTCCAGAACGACCCTAGAGCTCCTCATTCTCCGAGGTCCTCAATTCAGCTCCCTCAGTGTGTGCTGAGCCTCTCTAGCAAGGTGGGCTGAAGAGCATGGGCTGCGCACCTTTGGGCCCTGGGTTCAAGTCCCGACCCTGCCATTTCCTAGTTGTGGGGCTTTGGGGCAGCTGCTTAACCACTCCCACCCTTGGTTTTCTCACTTGTAAAATGAGGATGAAAATAACAATGTGTCACCTTATGGTGAGAGTGAAATGATGCCAAGTGAATCAGCCACGGCTTGGCACACATGTGGTAGGTGTGGCCATTATGGTGTGCCAGGCACTGTGCTTGGGCTGGAAGTGCAGAGATAAAAATTACATCATCTCTGCCCTCAAGGTACTCACAGACAGGTGAAGACACAAATAGTAATAATGAGAAGTGGAATAAGAGGCAGTAAAGAGAAAGAAGGGCTTAGTGACTGACTCTTGGTATGGTGGGGAGGTGACCCAGGAAGACTCCCTGGAGGAGGTGATATCCAATTGGGTATTATAGAATGAATAGGAATCTACCAAAGAGGCAGGTTTGGGGGGTGGGAGATGCGGTCCAAGTAGAAGGAAAGCAAGTGCAGAGGCCTGAAAGTGTGAAAACAGCCTGATATTGAGAAACCAAAGGAGGGTAGAGGGGTTGGGAAGCAAGGTACCTGACATTAGTGGGAGATGAGGCATGAGGAGGCCAAGGCCTGGGTAATAAAAAACTTCCTGCTATAATATACAGAGTACACAGGTAAGTGTCCAGCTTGGTGAATTTTTACCAACTGATTGCACCTGGGTGACAGGCAGGTCCCGGATAACATTGCTGTCACGTGACTGTGCTCAGTCCCAACATGTGACAGTGCTCACAGCCTGTGGGTCTAGGGGTGCCGCGTGTTGAGTGAGTGGTTTAGAAGAGAGAGTGGGAGGGCAGGGGGATTGAGTTTTAGCTGAAAAGAGGGTTCCATTTGGCTTTGGAGAGCAGGAAGGACGTTTTACCTGGAGTTTGGGGCAGATGGTGCCCTGACACTACTCACCTTGAACCTAGGTAGGTCCCCATGGTTTAAGAGGTGGTCTTGGGTGTGACCCACTCCTGCTCTGCCTACCCACTGGGTCAGGCTCCAGCTTGGAAATTTGTGGATGGGTTGCAGGACTAACGCTGGGCTCTTGGGACCAGCTTACCATTTCCAATTCCGAAATAGCCCCAGACTCCTTGCCTCCTCTTGGGGCGGGGGTGGGGAGAGGGCACACTCACCTCTGCTCTGGTTCCTTGCATCATATCTCTGCCGTGTGTTTTTGTTTTTGTTTTAGCTTTGGTCAACAAAAGAAAAAAAAAAAACCTTCTTCCCTCCCTAAAACCTCCCAGGTATCTCACAGGGGGGCCTGTTCTTCCTGGGCTGGTTTTTTGGAGCTGGAGGAGAGGTGGTGAGGGGGTCAAAGGCAGCAATGACAGAGGACCAGGCATTTGTGGAGGAGGCCTGGCCAACTTGGTTTGCCAAGAAGCACGTAGGGTGGTGAGCAGTGCACCTATGTGGGTTCCAGGCTTGGCCTTGCCCTTTACCCTATAGTGTGACCTCAGGTAAGCTCCTCACTCCCTAGTCTCAGTTTGCTCAGCTGTACATTGGGGCCATTGGGCCACCGATCTCAGGGGCCCCTTGATGCTTATGTGTTCCAGGCGGAGGGTACCAGCTCCTAGGCCTTGAGGGGTTGTACAGAGAGCTGGGGCTTTTGACCTGCAGCATCTTAGCTTCTCATCATTGTCTCAGAGCCAAACTACAGCCTGGGACAAGGCCATGCAGAGGGAGGGGGGTTGGTGTAGTGCCCCCTACTCCGGCGGCCCTGGTCCCAGAGTATGAAAACTTGGGGACTAGAGTGACGGTACACTTAACCCATGACAATCCAAGGCCCAGAGAAGGCGACTGATTCACCAGAGATCACACAGCTTTTACATCCTCCAGGGTCCCTGACAAAGGATCCCAGGGCTGGTGTGTTTTCTGACCGTAGGCTTTGGGGTGGCAAGTCAGTGTACTGAACATGTATTAAGAGCCTACTGCATGCCAGTGCAGCTGCTACAAAGTGAAGAAAGCCAGGACCTTCCCCTTTAGGAGCTGATAGTCTAGGAGGAGAGGTAGACAACAAGCAAAGAATGGTGAATGATTTTGCTGAGTGCTGTGGAGATGTGGGCAAGCCTTAGCACCAGCACAGAAACAAGAGCAGGGGACTCTGTTGGGGTGGGAATGAGGTGTTCAGAGAAAGCTTCAAGGAGAAAGTGATTCTGAGTTGGGTTTTGTAGGGTGACTAGGAGTTCACCAGGAGGACAACAGGATATAGATGGCCTGTTGGATAGAAGGAATGAATAGCTTGTACAGAAGCAGAGAGGTATGCAAATAGCACTGTGTGTTGTGAGTTTATTTGTGGCTAGAAGGTTAATACGTGAGAGATGGAGAATAGGGTAAGATGAATCCAGAGATGTTGTCCTAAATCTGGAGGAATGGACTTGAACCGAGAGGTAGTGGGTACTGGGCCCAGAGGACCTCTGGGATATACTTGGTACTGAAGGGGCTCTGGACCTTGCCTAGCATCCAGCACAGGGCCTAGCCAATAGCCGGAGGTCATCGTGGGATAAATAAATGAATGAATGGATTTTTGCCTGGGACAAAGAGATCTAGAAAAGAGAGAGAACACATAAAAATAAAGACAGATCATAACACATTTAATAATCAGATTTATGAATCCTCCCAACAACTCTATGAAGTCGCCACTTTTATTAGCCAAATTAAAGGAGAAGTAACTGTGGCTCAGAGAGTTTAAGTAACTTCCTAATGTCTCCCAGCTAGAAAGCGGTGAAACTGGGATCGGACCCAGGCAGTCTGGCCCCTGTTGGGTTCCCCAGGGTCTGGCGAGGTACCCTCTCTGCCCGCTGGAAGATACAGTACTCCAATGATTCTTGCTCTTCTTTTGTGGGGGCTTTTGTGTTCCTGGGTCCCCGAGATTCGGCATGAACAACTGTCACCGGGTCCTAGAGAGACCCTGCTCGTCGGATGGTTGCTGGATGAATACATGAGTAAATCAGTGAGATGGTGGGTGGATGGGCTGCTGGGCTGAGGGGGAGCCCTGTGCCCATCCAGGGCCGTGTGCCTCTGAGCTGGAGGCAGATGGCCCCGACCCCTCACTCTGCCTCGGGTGGCCTGCCTCACTGGGGGAACCAGCAGGTTTTCTGAGGAGACCTGAAATTCCAGAAAATGCACTTGGTTGCATCCAGCCTAATCACAACCATCTGTCTGCCGGGCCCCATGGCTCGCCCTCCTCCTGTCCCCACTGGCACGCTTTCCCTGGGTGTCTGTAACAATTGGGAGCTGCGCTCGAAAGTTTCCTTGTCAGGGTAGAGCACCTGTTGCCAAGAGCTCCTTCTTTGATGCAGAAAATATATCCCGAAGGTACTTTGTCAGATGTTTTTATATTAAACATTCTCCCTCCGTGGCCCTTGGCTGCCAAGGGAAGCGGAGATGCATCGCTTTTCCAGTTGCCTTTGTGGAAAGAATTCCTGGTGTTCACGGGCCCTTCCCCTATGCCCTCCCCTCCTCCCTCCACCCCCCCTCCCCCAGTCAGGGCCTGGCACCCCCAGCCTGAGAGGGTAAGGCCTGGGGGGCTGGCACCTCTGCAAAGCAGGGTCCGCCCTGGCCCGAGGGAGGGACGCTACCCTCACCCCGTGGTAGAAGTCTCTGGAAAAACAGAGGTCTCATGTCTGGAGCAGACATCAAAGGCACTGTCCCAGACTGCAAGGTGAATCATCGCCGAGGCTTTAATTGATCTTTAAAAGGAGAGGGGGAAACTCAGAGATAGGAGCCTGGAAGCCGTTTTCATCTGAGTCGTCCAGGGTAGCGCCAGCTCTGGACAGAGCAGGGAGGAGCTGGGCTGCCAGGCCTTCTGTGCCAGGTGGGGGGAGAAGGTGGAGAGGTGGGCTCCCGTCACACAGTCACACAGCCTGAAATCGGGAAGGGAAGGGGCAGAGCCGGGAGCTGCATGGCTCCTGAGCAGCCCGGGGAAGCAGCGAAGTTGGGGGAGGAGGCTTTGCTGGGGCAGACGTGGTGAGTGGGGTGTGTTGGGAGAGGGATGGGGGCAGAGTGCAGCTTCTCTGGCTCCAGCTCCAGCCTCTTGGGGTGAAATGGGGCACCCAGCAGGCTGTTCACGTCAGGGTGTGTGTGCCCAGCAAGTCCCAGACTGTGTCCCCCGCCCCCACCACATGCTACCCACATTCCCCAGCCCTCCTGTCCACCGCCTTACGTCCGGCACTGAGGGGACACGCTCCCCAGCCCCGTGTTAGGTCCCAGCCTTCCGCTCAGCAGCTGTGTGGTCTTCCGGAAACTGCACATCTGCTCTGGTCAAGTTCTGCCCTGCTGAGCCGAGGGATGTGCAGGGTCACTCCCAGAGCTACCCGCAGGGTTACAGCAAAAGAGGCGACGGTGTTTCCAAGACAAGGCTGCTCTCAGAGGGCAGACGTTGGGAATGGGGTTTGGCGGGCTTGGCTGTGAGGGCAGGGCCTGGGTCATCCCCACCTAGCACCCAGCTCAGGGCCTGGCATGCGGTAGATGCTGGGATTGTTTTGTGATTCACAGAAGGCCCGCCACCCCCCAAAGAGTTTAAAACAAAATGGAACAGATTTCACAGAGCGGCTCTGGCTTCTCCACATCCCCGGACCCTCAGCTCACGTTGTCTGTCTCGAGCCCAAGGAGACCCTATTTGGTTTGGGGGGAGCCTTGTTTCTGGGCCCTCTGCTGCTGTTTGACCTGGGAGAGGAGCCGAGGAGGGCAGGAGAGGGTCCAGGTGCTTGGGGAGACAGACCCCGTCTCCTCCAACCTGGCTGCCCAGCTGTGTCTTAGCTCCCTGCCCTCTTCTCTCTCAGGGCAAAGCCAGACAGAGCCCTGGGGGCTTCCTCTGAGTTGAAAGTTAGTGACACAGCTGGCCCAGCGGCCCAGGAGACCCGGGTCCCAGTCCTGGCTCAGTCCCACATCTCTTGGTGGTCTCAACCTGCTTCCACTCGGCTTCTTTATCTGTAAAATGGGTCAGTTGGTCTCACTCATTGGTTCTCAACCCTCTTTGCACATTAGAGTCCCCTGAGGAGTTTTTACAAAGCTCAGGCCCCACTCTAGAAATGGTTGGGCAGAGACTGGGCATCAGGGTTTTAAAAATTCCCCAGGTGATTCTAATGTGCAGCCAGGGCTAAGAACCGCAGATTCAAATGGACCTAGAAGGGATCTAGAGCATCTGGGCCATCTTCCCCTCAAGACAGGAGCCTTAGCTTGGTCACTTCTGGGATGGGCGTGTGGCATCTTAAAGCAGTTGGCTGCCCGGCTCTAGTCCCATCAGCTACCACTCGTGTTCTGGGGGTTAGTGGTGGGAGAGCACCAGTGAGGTCACGTCTGACCCTCCCTCTGAAAGTCACCAGGTGCCTACTCAGCACAGCCTGGTGAAGTGGGAGTTGTGACCTCCAGTTTTCAGGGAAGAAAACTGAGTCTGGGAGGTGGTTAAAGTGATGCTCAGAGACACTCAGCTAAAGGCAAGCGTCTGACCAGTGCCTCCATGAGAAGATTGCCGTTTTCATCTTGTGCAGGAAAGTGGGCTCTCTGTGGTTGCTCAGGAAAGCGGGGGACAGCCCCACCTGAGCCCTGAGTCCCTCTCCTTGCCCAGATGCCTCCCTTGGGTCTGAACAGCTTTGCTAAAAAAATAAAATAAGCCACTTAGCCCTGCCCAGGTCTGCTTCTAGACCTTGGAGTAGGATGTGGAGTGAGGAATATGAATGACAGGGGATGCTCGTGAACTCAAGAGGGCAAGGGTGAAAAGCCCGGGCCTTGGAGCCGGACAGACCTGTGATTTCAATCTCTTAGCCTCAGGCTTCCTGGTGGCTCAGTGATTAAGAATCCACCTGCCAATGCAGGGAACACAGGTTCGAGCCCTGGTCCGGGAAGATCCCATGTGCCGCGGAGCAACTAAGCCTGTGCGCCACAACTACTGAGCCTGCGTGCCTAGAGCCCGCAAGCCACAACTACTGACCCGTGTGCCACAGCTACTGAGCCCGCATGCCACAGCTACTGAAGACCGCACGCCTAGAGTCTGTGCTCCGCAACAAGAGAAGCCACCACAATGAGAAGCCCACACACCGCAACGAAGAGTAGCCCCCGCTCACCGCAGCTAGAGAAAGCCTGCGCACAGCAACCAAGACCCAACACAGTCAAAAATAAATAAATAAATTAAAAACAAATTCACTCAGCCTCCCTTTTGCAGCCTTGCCTCACTCCACTTCTGACAAGTGGGCTGGGCAGCACCTCATGGATGCCATGGAGATCCCATAGGTACCATAGGTAGCAAGGTAGCTGAGGAACATTTAATTTTCTGTAAGTGGTAATTAAGTGAATTGGTAACCACGTATTAGCATGAGGAATAGGATTGTGTGAAGCGGATACCGAAGGAAGGTCCTTCCCAAGAAACTTAGAATCTAACTGGGAAGATTGGGGAAAAAACCGCTTCCTAGAGAGGCAGGGAAAATGCTGTTTCCGAAGTGCATAGTGTGGGGCTGGGAGACAGCCGCTTTCCAGGGTGGCTGCAGGGCATGCTGGGAGAGGGGCTGGGTCAGGAGGCAGGGGGTATGTCACCAGGAGGGGGAAGGGCACCCCAGGGCCAGGGACATGCTGGGCAAAGGCAAGGCCATGTGATGATGCTTGCTCTGGGAAGGGGAGCAATCCTGGCAGGGCAGTAAGAAGTGAGGCCCAAGGGGAAGGCCTTGAATACCACTTCAAGGAAGCCCACACTTTTCTCTATGGTGGGCCATGGCTGTACATCCCAGAAATACTTTTGATTGCTAGGTGCTTTAGAGAATAGGTTTGCATGGCACTATCTTGACTTGGAACACTGTTGACTAGTTTTCCTCTTTCTAGAGTTGGTATAAACAGAAGCATACACTGAGGGCTCTTCCTTTTTCTGTTTTCTTTTTTTATTGAGATATAATTGGCATATAGCATAGTATTAGTTTTAGGTGTACAAGGTAATGATTTGATACATGTGTGTGTATATATTGTGAAATGATTACCATATACATTTAGTTACCATCCATCACCTCACATAGTGACAAATGTTTTTTTTCTCGTGATGAGAACTTCGAAGATTACTCTTAGGAACTTGCAAATATGTAATACTGTAATGGTAACTGTAACCAATACTGTAATGTAATGGTAACAGTCACCAGGCTGTACATTACATCTCCAGGACTTGCCTATCTTAATACTGGAAGTCTGGACCTTTTGACCCCCTTCATCCACTCTTCCCCACCCCCACCTTTGGCCACCACCAATCCTGTGGGCTATTCTTCAACATAGCAGATGTTGTGAGGCTCACCCGTACTATCGTGAACATCTGTGATCACGCATTCATAGCCGGGTAATACTGTATGGGCACAGCCATGGTTCTCCTAGGCTAATGTATCCATTTTACTCCTGATGGGCACTTGGGCAGTTCCCAGTTTCTGGCTCCTACTGGTGTGTTACTAATAAATATTCTTGGACAAGCCTTTCTGTGGACAAAAGGAGATGCTTCTCTTGGGTAATGTACCTGGAAGTGGCATTGCCGGGCTCTCCAGCAAACATGTGGTCAGCTTTATTCCATGCTTTACCAGACTGTTGTCCAAGACCATGACAGTCAGAAACACTTTTAAGGGGGTTTTGGTTCATCCCACCCATTTTACAGGTGAGACCAGAGAGGGACAGTGCCGGTCCTGGGCCCCACAGCTCCCAGGTGGCAGAGCCCGGTCCAGACCTGGGGTCTCCCCACTCCGTGCCCAGGCCTCTGCCCACATGGAGGTGGTGCTCAGCCCACCGCTCAGACATCTGACCTCATGTCCCATTCCCCACCTCCCCGCTTCCCCCCAGGCAGGATTCTAGGTCCATATCCTTTCTGAAGACCCTGGGCACTGCACTCTGGGAAAACAAAAAGGAGAAAAGAGTGAAAGGAAACCAAACATTGGAAAAGAAGTGTGTTTCCAATAAACTGGGCCTTTCACCAGTAGCCAAAACATTACATTCCTGTACCCCGGGAGCAGCCGGTCGGGTCTGCCTCTCCGGGCTGTAAATCTTGTGGGCGCTGGGTCGGGACTTTCGCCTCGTCCGGGGACACACAGACGGGCAGTGTCCTCGGGGGCTTTGGATCCCTGGGCTGGAGGGTTGGGGGACATGTCGCTTTTACAGTGGGCTGGCTTGGCCACTGCAGGGCCCCTGACAGCCGGGCAGCTGGGCCTTTCTGAGGGAGCAGTGTGTGAGTTACTGTAAGAGATTTTCCTCCCCTACCCGCCCCCTCCCTTACTTGGGTGCTTTGATGGGTTGGAGGTGTTTATAGGCTTGATTCATGACCGAGTTACCAGGGTTTTCCACGGAAATAACTTATTAAAGGGGCCGTGCACACAGCGACATTGAAGTCTGGAGAGGGGGCGCATCAAAGGCGCCCGTGGCCCGGAGCTCCAGACGCACGGGCAAGGAGGGGCAGGGAGGGAGCGGACCTGGGCTGCGGGAAAAACACTTGGGCTAAAGCAAACACTCCCCAGACAAACCCAAATTCAGGTCCCTGGAAAAAAGTGGGGAGAAAGTGAAAGCCCCACATCCCAGAGCAGCCCTTCATCGGACCCTTTGGCCCAGATGTGGGGACACATGTGGGTGCCCGGCATGATACCCGGACTTTCTGCTGTCATGCCTGTACCTCCCCTTGGCCCAGGGCTGGTCCTTGGGAGGAAATGCCTTTTGCCAGGGATGGGTGGGGGAGAAGTTAGGGGTAGAGGGATTTTCTGGTTCTTCCCTTTCCCGATGGCGCTGGTGCCTCTCCTTTGATTTAATTATATCTGGTTTGTCCTTGTCAGTAAAATCCTTCCTTTTCCAGGAAGCCTTCAGGGATTACGTAGTCCAGAGTGGCTTCTCTCTTTTCTGAACTTTCAGTAGTTTTCATCTGTACACCACTCTCTTGCTGTGGGTTGATTTTGCACTGAGTCTGTCTGCTGTCCCCAGCCAGACTGTGAATGCCTTCTGGGCAGGGCCTGGGCCTGCCTCTGCCCCTTAGGGAAACTGGTGGTCCTGGTGCCTGGCATCGCACACCTCATGCAGGAGGACGTGGATTGAAGTCATTCCCTGCACCTCAGTCCTTGCTCTTCGACAATAATAATAACAATAACAGTAGGAGAAGTAATAATAATGGCTAAAATTTGAGTACTGCAGAACGTGTGTTTTTATTCCTTAAGCTCATTCAGTCCCAATAAGGTAGGTTCTATTATTACTTGCCCTCATTTTTCAGATGAGAAAACTGAGGCTCAGATGGGAGAAGCAATTTGCCCAGGGGCAACAAGCTAATAAATGGCAGAGCTGAGGTCTGAACACACATCCACCTGACTGCAGAGCTTGTGTCCTTGGACAAGTTAATTTACCTCTCTGAGCCAGAATTACCCTCACATTTATCTGACTGGTTGGAGAAACAAGACGAACCCTCGTGAGACTACATGCGGTTTGTTTGGTTTGGTTTTTTAAGATACCGTCTGCATACAGTAAAACTGTTTGAAAGCGGACTGTCCTGTGAATTTTGACAGTTATGTAACATTATTACATAATCAAGATACAGAACATTTCCATCACCCCCCAAAAGTTCCTTGGTGCCCCTTTGTGGTCAGCCCTTACCCCATTACCCAGCTGCTGGCAACCACCCATGTGTTTTCTCTCTCTCTAGTTTTGCCTTTTCCAGAACGTCCTACAGATGTAATCATGTAGCGAGTAGCCTTTTGTACCGTTTTCTTTAACCCAGAATAATGCTTTGAGATTCATTCATGGTGTCGCATGGATGGACATTTGGGTTATTTCCAGTGTTTTTGGCTCTAAACGTTTGTGTTCAGGTTTTTGTGTGAACATAAGTTTTCAATTCACTTGAGTAAATACAGCAGTGGGATTATTGGGTGTAGGGCTGAAGGTATGTTTAACTTTATAAAAAATTGCCAAACTGTTTTCCAAAGTTTGTACCATTTAGCCATCTCACCAGCAGCGTATGAGAGTTCCAGTCACTCCACATCCTCACCAGCCCTTGGTATGGTCAGTTTGTTTTTGAGTTATTCTAATAGATGTGTAGTGGTATCTCATTGTGTTCGGTTTTTTTTTGAAATAAATTTATTTATTTATTTTTGGCTGCTTTGGGTCTTAGTTGCTGCACGCGGGCTTTCCCTAGTTGTGGTGACCAGGGGCTACTCTTTGTTGGTGGCATTTCTTGTTGCGGAGCACGGGCTCTAGGCGCGCGGGCTTCAGTAGTTGTGGCACGTGGGCTCAGTAGTTGTGGCTCGCAGGCTCTAGAGCACAGGCTCAGTAGTTGTGGCACGTGGACTTCAGTAGCTGTGGCGCACAGGCTCCGCAGCATGTGGGATCTTCCCAGACCAGGGCTCGAACCTGTGTCCCCTGCATTGGCAGGCGGATTCTTAACCACTGCGCCACTAGGGAAGCCCTCTCATTGTGGTTTTAATTCACATTTCCCTAATGACTAGTGATGTTGAACTTCTTTTCATGTGCTTATTTGCCATCTGTATCTGTGGTGAAGTATCTGTTCAGATCGTTGCACATTTTTTATATTAGGTTGATTGCTTTTATATTGAGTTTTGAGAGTTCTTTATATATTGGTTATAAATCCTTTAAAAGATATGTGTTTTGTAAATGTTTTCTCCCAGTCTGTGGCTTGTCTTTTCCTTTTCATAATGGAGTCTTTTGAAGAACAGAAGTTTTTATTTTTGCTGAAGTCCAGTCGGTCATTTGTTTCTTTTCATGTTTTTGTGCCGTATGAAGAACCTGCCAGACCTAAGGTAACAAAGATTTTCTTCTATGTTTTCTTCTAAAAGTTTTATAGTTTTTGGTTTTACATTTAGGTTTATAGTCCATGTTGAGTTGATTTTTGTTCAAGGTGTGGGATAAGGGCCTAGTTTCTTTTTTCTTTCCTTTTTTTTTTTTCCACCTGTGGAGGTACAATTGTTCTAGTAACATTTGTTGAAAAGACTACCCTTTCTCTTTACCCAAATTATGTTGGCCCCTTTGTCAAAAACCAGTCGATCATTTATGTGTGTTCTCTTTCTGGACCCTGTTCTGTTTCATTGTCTGTCCTTTTACCAATACTGCACTGTCTTAACTATTGTAGCTTCATAGTAAGTTTTGAAATTGGGTAGCATGAGTCCTCCAGCTTCATTCTTTTTTTAGAGTTGTTTTGGCTGTTCCAAGCATTTGCATTTCTGTATTAATTTTAGAATTGGCTGTTGATTTCTACAAAATCCTGCTGGGGTTTTGTTTGGGATTGCATCAAATCTATAGATCAGTTTGGGCAGAATTGACATCTTGAAAATACTGTCTTCCAGTCAATGAATAGGGTGTCTCTCTCCATGTATTGGAGTATTTGATTTGTCTCCTGGTGTTTTGTAGTTTTCGGAATACGGATCATGCACGTGATTGTTAAACGTATGCCAACGTAGTTCACGTTTCTTGGTGCTGTTATAAATTGTAAAACATTTTCCGGTTATTCATTACTAGTATCTAGAAATACAATTAACTCTTATATATTGACCTGGTGTGCATAGGGTTTGAATGGCCTTGGTGCTGGGTGCCATGTTTCAGAGGAAGAGTTGCAAAGGGGAGAAGTTTTTTCTCCTGGACTCTCAGCAACATCACCTCTGCCCCCGTGACATTCCCTGAGGTAGTCAAGTGTGAATTTATCCTACCAAGACAGATGTGACATTTTGGGCGAGTTGCCTGAGACTTCGGGTGTCAGCTTCCTGTCTGTAAAATGGAAGGCAGTGGAGACAGCTGGATCGGATGACCTGGTGAGATCCTTTCCAGCCCTGAGCCTGCTGTTCACAGAAACCACAGGGTGAGAGCTTGGCGAGAGTGCTGAGTCCTTACCTCAGGGAACCCTCTCCTGATTTCGCAGAACGGAGGGGGCAGGGGACTTGCCTGGGGTTGCCCGATAGGTGATGAGAGGACAGGTCTCCTCTTCCCAGACCCAGGCCCTCACCCCTGATTTGGACAGGGAGAGACAGCCCAGTGTGGTGACGGGAAGGTGACTCCACCTTCGGGAAGGAGGGAGAGGCTGGCAAGGCAGCTATCAGTGCCAGCCGCCAAGAGGCCGCTGGGAGCTGTGACCCTCAGAAGGGGCCAGTTCACGTTTGGCTGTTTTCAACGTTTAAAAGCACGGTGCTTGGAAATGCGGGTTTTGGCTGACCTCGCCCTGAGTGTGCAATTTAAAGGCCTTTGTAACTCTTTGGTTTGGAACCGGGTCCGGGCATGGCGAAGGGAAAACACTGGAGCCCGTGAGCACTCGTTCCAGTTGCCCTGCCTCTGGGAGAGGAAAGCAGCCTCCTTCCCTTCGTCACTGCACACAGCCCAGGAACCTAAAGGGTACAAGCAGAGAGGAGAGGACGATGGAGGGGAAGAGCATCCTCGGCCATAGAGGCCCTAGCCTGGCCTGGATGTAACAGTGCTGGGAGCAGCTCAGCACCTTATCCCCATCAGCTTTGATTTTCCCGGCACCTCCCTTGAGTGCTCGTCCCTTTTTAAAAAATTAATTAATTAATTTATTTTTGGCTGTGTTGGGTCTTCGTTTCTGTGCCAGGGCTTTCTCTAGTTGCGGCAAGCGGGGGCCACTCTTCATCGCGGTGCGCGGGCCTCTCACTATCACAGCCTCTCTTGTTGTGGAGCACAGGCTCCAGACGCACAGGCTCAGTAATTGTGGCTCACGGGCCTAGTTGCTCCGCGGCATGTGGGATCTTCCCAGACCAGGGCTCGAACCCGTGTCCCCTGCATTAGCAGGCAGATTCTCAACCACTGCACCACCAGGGAAGCCCCTCGTCCCATTTTTACAGATGAAGAAATGGAGGCTCAGAGAGGTTTCAGAACTTACCTGCCAGGGTCACACAGGGAGCGAGTGAAGGAGCTGTGACTTGAACCCAAGTTTTCTCTGAACTCAGAAGCTGGGGTGAGGCGAGGGGCTGCTAATGGGCACAAAGTTTCCGTTGGGGTGATGGAGAAGATCTAGAACTAGATAGTGGCATGGCTGCACAGCACTGTGAGTGTTCTTAATGCCACTGAATTGTATTTTTAAAAATGGTTAAAACGGTTAACTTTTATTATGTGTATTTTACCACAGTTAAAATAAACCCTGGTGTGCCTTTCCCCCCATCTGTGCTGCCTCCTGCATAGCAGACTCCTTGGCATGGCAGAGTGTGGACCCTTGCTGCTGTGCCTCCTGGTTGGTGGGACCGCCCAGGGTCCAGGTAGAAGGGCAGGTAGGGGCTTTGGCCAGCAGATAGCCATGGCTGGGTTGGCCTTTCCATTGCCGTCCCCTTCTTTAAGAATAGAGAGATGCTTAAACCCTGGCAGCATCCCCAAGAGGATGCTGGGACACTGTCCCAGAGCTCTCGAACCACACAAAAGAGGTGGGACCTGGGGTGACCGTGGTCTGCCGGCCACCAAATCCACGCCATAGTCCAGGGCTGGGCTGGAACCAGAATGGCCTGGTGCCCGCCTGGTTGGCCTCTGGTCTCTGTCCCTTGGCACTGCGGGGAGTTAGGACTCCCCCACAAGGGCCTTCCCCTTTGGGAGGGAAATCAGGGAAGGAAAGTCAGAACCTTAACTGCTCACATTTTTTTAGAGATGCATAATGAAGGATGCAGGGGGAAATGATAGGAGGTACTTTAGCCAAAACAAACAAGCAAATAAGTAAAGGGGCTGAATGTAGCAACTTAATAATTGTTGAATCTGAGTGAGAGTTAGCTTAGGTTGGGGGGCTCTGAGAAACAGAGCCTGAGATGGGGATTTGGACACATGCAGCTTATTGGGGGGCTTGTTCTCGGGAGAAGGGAGTGAGGGAAGCAAAATGGGGCAGCAAGGATGTGGGCTTAGCTGGAGTCCAGCCTTAGCCTGGTCCACGGGGAGCTCTGGAGCGGGAACTGCACCCCAGAGTTGGTCACACCTTGAGGCAAGGCATCAGCCTTTTGTTTCCGTGTCAGTTACTCATTGGCTGTGGGTGGGTGCGCGCACGCGCGCGCGCGCACACACACACACACACACACACACACACACACGCATGCACGCACACACACTGGGAGGGGGGACTATAATCGCCTGACCAGGACAGTTCTCCCAGTAAGGGGCACCTGCGAACGATTAGCAGCCCAAACCTCCCAGTAGCTGGGGACAAAGGGGACCTGGGAGGGGCATGTAACATCATCCACTCCGTGGGTATATAGGAGTTTATTACTATTCTACTTCTGTTGTATGCTTGAAATTTTTCATAATGGGAAAAGAATCTCTACTGAGACAGGGTTCTGAGAAGAAAGGAAGGAAAGGGTAACTTTCACCCAGCGAGTGCTGGGTTTATGCTCAGCGTATCACCGCTTTCTTTCACCTGGGTTATTTCCCTGGTGCAGATGGAGGAGTTGATTTGGGACATACTTAAACTAAAAGTTATTCGTGGTTTATCTGAAATTCAGATTTTAAGTGGGCACCTTGTATTGTTATTTTACCTGACAACCCTACCTAGGCACATACCTTGTAAGTGGTGAAGCTAAGATTCATACTCAAGTGGGGCAGACACCAAAGCTTACATTTTTCATCCCGGACGGGTACAGCACTAACAAAAGGTTTTTGGAGGCAGTATCTTGCTAGGGCCTCAAAAAGGTCTTGCCTGACAGCAGAGCCCAGTTAGAATCAATCAGGGCAGCTTTGAAAAATATTGATGCCTGGGCCGCACCGCTTTCATTATTCACGAATGCGGAAAGGAATACACGAGACCAAGAGGGAACCTTGGTCTGGTACCTGGAAAGTACCCAGGGTGCCTGCCCTGGCTGGGGCCCAGGAATGTGCTGGGGTGAGGCAGGGAGTCTGGGCCCCCATTCATCACCTCCCCAATTCAGCATCCTCCCACAGCTCCCTGCCACCTGCGGGCGGAAGTTCAGCCTGGCACACAGGCCCTACCCCAAACTACCAGCACGCTAGGCTCTTTCACAGCCCCCAAGCCTTCGCTGCTCCCTCCGCTTGGAATGCACTGCCAGGCTGTTTTTGTCCACTTGGCCAACTCCTCCAATTCCTTGCAAAGGTCCAACTCATGTCACTTCCTCTCTGGAGCCTGCCTTGGCCACCATGGCAGAATTGGTCATCCCATCCTTCATCGACTCATGGCACAGACTCAGTGATAGCAGTTCACGTCTTAGCAGGGATGAATGAGGGGTCTTCTGGTCCCTTTCACTGCTAGCTCGGTACTTCTCCGTGTCCGAGGGTAGTGCCGGGTATGGGGAGGAACTTGGTAAATGGGTATTGAATTGAAGGGAGAAGGAAGGATTTTGTAGAGGGAGTGGGGTTCCAACTTTCTTCCTTACCCCGTTGTCCACTTGGAGGGTCCCCCTTTCCCGCCTTTCCTCTTGGCTGGTACCTAAGTTCGTTTTCCTGGAGCCTGGGCCCCACGTAGCCCAAAGGTAAACAGGTTTAAATGACCTGAAGGAGAAAAAAAAAAAAAAAAAAGATGCAAGCGAGCCAGGAAGTTGCGCAGTGCCAGCTCTGGACCTGGGTAGGTGGAAAAAGGCCCCTATGGCAAACCTGGAGCCTTGGAGCCAGGCCCCAGCCAGCCTGGGCTGAGCCTTCGCTTCCCAGAACTCCACTCTGGATAAACACGGAAGTGAGGAGCGCAGCCTCCCCACTTTTGAGATGGGCCGTGGCCCGAAGGGGGCTAAGGAGCTGGGGAGGTGGAGGGGGAGCCAGGACCCCACTTAGGAGAGGGAGCCCTAAGGTACTTGCTCCTTTGGCATTAAAAGAATGGCTTAAAAAAAGAAATTGTTGCAAAATACACAGAATAGAAAATTTACCATTTTAACCATTCTTAAGTGTCCCATTCAGTGGCATCAAATACATTCACATTGTTATGCTACCATCCCCATCCCTTTGTCTCGCAAAAGGAGAATGGCTTTTTAAAGCCTTGTGTTAAATTCTGTTGAAAGTACACACTGAGAGGCTATTTTCACATCACTGGCTGGGGACACATATAAATAAAACAGCCACTGGCCCTTAGGGAGCGCTCTTTCTTGTGGGACAGATAGGACCAAGGGTCCAAGGGAGGTGGGCAAAAGCGAGTGGTGAGGGCACGGATGAACGTGTGTGGTAGGGCGGACATTGCTGGTCTTAGGCTCCGGATAGGACACTGGGTGTCGGTGCCTACGGACCACTCATAAATATATCTGTTCATGTCATCCCCGTGAAAATTGGGGGTGGCGGTGCATGAAAACGAGCCTCTCGATAATCCAGGAAGTTCAGAAATAGAAAAAAAAAATCACCCTCACACAATTGCCATGCTCCGTTTCCCCTCTGTCCTTCAGTGTCTTGTCTCCCGGGTATATTTTCACGCCGTCTCGGTGCAGTGGCAAAGAAGAGAACATTTTCCTTTCTGCCCTTCTTACCTAATGTCATTTAGAACCACTTTTCCAGTGTTGCACACCCCTGCGCCCCGCCCAAGGCTTCCAAATGTTTGTGAACAGCCCTGCTTTCTCCAGGGAGCAGTTCTGCCATTTTCCCTTCCAGGGGGTAGGGTGGGGTGAGGGTGCTGGCTCCATTTGGGACCAGAGAACAGGTTCAGGTGGAGGGACTGAAACGTAGAAGGAGTAGCCCAGGCACTTCAGCAGCTTGTGGGGCACCCACTCTTTTGACAAAGCTTGTGGACGGTGCATGCCGGGACGATTGATGCAGCATCTTTGAGTCCATGCATTGCACTCGCAGGCATCTCTCTCTTGGTCCTGTATCACCTGTGGGGGGAGCCAAGGCCCTCGCCTAGCTGCAGACAGAACCCAGGTGTGGATTGCTCAACCCGGCAGCCTTTCGGACACTAGAGGTGGCCGGGGAACGTGCGGCATTATGTGTCCATCTTCCCAGGGCGCGGATCCTCACTCCCAGGGCGGGCCTCCAGGAGGAGGGAGCCTCAGCCAGGCCTGTCTGTCTCCCAGAGCAGCTCCCTCATCCTCTGCACAGAGGGATGGGGGACAGGAGGTTGGGGATCAGCAGTGGTGGTGTTTGGGTTCACTTAAAACACACCCATTGGCTTTTGTTTCTCAAAGAAGCATATGGCCCGTTAGTGGAAAATGTGGAAAGCATAGAAAAGCGCAAAGAGGTAACCCTCCCCCGCCAGAGATAACCGCTGGGAACATTTTGGCTTATTCTGTTTAAATTGTTTTTCTGTTAAAAAAATACAACTTTGTATCCTGCCTTTCCCCCCTCAGCATCAGTAAATATTTCCCTGCCTAGTTAACACTTTCCGTAAACATTGTTTCTGACGGCGGCCTTCTCCTCCAGCCTATGGATCTCCCAGGGCTGATTCACTCGATCATCAGCTGGACACCTGGCCTCCCAGGTGGGAAGATGAACCCCATGCGTGTGGAGGGCTCTTGCTGCTTACCCACCGCTTCTCTGGGTTGTGTTGCTCCCTGCTTGAGCCTGGCCCAGGGAGGTGGACACTCCGAGCGGGTGGTGCTGACCACCCCCTCCTTTGAGCTTCGGCAGCCCTGAGCACGAATAGTGTGGCTCTCCCAGGTCACCTTCTTGGAAGCCTTCTTAGGCCACCCCAGCTTGGGGTGGCCAATGGGTGTTTGCCCTCCTCTGTCAACTCCCAGGAAGGAGGACACTTTGCACATCCTGCCTAGATTGTGTGTGCTTACAGGGTGGCCATCGCCCCTGCCACGTTGGCCCTCTTTTTTTTTTTTTTGGATGCACCATGCAGCATGTGGGATCTTAGTTCCCTGACCGGGGATTGAACCTGTGCCCCCTGCAGTGGAAGCACAGAGTTTTAACCACTGGACCACCAGGGAAGTCCCTTGGTCTCTTTTCTTGCTTGCTTTGCAAAGTACTGGCTTTAGAGGAGGCCTTAGTATTCACTAGGTGTGTACTTCGGGGCAAGTTCTTTAACCTCTCTGAGTCTTGGTTTCTTCATCTATAAACGCGAGTGGTAATAAGGTCCTGTTTGCCCTGTTGTTGTGTAAATGAAAAGAGATCACATACACCAGGGGCCTGGTATTGTCCGGGGGCCTGCTGGGTGCTTGATGGGTGGTGGGGTTGTTTTGAGTGGACACCTTGAAGTTGTACTGTCCTGCTGTCTCCCCACTAACCCGCAGGAGTGAGCAGCCCAGTGGGGAATGGTTGACCTCGACTGTGGTTGACTCAGCTACAGTTGAATGAACTACCTTTGTTCCCTATTCTTCTGCCCACACTTTGGTTGGGGAAACTGAGGCCACCCTGAAATTCCGCCTACACTCCATGACTCTTGGCAGATCCCCTGAGGGTGGCTTAGGAAACGTCTTTGAAGATTCAGGAACACACTGGATACATCCGTTGGTGAGCCAGGGAAATTAGCAGTAACGAGCTCATTTTGATAGCAATGAGCTGAGTCTCCCTCCAGCTGCCAGACATTTACAAGGCTGGCTGGGTGCCGGCGGCCAGAGGCCTCCAATGGCCCTCACCCCTCGCTCTGCCTTCCGGCTGGAAATAATTCGTATTTAAAAAATAACAAAAATTAAAAAACAAAATCTCCATCTCTTCTGGCCTTCTGGTTCCTTTGGGTCCAGGTGGGGAGATGGTGGATGCCTTTGCCCTGTGAACTCTGTATGGGACAGTCAGACAGGAAAGGATCCTGCACAGGGTCCTCTGCAGCCCCAATGTCTGTGGTCTCAGCGCCCCACGGGGTGTCCAGCCAGCCCTTTGGGCAGTAATTGGTGGTCCCAAGATTGGGACTCGGCCACGATGCTCTTGCTGGTTGACCCTTCCCCGGGGGAAGGAGTGACTGGTGGGCTCTTCGCCCCCTCCTTGATGCAGCTGGTGGTTTTCAGGTCGCGCCTGGCATTTCTGACCCTGTCCATCGTTGGTGCCCCTTCCGGAGCCCCAGCCTTACTTAAGGAAGTCCAGTGGGTCGGTGGACATGGCCTGTCCTCTGGGCTGCCCACTCGGCTCTCTGGCCTGAGACCTGGCTCTGCTTCTGGCCTCGGGTGGGTGCGTTTACTGAGTTCTTGCCTGAGTCCTCAGCGCCGAAATTCTTTTCCCTGGAGCCCCCGCACTTGGAAGTCCTGCATTCCAGAGCGGCTGCCCCTCCACGGTCAGCATGTGGTAGGCCACACCCTGACTGTGTGACTTTTCCTTCTGTGGGCCTCAGTTTCCACATCGGGACATAACCATGCCCTGCCCTTCTGTGAGTCACTCCTGCCTTGCTGTGGCAGCTGCCCAGAGAAGGCTGAGCGGGTGAATGGACGCGCCCACCAGCCAGAGACCCTGCAGGGCCTGTTCCTGTGGGATTCCGAGAGTCCCCTGCAGTGAGCAGTGAGAATGTAGCAGCTGAGAGTTTGCTCTCTTAGAAGCGTTGGTGGCTCTGTGGTGGCACAGGTTTTTCCCAGCTTCCCACCCAACCCCCCACTCCCAGCCGATCCCACAAGGTTGACATGGGCTGCGTTCTCTTGGGGTGGCTGGTGGTGGGGCTTGGTGAGCAGAGGCCTCTGGGCCGGCATGGAGTCAGTTTCTGCATCTGTAAAGTGGGTATCTACCTGAAAGGGCTTTTGTGAGTGTGGAATGGGGAGGATGTACGACACCTGTGCAGGTATTGTCTTTCTAGCTATCAATGTCACTGATGTCCTTGTTAGATGAGCAAAGGAGGCTCCTACAGACATTACATGGCCCAAGCCCCACCCCAATAGCATTTCCTCTTTCTTCCTTTTTTAAAGTAATACATGATTAATGTAGAACATTTAGAGAACAAAAGCACTAAGGAAAAACAAATTACCCTTAACTCTACCACGCTGAAAGGAAATTATTATTTAACTAGCTTGGAATATTATTTTTCATGTCATCCTCTGTCTTAGCAAAAAATGGGAAGTAGAAATCTGCTGAATATATAGATGTACATACTGCCAAATGAAAAGAAGGGAGTTATTAAAAGTATATATAGCTGTTTGTGGTGCTCTGTTTTGCTCTTAGCAATATTGAGGACAGTTGCTTAATTCAGCACATATTCAGTGTGCTTTTTAATGTCTGCTTAGCATTCCATTTCATGGATGTACCATATTTACTTACCAGTCTCCCGGGGCCTGGACATTTAGGTTGTTGCAGTGATTGTTTTTTTAACTTCAGGAACATTGCCTCCTGGTAAGGGTCCTCGTACATACGTCTTTGTGCGCATCACTGGGTATTTCCTTAGGATAAATTCCTAGAAGTGGGACTGCTAGGTCAAAGGCCATGCACATTTAAGGTCAGAGTGCTCTCCGGAAAGGCTGTATCCGTTTTCTCTCCCAGCAGCGGTGGAGGAGAGGGCCTGGATCTTGTAACTCACAACCCTTTGCTATTTCCAAACCACGAGCCCAGAAAGAGTTGAAAAAAAAAAAAAAAAAAAAACCACCGTGCTGGGAGCGACTTCCTGCCAGAGGAAGTGAGGCATTTGGTAAATAGTCCACTCCCAGTTTTTGAGTGGATGCTCTGTGGCCTGCCTCTGGCCAAGCCATTTGGGAGCAGAGCAGAGAGCCAAGACCTGGTCCATGTCTCAGGTGGCTTCCCATCCACCTGGATGGGGAAGATGATGACTACCTGAAAGGCCACAGGAGCGTGAGCGCAGGACGTGTGACAAGTTCAGGCTAAGGGTGGGGCCACAGTGCCTTGGCCGCCCTTGGCGTCTGGTTCGGGGCTCACGTGGACTAGACCTACGGTGAATGTTTGTTGAATAACAAAAAGCAGCTTGTTACCAGCGGAAGCTGATATGAGCTCTTTGAAGTAGGGTTTGAGTCTTGTTCACAGCTGGCTACACCCCAAGCCTAGAACCATGTCTCTTCTCTATAAACACCGGCTGGGTGAACCAAGGCTCCAGGGGACAAGCGAATCCAAGAACATGGTGGAGGATTGGTCCAGATCTCCACAAGAAAATGGATGAGCCGTCCATCCCCCACCCCTCTCATAGGTGCTGGAAAGTGCCGGACAGGGAGTCTGGGTGCCAGTTTCATGCCCCCGATCCTGTGTGACTGGGGGCAGTTGCCTCACTGACTGAACCTCAGTTTCTTGAGGGACTAGACTTTGTTCTCGGGGCCCCTTTCTGGCTCTCAGGCCAGGAATCTGGGTGCCCGTGGTCAGGATGGGAGCGAGGAGGGTGTCAGTTGGCAAGACTCTTGCCCCACACGTCCAGCAAGATGGGGGGTCCCCAGGTGACCTCTGGATGGATGGCAGCTGCTGCCCAACCCTGGTCCCTGCCGCCGCCTCCCACCCCACCGGTCTGAGGGCCCTCGAGGTAGCTGGTGGCACTCCCCTGGGGAGGGGATATGGAAATAAGGTGACCAGGCCCTTCCCCAGTGTGCCCCTCTGTTTTGAATAAGGTTGTGGATTGTTTATTTGGAGAGGAGAGGCCCCAGCCAAACATCCTGCTTTTCAAGTCCGGAGCTCCAGCCCCAGGCCGTCCAGCCCCACCACTGACCCGGGAGGCCCCTCTTGCAGCACCCAGGCTGGCATGCCCTCTGCCCCTCAACTTGACTCCGATCTCCCCTCATCTCCCTTCCTGGGCCCCTGCAATAAAATGGCTTTTGGTGACTCCCTTTTCCCCCCTGTTCTGTTCCCATCCACGCCTTTCCCTAAACTTCCCCTTCACTCAGGCTGAGAGAAGGGCTTCCTACTCCAGGAGGGCACTTTTATTTCGGCAAAACACTTTCCCATCTTGGACTTGAATCTTCAAGGTCTGAGTGTTAGTGAGGACACTAAGAAAAGCGAAGCCCCTTGCTCAGGGCGCCCGGCCTGTCAGCGGCCTAGCACAGGACAGACAGTCAGGCTGGGAAAGCTGGGACTCCAGCCCAGCCTCTGCCTCCAGCTTGCTGTGTGACATTGGACAAGTCTCATTCCCTCTCTGGACCTCAGCTTGCTCATACACAGCGTGAGTGGATGGTCTCTTGAGTTCTTTTCCACCTCTGCTTCTCTGTCTCTAGGTGAGGATCATGTGACATCAGGTGGGGAGGCCCCTTGCAGTGCCTCCGGGGCCTTGTGGCACCCCTGCCCCTCCCTTGCGCCCCACTTCCTGCAGCCAGTTTGGAGCCAGAGACAAAGGCGTGCTCCAGGCGGAAGGTGCAGCCAGTGGGGATGTGGGCTGGTGCCTGGCTGGCGGGCCCTGATAAGAGGCCGAGGCTCCCGGTGAATCAGCTGGAGGTGCTGGAGGTGGGGGGAGATAGGGCAGGCTGGCACCGGTCTCGCCAGCCTCTGCCCACACCCTCTGGGGCCTCAGACAGGTGAAGGTTTCAGGGCACATGCAGAGAGACGGGGACCCCAGCAGCTGTGCAACTGGGATGACTCTTGTCCTATTATGTGTTTTCAAGCCTGGGGGTTTTCTGGCCCCAACAAACCTGGGATCTTCCAAAGGCCACGTGACCCTGGGGCTCTCTCCTGGTCGCGGGACAACGTGTGGGATGGGACGTGTGTGATTTCTGGAAGTTAAAGGTCTCCCTTTCCGGCGAGCCAGCTCTTTGTTCCACATCCTCAAGGACCCTGACTTCAGCCTATTGTTCCTGCTGCTGACACAGAGGCTCCAAGTTCCTCTCTGGACTTGTGCTGGGGTGGGGGGTTCCTGGTGTTGGCGGTGGGTAGCTGGGGGTTGGGATCTGCGCGTACCTGCTTATGAAAAGTCATCCGCTCGTTCAGGGAGAGCGTCATTTGGGGACACCCTCTGGCTGTGTGGGAGGCTGAGACAGCGACTTCCAGGCTTTTATGTCTTGAGTTTTGTCAAACTGAGTCTCGGCCACTTCTGGCTGTGGCCGATTTCATGCCCTTGGTGGGCGTGATCATTAAACTGCTCGGGTGGCCAGTCAAGGATGAGGTTCAGTTTGACGGTAGCTGACGGGAGGCAGTGCAGAGAGGGCTCACTTCCAGATGTGAACGGTTATGATGACCCGCTAGTGAATCCAGCAAGTCCCCCCACTGTGGCTTCATGGGACATTGGAGTCAGACTTCAGTGTGAGGAACTGAATTCTCCAGAGTTGGGAGGATGATCTCAGAATGCAAAGACGTTGGCTCTGTAGGGTTAATTTCATTTTAACGCGTAAGGAAGGGAAAGGGGTATTTAAGCTACTTTTGGGGAATGCTGTGCAGTTGGATGTTTATTATATCAGTTATTTGTATAACAGGCCTAATACAAAATTCCTTCTGGCCTGATTTTCCACTTACAAAGAACAACCCAATTGAACCAGTAGATCTTGCATGAGAGGATCCAGCCAGGAAGACAGAGCTTCTTAGCTCCACTTGGCAGGAGGGGAGACTGAGGCTTGGCAGGAGTTGCACAGTTTGCTGTCGGGATGTGGATGGGCCCTGCGCCTCTGGCTGCCAAGGCCCGACCCTTGCCACCATACCTGCCCTTCACTTGACAGCCTCATCTGCCCCTGCTAACAAGCTCGTCCTTGATTTGGGCCCCTTTGGTCAGTGGGAAGTTCTGGCCAGACTCCTCAGCGCCCCCGTGGGGAACCCAGCCTGCCGATCCCAGCTGGTCTTTGAGGGTCCCTGGCCCCATCTTCTTGGCTGTCCCTTGGGAGTAGAGAGGTTTCATGGTCGGGGGCTGGAGATGCCCCCGTTGACAGAGCCCACTGGGCCAGTGGTACCTCCTCATCTGTCCACCAGCATGGCTTCTTCACCTGAAGATTATTCACAGATACAGTAGTTCTTAATTCCCGATTAGCTTTCCCTTGCCATCATGGTTTCCCCCGTAGTCATGCATACTTAGTGAAAGTTGAAAAGTGAGCAGCATAAATTTGATAGAGGTTGGACAAAACACCCCACCTGAGAATGCACGGCAAACAGAGGGGACCTGGGGATCCTCAGACATGGGGGATGTCTGTGGAGGTGACTTCTGCTCCAGCCACCATTTCCCCAGAGGGCAGACCGCAGCCACCTGTCCTGTGTAGGAGCCACCAACTCCCCCTTTTCACCCCTGCAGAGATGGCCTAAAGTTTCCCCCTGAGAGCCCCTTGGTTCCCCCACCTCTCCCCTCCCACAAGGCGGTGTCTGGGGGGGGGCACACACAGCTGCCCCCATATCCTAACTTGCTCCGCTGCAGCCAGCTGCCCCCTGCCCGAATCATGAATCCTGCCTGGGCTCCATAAATCACCCTAAGAGCACATTCCTTGGGGGATTTGTAAAATAATCAAAATATTTGGGGAAAAGACCTTAAGATTACTTATGGCTATTAGTGGGATCCATATATTTTGGCACCAAGCATGGCCTAATTGAAAAAATATGTGTGCTTGGTGATTTCTTTCTTTCCATCTTTTTTTTTTTTTTCTTTTCATAAGGAGTAGGCCCAGAGAGAAGAGTGGTTAGGGGAAAAAAACAGGGAGGAATTGAATATCAAAAGGGTTTGTGTGGAGGAGCTGTTTACAGAATTATGGAAAATATAATGCTAAATGGAAAGTAAGCCCTGCCTATATAGTCCGGGATTATTAATAGAACGGAGTTACCAGGCACATAATGAACCTTTTAAGAGACCTGGGACAACTTTCCCCGTTGCAAAACAAGTTTCCTTCGAATAGCACCATTCACGCAGCTAAGGGCATTGGGTTACAACAATAAATAAAAATGAACAGTGCCCTGAGAAATTCAAGGAATGCACCAACGATTCAGTGATTTAGTATGAGAAAACACTACTTAAACATTTAATTGAATCGCATACTTTCATCTTTAAAACGCAAGCGTTTGAACTGCCACCTGAACCTTTCTCTTTGCTTCATTAGATGGCAAGACTCCTTGGGGGAGGGGTCACGCTCCCACCCCCTCCCCAGGTTTTTGCGCTTCCCTGCTGCACCCTAACTCACTCTTGCTCGAGATCATCGGGGAAAAGGAGACAGGACAGGAGCTTCCTTGCAAAGCTATAGGGAGAGGCCTGTGTGGGATGTGCTTTTCCAAAAGCTTTACTTGCGGGGACTTGGTCTTAGCTTTGGAGCCCTGGGTCCGTCACCGCCCCTCCCGTAGACTCAGTTTCCCCTCTGTTTAATGAGGGGCTTGGATTAGAGCCTCTGACTGGAGGTCTTTGTCACAGTCCACGCGCCTGATGGCCAGTCTGATTCAGCGGGCTCCCCGGCTGCTCACTTCGTGCCTTCCTGGTTAAAAATTCCTGGAATAGGGGCTTCCCTGGTGGCGCAGTGGTTGAGAGTCCGCCTGCTGATGCAGGGGACATGGGTTCATGCCCCGGTCCGGGAAGATCCCACAGGCCGCGGAGCAGCTGGGTCCGTGAGCCATGGCCGCTGAGCCTGCACATCTGGAGCCTGTGCTCCGCAACGGGAGAGGCCACAACAGTGAGAGGCCCGCGTACTGCAAAAAAAAAAAAAAAAATTCCTGGAATAGAAGCTCCTGAGGGCCCTTCCGGGTCTAGGAAACAAGAGGGCAGGGACGCAGTGACCACTGGGCACCTCTTGGGACCAGGCCTGCTGAACGCTGCCTCCTTCCATCCTCTTGGGTCTAGAGACTTCACAATTTTAATTGTGGGAGGTGGGCTGGGCTGATACCTGCCCCAGGAGGCCTGGCCCCAGGCCAAGTCCTGGCCCCAGGCCGAGTCCTGGAGTCCAGTCTGTGTGTGTGGACAGTGGTTCTGAGATGTCGGGACGGCAGAACCAGCCAGGGCCTGCTGACAGATTGGGTTTGGCGTCCAAGAGAGCGACGGGAGACGATGGGTCTGCAGCACATCTTCCAGACTTGGCTGGGTGCTGTCATCCGAGGTTCGTGTGTACACATGGGACACACATACGGGTACTTCCTCAAGTGTTCACTGCGGCCGGGAGCCTGGCCTTTCCGTAAAGATTAACCAGTGGCCCTTTACTGATTCCCTACCTCGTCCAGGGCACGCTCTGAGCTGCCGTGGCGGGGACACAGAGGGCTTCTCTCAACCCTGCCCTTGAGGAGCTTGTAATCTGTTTTCACACCTAGACAGAAGAGCCACGTGACCTTGGGTAAGTCAGCTCTCAGTAAGACTCGTGACCTTTATCTAGACACCTAGGAAACCCCCTGGTACCACACTCTTCTTTCTGTGTGAACAGCTTCACAAACTGTTTTATGTCGTATTTCCCAGCTAGACTGGGGCCTTCTCTGGACGAGGACGAGTGTTCCCTGTGATGACCCAGTGAATGAGCCATCTCACGTTCATTTCGCTCCATCTATGGGCACCTCCCCTCCCTGCAGCTTGGCCTGGGGCCTCCTGTAGGGGCACAAAGCAGAGGAGACCCAACTCTGGTTCCCACAGAACTTCCCGTCTCTCTAGGAACTTGGGCCTGGGAACAGCTACCGTAGCTATGATTTGTTTGGGGCCAAGGCAAGGTTTTCTTAGTTTGGGGGTTCCCAGAGCAGACCCTGAGACAGAAATTCAATTGCACGGTTTATTGGGGCAGGGGGTTGACCCAGGAAACGTCAGTGGAGTGTGGAGAAGGAACAGGGGGTGGGGAGGCCAGGAGTTATATGAAGCCAGTTACCTCTGTGGGTAGGAGCAGAATCCTGCTAGGGACTTTGGGAGACAATATGGAGCTCACCTCAGAGTTACCCCAGCCGAGGGGAGGGGGAGCTGGGGCACCAATCCACCGTTCCTTGGGTGTTCGCTCCTGGTGCTTCCAGCTCTCAAGCAGAGTAAGGCCCCAGCAACCTCTCAGGCACGTCCTGGGACAAGAGCAGGTGCTGGCATTTAGAAGCTGGGTCGTGCCCTGAACTGGTGCAGGCTGAGGGGACGTGGGCAGAACACCAGCAGTGTTTGTTGGACACCCTCCATGTGTCAGGCCACCGGTGGCCCCAAGACCCCCACCTTGACCAAAGTTTGTCTTCAGCAAAGGAGAGCCCGACAAGCCCCTGCCCTTTGGAGACGAAGCGCTGAGACAGGCCCTGTGTTTGAGGTTCTCTGGGTGAAAGTGCTCTGCACCTTGTTGAGTTCTGTTCTGCGGGGGGTTGGAGGAGGATGGTGGTGATCGGGTGATGGTGGTGATTGTAGCTCTGCATAGAGGGCTCAGACCATCTTACTCCAGAATCAGAAGGCAGGGCCAGTCGGTACCCTATGGCCTTGGGGAAGCCACTGAACCCACCTTGCCCACTTACCGTGAGCCCTAAATGGTAGCCAAGTACGGTGCTCAGCCTGCTGCCTGGCACAAAGATACTCAAGAAAAGGTCACTCCCGCTCGCATCCCTCACAGGCTGTTAGCACGTGCCTTTCTGCAGCCCTTCCAACACGCCGTGCGGTGGCCGGCGGGAAGGGTTCTGTCACTGCCTCTCACGATAGGCAACTGAGGCCCGTAAGAATTAAGACCGAACCCGGGACTCCTGAGCCCCCTGGGCCACAGTTTTCCTGACATGACAGGTGTGTGTCGAGGTCAAAGCAAATCACAAAGCCAGCCTGGGAGCGGGGAGGAGATAGGCCGGCCACGTGCTCTGGCTGTACTCACCTGTCTCGAGCAGGTCTTGGCATCAAGACATTCAGGGCTCCCTGGGACTCGAGCCCCTGATTTGTGCGTGCTGCGTCCTCAGCGCCTTGATCGTGCTGGGCATAGAGCAGGTTATTAGTGCCAGAGGGGCTTTGGCGGTCAGCCAGCCCAAACCTTTGTTTTGTTGGGAAGAGGAAACGGTCCCAGAGACACCAGTGACTTCCCCGAGTCACAGTGACTTCTTGGCGACCAGACTGCAGCCAGGTCCCAGGTGGCTGGCATGCTTTCTTCCTCCTCCTTCCGTAGGAAGCTGCCGTGTAAGGTATGCTTTGTTATAGTTGCTTATAAACATAATAAATATCCCTTACATTTAATAGTGCCTTTAAAAAAAATGCAGCTTACAACCCAGCTTTTCACTTGCTCCTTGCCCATTGAGGGGCAAACAGGCATTGCCCCTTTTCAAGCTGCAGTAGCTGAGGCTTGGGAAGCTTACTGGGGTCTTGAGATCCCCAGGGCAGTGATCTTTCAGCCATACACAGATTTTAGTGGGTCAGGACGGCCAGGGGCAGTGTCGGAAGTCTTGACTGTGAGGTGCCCTCCCTGCCTTCTGACAGACCATAGACACTTTGGGGCGGAGGGCTTCTGGGAGAGAGCCCCAGGCTGGTGCCCGGAAGGCTGGGCTTCAGGGCCACCTCTGGCTTGGCTTGCTGTGTCACTACAGGGAGTCCCATCACCTCTGTGCTTTGAGTTCTTTCCCTGGGCTAGATGGTCACATCACCCTGCCAGCTCTAGCCTCTTCCCTTAATGCTCACAGTTTGATGGAAGCAGACACCTAATTTAAAAATTACATACAGAAATCTTTTTTATAAAGATGTGAATAGATCGCTCTGGGATCCCAGTGGGGGTTGCCTAGGCAAGTGTGTGAAGGCTTCATGGAGGAGGTGACCTTTAGCCCTGGCAGGGGACAGTGAGGGACACATTTCAGGGAGAAGGGGCAGGGGGATGACCGTAGCATTTGCCAAACGTGTACCACATGCACTGAGCTTTACATGTATTGTCTTGTTGAATTCTCACAACAGGCCGCCCTGGGAAGGTCGTTTAATTATTTTCTTTTGGCAGACGAGGTCATTGGGCGACAGAGAGGAGAGGTAGCTTATTTGGGGCCGCATGAAGCAGGTTTTAAAGCCCCTTGTCTACCTTCCACCTCTCCGAAGCCTCCCATGTCACTGCCACAAAGGCCCCGAGGCCCAATCAGACTTCCCCATCACTTTCAGGATCTGAGATCTGCAAAAGGTGCTGAGGCTGAGCGGTCCTGTAAGACAATGTGCCCAGGCTGGGAGTGGCGATGCCAGTGCCCACCTCAGTGCCAGCAGTTTCATCCCCCAGCCTGCCCATGTATCATCCCAGCTGTGGGATCTGGGCACAGTTGGGCCTTCTGTGAGTCAGGCGTCTCCAAGGAGCCCCCAGGGTTCCTCCCTGCTCCCAGACCCCTCAGCACTGCCCCTCGGGCACCATCTCTCCACTTCTGCCCTCCTGCCTCAGCTCCCTCAGGAGGCCTCCGACCTCCATCAGGGGCAAGCAAGTATGGCCACGGTGGCCTCCGCATGCCTGCCCCCCTCCCAGCTGTCTGGGTGGCCTTTTTTAAGGATCCTTCCTAATGGGTGTGAAACATCAGGGGTCCCTCACTCAAGGTTTCGTTGCGCAGATGGGGTAACCAAGGCTCTGAGAAGGGAAGTGACTTGCTCAAAGTCACACTGCATTAGGGGCTGGGCCAGACCTCCTGGTGATCCCTGGTGGGGAGTGACTGTAGTGGACCCTGCAGCCCTCCGCCATGATAGGATGGCTAATGGGACCCAGTATGTGCTTCTCGCCTGACACAACTCAGGCCCCCCACCCCAAAGAGCCTCATGAACTTGAGAAGGAAACTTAGAATGTTTTTCTGCTCTTGCTGCAAGGGTTTCGCTAGTCTTTTGGAGGATTGTGGGGACGTGTCTCGCTGAGGGAAAGAGCCCCAGCCAGGTGATGCTGAGGCTCCGTTTCCTCACCCAGCTTCCTGGAACTGCCTGCCTTCACCATCAGAGGGCCTGGAAGGCAGCACGTGGGGTGCTTGGGGATTGAAGCTCTGGGGTCAAATGTCAGCCCCACCGCGCTCACCGTGGGTGGTCATGGGCTCATTTGTCCTCCTCTGTAAGAGTGGGGATAATGGGAGCCCCACCTCAGGGGCCTGAGTTAATAACAGGCATGTAGGAAGTGCTCCATGAATGGGCGATATTGTTATCTGGTCCTGGGAGACAAGGGGGCATTTCTCATCCGTCCTCTCTCTCCATCTGACTCTTGCGTTCTCCAGATTCGCTCAGTCACTCTTACACAGTGGCCTCTTGCTTGTGCTCTCTTTAAATCAAGGCAGGGGTCGCACTCAAACTCACACTTGCAAAAAGGTCAGAGTTTACCCGGCTCCAGGTGACACTGCCTGGGGAGTTGGCTCATTGCACTGCTGAAAGACTTGGCTGCAGTTTGCAATATGCAGGGGTTCATACTCACTTCTTCCCTATCTTCCACTGGCGCGCACACACACACACACACACACACACACACACACACACAATTCACCCAAACCCTCGTGTGAAGTACAACCGGTGGTACTTGGTATGAGCTCAATAAATGCATGTGCCCATTTTATTTTCTGTCCGTCAGTGATGATGTCACCAGGTAGGTACCTTTTGTGCTAGGCATTATAGGGTTGCGCAGAGTAAGTGCCTACTAGCTGTTCAGCACAGAGTTGGGCATTTTAATAGAGTCTCCCATAATCCTTATAACCATTGGGTGTAGGAGGAGTATAGTTCATTATAATCCCCATTTTGTAGGTGGGTTCACTGAGGCTTAGAGAAAAGGCACATGTGCACTTAAGGTAACAGCGCAGGGGTTAAAAGTCCATTTAATGATACAAATGCACTTATTTACAGAACAGCAGTAGACTCAATTTATGGTTACCAAAGGTGAAGGGGTGGAGAGGGATAAATTGGGAATTTGGGATTAACAGATACACACTACTATATGTAAAACAGATAAAACAACCACGACCTAATGTATAGCACAGGGAAGTATATTCAATATCTTGTAATAACCTATAATGGAAAAGAGTCTGAAAAAGAGTATGTGTATATATATGAGTCACTTTGCTGTACACCTGAAACATTGTAAGTCAACTATACTTAAATATAAAAAAAACGAAAAAAAACGCATGTTAAAAAAAGATCTCATTAAAAAAAAAAGTCCATTTAAGACAAGAGGGCGCAAAGGACAAGATGAGCTTTATGGCTGCCTTCAGAGCAGCGGTGAGGAGCTGGGGGAGGGAAGAGGGAGCTCTGTGGTTTGGGGGTGCAGTGTGTCTCACCTCATCAAAGAGGTAAGACTTCACTTGGAGCTAGGGATAGGCTGCCTTGTTCTTGTCCCGAGTCCCCCCTCTGCTGTTTGCCTGCTGTGTGACCTTCGGCAAGTCCCTTTCCCTCTCTGGGCCTATAAGGACTGCACATTCATTCAGTCTGTCTTTGGATTTTCTGGAAACTCCGGCAGCCCATCAAACGTGTTCAGAAAGGGGCTGTCTCTGTTGGTTCCAGTGCTGTCCTTACTCTTCAAAAACTCCTTAGGACTGTGGAGGTCATGGCCCAGCTCTGAGGGTGACCTTCATGTTGAGGAGTCACCACCAGGCTGGGAAGCTGTCAGAAATTTGTTTGCTCACAGGAAGGTCCCAAGCATGCCCTCGTGGATTCGTAGGCCTCGTCAGCATGCCCGCAGGGCCACGCTTCCCAGAGGCCCCACCCTCTGTGAAATAACAACCCATGGTCACTGCCTGCTGCTGAGCCTCAGTGCCCCTTTTTGTACCAGAACTAAGTAGATGATTTCTTCTGGCTCAAGTCTCTTGTGATGAGAATATTATTATGCTAAGGTCATCCTTGGATGATGTCCCAGGGCCGTGAAATTGCCACTGCAGCCTTCTGCTTACCTGTAGAAACGGCCCTACCTGGGCTCCAGGTGGAAGAGCCCATAGCATGTCCCTGGGCTTTGTGGGTTCTCTGTGCCTTACAAGGTGCTCACCACTGATCTCCCAGCACTAGCCTGGGCAGGACAGCTGCTGTTACCACCCCATTCTAGGGATGAGGAACTGAGGCTCGGGGC
The DNA here is from genome assembly GCF_039906515.1 of Pseudorca crassidens. Lineage (NCBI taxonomy): Eukaryota > Metazoa > Chordata > Mammalia > Artiodactyla > Delphinidae > Pseudorca > Pseudorca crassidens. Next base: position 114,862,594 of record NC_090296.1, read on the forward strand.
AGGAGGAGTCTGCCCAAGGTGAGGGGCTGGGTGAGTGGCAGGGCCATCGCAGTGGGGTCCGGGTGGTAATCTCCCCCTCCCTGGGCAGGGCTGGGCTTGGCCTCCACCTCTGCATGGGGCTCCCAGCCAGGGGAACCCACAGTGGGGTTAAACAGAAAGGCCTCCTGGAGGAAGGAAAAGATTCCCAGAGTTCTGTGCTTCAAGCCATTTTGGTAAAAAAAAAAAAACCTAATTAGAGGTGACAATGGTGACTTTGTCTGTGTGCTCACTTTTTCCTCCCTCTTCCCCACACCTCCCCCTTCTCTCTGTCCCTCATTTGTTATATCCATGGGAAAACTAGGTAATGTTATAATTACTGAAAATATTGTGGGTCCTTGGAAGCTAGGGGGAGGGGCATGCCTGGGCGTGCAGGAGGCCCTTTTTCCCAAAAAAAAAAAAAAAAAAAAAAAAAAAAATTTTTTTTTTAGGCTTTATTTTATTTTTTTCCTTTCGTTTGGAAATGGAGCCCTTTGCAGTCATGCTGTCACAGTTAAAATAAGGTTTAAATTACAGGCCAGCCCGTGGCTTTTCCCCTTTCTTTCAGAATTTTTGCCAACTTGCAATTTACTTAATGAAATCCTGCTATTCCGTTTAACGGGGATATTTTTTGCAGATGTTGATTTAACTTAGCTTTGCAAAATATGTGAACTGTACCGTTTCTTTTCCTATTTTTAACGGTTTCAGGATTCTAGTTCAGCAACTCCACCGGCGCTGCCATGCCAGCAGTGGTGTTTACTCCCATCCTTGAAAATATTTGTTTTCCATTGCTCTGTTTGCCCTCCCCTCCATCCCACATACCCACAAAGGGGAGGGGTCCCATACACAGCAGCTTCTTCCAGAGGAGGCTCAATCAGGTTTAGTAATGGATGGAATTGGACTGAAGGGACATCAGAGTTTCTTATAGTCCAGCCCCCTTGTTTGGAGGGAATGGAGGCTCAGAGTGGGGAAGTGACTTGCCTAAAGTCACACAGCAAATGAGGAGCATAGTGACTTGAGGCATCAGCTGGGTTCTCTGGACAGAGGTGAGAGTGGGGAGCAGGGGGTTCTTGCCTTGTGGCTATTTTGGCTGATTCTTCTCCCTAGGAAGAGACTCACCACCACCACCCCGGCCCCAGGAGCCTTGGGCTTGACCTTCATGTGCTGGGAGGGAAGTTCTGCTTCATGTCTCCCTGAGGCACCGTGGCTAGTGGAGAAAAACCCCACCAAGAGTTCTGAGACTTGGAGTTGTGGGGAAGGGCTTCTGCTGCTTGACTGTCTTCCGTGACCTGAGTAAATTGCTTCCTCTCCCCAAGCCTCAGTTTCCCCATCTGTACGGTGTCGGTGAGAGTCCTCGTCTCCTCTACTGTTGTCAGGATCTAATGGAGGAGGTCGGTGTGAGAAGGTCTGGCCTGAAGCCCAGCAGGTGTTCAGGGAATGCTTTTATAACATCCTCACACACTGCCAACTCTGGTCCCCGTGGGAAGACACGGGAGGAGAGGTGTGACATGCGAGTGAACCTGGTGTCTGTGGGTACCAGGATCCGGGTCAGACATAGCAGGACACACCCCTTCCCTTCGATGGGGGACCTCCTCCAGCCACCCTTTCTTTAATGACAGGGACTCCCATGGAGTCAGGAGAGAGCAGGCAGAGGCCCAGACTGGCATGGGACTTGCCAGGGGCAGAGTCTGAATCCGGGGCATCCCTCCTGGTGGCTCCCGAGGTACGGTCCAGCCCCCTGAGGATGGGTCTTTGCCTGAGCCCCCAGGTTGGGGGCTGGTGCATCTTGATCCCGGCCCCTTTCAGGGCTTCGCCCCCAGTCTCTTGGAGGGTTCGCCTGGCTCTAGTGTTCTGGAGTGTGCTGGAGGGGCCAAAGGAAATTCTGGAGGTGGGGCCAGCTGGGAGCACGGGGTCGGGGGGGGGGGGAGCGGTTCAGTGCTGGAGGGCGCTGGGCTGGGCCTTCCCCAATCCCTGCATTCCGCACACACACCCTGGATGCTGGAATGGCCACTGAGCTGCGAAGGAAGTGCTGGCAGGACAACAGAGCCGAGGGCGGGCGGAATGCGATGGACCCGGGCACTGGGGATCGGGCCCTCTTCAGACGTGGAGATGACTGGGCTGGGGCCAGGGAGGGAGGGACGGCCACCTTGGCAGGCCGGGTGACCTCAAGGAGCAGTTTCCCATGACTCTGAGGGGCTGGTTTCTGGTTAAAATGACGGAGAGGGCCAGGGACCCTCCTTGAAGCCTACTCCACATTATACAGACCCCGTTTCTATAAAGTTGTTGTCTTTGTGTATGTCTGCGGGTGGAGGTGGTGGGAGGAAAGTGTGTCTGGAACTTCCGTTGCCTGAAGAATTCATCACACAGATCCTTCTATAGTCATGACCCTGGGTTCCGTAGCACTCTCCTTTTTATTACTAAATATAAAGTAACATGTCATCACACAGTCAATATAGTTACAGTCTCTTTATATAACATTCGAAATACACTGGTAAAGCAGAAGTCTCCCTTTCTTCCCCATCCCACTTTCCTCCTGAGAGTAAACTACTCTTTTTTTTTTTTTTGCCGCGCTGGGTCCTCGTTGCTGCGCGCGGGCTTTCTCTAGTCCCGGCGAGCGGGGGCTACTCTTCGTTGCGGTATGCGGGCTTCTCACTGCGGTGGCTTCTCTTGTTGCGGAGCACCGGCTCCAGGCATGTGGGCTTCAGTAGTTACAGCACGCAGGCTCAGTAGGTGTGGCATGTGGGCCCCAGAGTGCGCGAGCTTCAGTAGTTGCAGTGCGTGGGCTCAGTAGTTGTGGCACGTGGGCTCTAGAGCACAGTAGTTGTGGCGCACGGGCTTAGTTGCTCCGCGGCATGTGGGATCTTCCTGGACCAGGGATCAAACCCGTGTCCCGTGCATTGGCAGGCGGATTCTTAACCACTGGACCACCAGGGAAGTCCAGTTAACTACTCTTAAGCTGAGCAGGATGAAAACAGCAACGAAACAGAGTAGATTATTTTTTAATCACGGCAGGTCCGAACGCTGGTGACAGTAAACTTCACAAAAACTCTCAGACTGTTTTTATAAACACAGCTACATGCTGGATTTTCAGGAGAGACACATCTAAACAAAATCATATAGGCAGGTTGAAACTGAAGAGAACTGGTGGGGAAAGATACACTAAGTCAGTGCTAAACAGAGAGAAAGTAAGTGCGGCAGTATTAATATGAGGTAATATAATTCCAGACAAAAGGGCATTAGAAGGAACAAAGAGGCAAATTTTACAAAGATCAAGGGTTGGCAGACTTTTCTGTAAAGGGCCAGATAAATATTTTCGGCTTTGCAGGCTGTTCGGTCTCTGTCCCACTGCTCAACCCTGCCATTGTGACATACACAGACAGCATATAACACAATGCCTGTGATTGTGTTCCAGTAAAACTGTAGTGCCCAGAACAAGTGGCGGGCCACATCTGGTGTTTGCTGACGCCTGACATAGATCAAAGCTAAATTATTATATCTCGGGGAGATATAATAATCAAGGATCTTTATACACCTAACAACATAGCTTTGAGATCTCCAAATGAAAAGACAGATAGAAATAAAAAGGGAATTTGACAAACCCCCAGGAGAATGGGACTTTAAAACACAGTGCTTTCAGAAGCTGACAGATCCAGTAGACAGAGAATTTTATGAACAACACTGCAAATATGTTGCAGTATGTGTATTTACAGGTGCTTGTCCCATTGTACCATGCCAGGTCCCTGCCTCACCCCTTGGATTTTTTAAACTAGAGTGGTCTGTCTTGTCTCTAAACGGGCTGGACAAATCAAGATGAGGTAAAAAAAAAGCTCTGCATCTTCAGTATTGGGTGCTTCCTGTAGTCCTAGAGTTCCCACTTATAATGGCCACCTGTCTCTCAGTATTAATCACACCCAGTTGTAGGCGGGGTCGCCACCCTGAATGAGCTAGTAGTCTGTGGGGTGTAGGGATGTATGCCCATGAAACAGTGGAGAACCAGTCAGGCCGTGACCCTCTTTGCCCACCACCTTCCCGTGGCTACCCATGCCCACAACACACCCCAGGTGCTCAGCCCTAGCCAACCCCTATAGACTCTCTTTTCTCCACGAGCCCTTCCGTGTTCTGTGATCTGGCCTTAGGAGACTGCTTTCACCTTGACTTCTGCCCGTGTGCCTTCGCCCAGGCCGTCCCTCAGCCCTGGAGCGCCTGGCCGTCCTCCCCACCCCTTCCACCCCTCTGGGGCACCAGTCAGCATCCTCCTTCCCTAGGAGGATTTGGTGGCCCGACCTTCTTTGCCTCGCTGCCCCTCATTTATGATGTTCTTGGTGGTCCTGTCCTCTCTTCCCCTGGCTTGGAGCTCCGAGGGCAGAGGTGTGCCTGGTCCCCTGGCCCCACAGGAGACCAGCATTGTGCCCTATGGGGGCTCTGGGCAGTGCTTGTGCATGGAAGGGGGCATCTGTGGAGAGAGCGCCTCCCTGCCTGCTGCACGCCCCCCGCCCCGCAGGAGCAGAGGTTGGACTGCCTCTTTGTGAATCCCAGCACCACCCCTTACCAGTGGGTGACCTTGGATGGGTCAGGAGGCCTCAGTTTCCTCCTTGTCCATCAAATGGGCAATTAATAATATTTACACCCCAGGGTTGTTGTGAGAAATAGGTGCCTGGCACATGGTGAGCTGGCAGGACATGTCAGCTCCTAGCACAGTCGTTCCCTGTCCCACGATTCTTTGTCCTGGCTGCCCTTGATCCCATTTCACATATGGGGAACCCAAGGCCCAGAGAGACTAAGGCCATTCGTCCCTAATACACAGCTAGGAAGTGGCAGAGCTGGGATTGGAGCCGAGGCCCTTGATGCTGGATCCCGTGAGGAGGCGCACGCTGTCCCAAGGGCCTGTCCTCAGACACGCCCAGGTGCACTGAGTCAGGGCCATCCGTGGCGGCTCCAGAGTGTCGCCTTCCCTGCTGGTCTCCTGGCCCAGCACTGGGACCTCCACGTCCGTGTAATGCTAGGAAGTCAATTTGGTTTGGTCTCCTTCCTGCCCCTGTCATCCCTCCCTCGGGGAAGCCAGCTCTCTCACTACTGTGCCAGGCTTCTGAACCCTCTGCTCGTGGGATAGTGACATATCAGCCAGAAGAGAGGCCTCTTAAATCTTGTGAAAAACATAGATTCCTGGGCTCCACCCAGGACCCGTGAATCAGAATCTCCAGGGGCGGGGCCTGGGAATCTGGACATAAGGGCCCAAAGCAGGGGAAACACTGGCTCTTTTAACCCTTTTGTTTTTCGGTTGAAGAAGCCGGCCCTCGGAGAGGGGTCTGCGTTGCAGGGAGGCCCAGTGAGCCTGAAAAGCCCTCTCTGGACTCTAACCTGAGTCACAGTTGCTGCCCCTTCCCAGCACTGTCCCCCCGCCCCATCCCCCAGCCTCAAATCTCTAGGAACCCTGTACAATGGAAGTGGTTGCGAATGGGTGTGCAGAGACCTTCTGGAAACTCAGGCTCTGCTCGGAGACTTCCTGTGTCTTACAATGTTATCTTCAGAATAGGAAACTTTGCCCCATTTTTGCAACGCACATCCTTTGCCTGAGAGTCTGTGGTGGTGCCGGCCAGCCGGGGCGGGTCACTACTCAGGCAGAGGCGGGGAGTTGTTCTGACAGCCATGCGAGGAAGGACTCTCTCCCTGCAACTCACAAGAACAAACAAACAGACCCTTTTGCAAAAATAATTCATGTTGGCCAGACTCATCAGGAGTATTTGTTCCTTGTGCCCAGTGGTATTGATAGAACCAAGTCATTCCTTAGAGACAAGAGCGCTAGCTGTGAGACCGGCTCTGCTGCTGCCTCACCTCCAGCAAGTGATTGCTGCTCTCTGAGCCTCGGTTTCCTCTTCTGTAAAGGGAGGAGGTTGGGCTGAATAAGTTCTAACGCTGACACTGAGCAGCTCCCCAAGAATCCTTTAGATACCCCTACTTCCTCCAAGTTTCTCTTTGAAATAAGCATGCTTTTGCTGTTAGACAGGGTGTTCCAGAGCACCCTATAATTTTCCGAGTTTCTACCAATCCAAGACTGGTATGGCCTCCCCCACCCTCAACTCTCAGACATTCACACGACCCACCAGGGCGGTGGGTGGATTCCCCAAGTGACAGGTACCATTTTGAATTGGGAGCAGGGAAATGCCCCTCAGAACTCACAGGGAGTGGGACTTCTCCTGCGGGCTTGCAGTTAGTTACACGCCCGGGACAGTGCGCACCTCCTGTGGGCCAGCTGCAAAGAATGTTGATGCTGTTTCTTTAATTCCCCTGAGCCTGGAGTCTTAGAGAGGGCTCTTTTGGTTTGAGGGAAAAAACATGTGTGTGTAGCCCACTAAATAGCTTGGAACTGACCAGAACGAGCGATGTTTACAGAAACAAGAGCCTCTCTGATTTCCTTTGACATCGCCGTTAGTCTCTCCTCCCTCCGGCCTCCAGCACGCCCCTTGCCGCAGAATTGATTATTCCTTCTTCCAGGGAGTCCGGGTTGGTGCACCCTCACACACAGTAGGCATTTAACGAGCGTGAGAGCGGAGCCCTGCCTCGTAAGCAAATACTGCTCTTGCCTCTCCGTGGCCCTTCTGTTGGCTGGACCCCAAACCCACAACGAGTGGTTCTTGAAAACATCCTTCCCACTCTTTCCCCTCAGGGAATTTGCTTTCAGGGTTTCAGGGTGGGGCCCTGCATGTTCCAGTGGCTGGGTGGGAGAGGTCAGGAGGGGCACCTTGGGAAGGTAGAGATGGTCAGACTGGCGTGAGTGACCTACTAGGATGTGGGTCTTTATAAGTAAGTGAGTCGGTCTGCCTGTTTTACGGTAAAGGCCATGAGGAGGGAGAGGGTTAAACCAAGTGGATGCCCAGATTCCAAACATATGGGTGAAGATCCTTCTGGTCAACCTGCGGGTCAGCTACAGAAGCCATGGTGTCTGTGGCAGGACGTCCATCTGGGGGCAGATGCATGCGTATGGTAGGTCCCAGCCTTCATATTTTTGTTCGTCTTACCTGATAGCAGTATGTGAAGCCCAAGGAGAGGGGTGCAAAGGAATTGGTAGGGAGAGGAGAAAAAGCGTCCGCCAGCACACCTGGCTTCCCTGCCCCACAAGACACAAGATGAGTCTTCCCCACAGGGCATAGCAGAGAGGCCCCTGCTAGCCTAGGGAGCACCTCTGAGGCGGGCTCCGTCACCCAGTGGGTCCCACAGGGTCTTGGTGATCCAGAAGATGTCTGGAACGCGCAGAGGGCAGGAGCCGCAGAGCGGTGGTCTCGGGGCGGGACTGGGGCTCTGCTGGGCAGCTCTGGAACTAGGAGATGGAAGGTGCAGGGAGCAGGACCATCTTCCGACCTCGAGGCTGAGCCTGAGGTCAGTGCCACTCGGAGGGGCTCTGCCTTCCCCTGGGCTCCGCAGGCGGGCGGTCTCCGGGGTAGCGCCGGGACAGGGGCACCCGGGGAGGCTGGCGGCTCCAGGTCTTCTTGGCACAGCTCCCCCCACGTGCCCAGAGACACAGGCGGCTGCTCCTGACTCGGTGGCCTTGCAAACCCGCCTGGCCGGAATCTGCCTTTCGCCTGTCAGTGCCGCCTCCCCGACTTGGCAGGGCCACGTCCTCGGGCTGGAGCAGCCCCCGGTGTTTCCAGCTTGGCCCTCTGCCCGCCTCTCTGGGGCCTCACAGTCTGTCCTCCCGGGCCAGGACCAACACACCCTCTCAGCTTGACGGCTTCCCGGCCTTGCCCGGGCCTCTTCCTGCCACCTCAGACTCCCTGCGCTGAATCTGCGGTCCCCTCACCTTGCCTGCTTCTCAGAAAACATCAGTGACCACCACAGCCCGCCCCCGGAGGTGAAATGTGCTTCCTCCCAGGGAGAAAACATGGGGCCTGGCTCATTAGACATCACCAAGCAGGCCATAAACATCCCGAGTTCCCCTACTGCAGTTGACGCCTGAGGGGTTTCCACATGGGGTGGGGCCCCTCCCTACCCTGTCTCACGTGGAAACGCCCCAGTTGGCTGGGTCCCCTGGCCATACCCTAGGAAAGCAGCCCTAGGAAACGCTGCTTCTTTCAGATGGGCACGGAAATAACTGGGTGGCATGTTGGCCTGTGGGAGCCAAGGGCTACCTCTCCTTCCTGGATGGCCGCTGAGGGACCTGGGGGTGCTGGAGGTACAGTCGCCCAAGTGGCCTCCTTTCCAGTTGCACAGAAAGGGAACACTGACAACTCAGGGACTCATCAATTCAGGCGATTGGATGGTGGCTGATTGGAAAGGTTACTGTCTAGAAACCAAATTTTGTGATGTTTGAATACCATAGACGGTGATGCTAACCGGGGATAATGTTTTCCGTTAGAGGTCATTCGGAGATCTGCTTTAGTGCACAGATAAGAGCGATTTGTAATTGGTATGCCAGTTGTTTATACAGTGCTAGTAGGATAAACAGTTCTCCTGAACCTTATTTATATTTTGCATTTGTTTATCAAAACTTTTTTTTTTTAACTTCAACCCAGCTGCTTTCGGAATTATTACAAACTCTGGATTTATGGGTCCTAATGAACGGTACTTGATGTATGTGCACGATCATTTATCTTGCATGCTTTAACCAAGAGCCTCAGTGCTCAGGGTAAGGGAAGCCAAAAGTGTCCCTTCCTCCCCAGAATGTCCATGTTATAGGAAGGCTTGGGGGACAGATCGTTTGTTTTATCTGATCGGAAGCAGACATGTCATGGAGTAGAAAGCATGAGATTTCAAAGAGCTTTCCTAGACTACACCCTAAGGGATTAAGTCCCCGGAGCTTGACCGGGACACACTGGGACACTGCGGGTGAGGTTGACATACTGTGGGGTGTGTGTGGGGCCAGTGGGGGATGGAGGAGAGGAGGTGACCAAAGGATACTTTCCAGCAACAGCAGATGTTTATCCCTTTTTATGACCTGAGATGTTCCCTCTATCATTTTTGTCTTTCACCGGTCGTACAGCTCACCTTTGACATTCATCCCAGTAGCATTGACGTCAACCCTTCAGCATTACTTCTAATCAGGAATTAGTGGTCCCACTTGGCCCAAGGCTTCGGCACCGATCTCAAGAGAGCCGTGGTCTGATTTCATAATTGGACCTCACTGTCACAGGGGGCTACCTTTCACACCAAGGTTGGTCACCTTGCTCTGTTTGATCCCCACATTTCTTGGGGTGTTTGTCCATGCAAAGACCTCCCATAGACTTGACCCAGACAAGGAGAGGCTCACACTTCCATCCTCTTCCTCACGCCCAAAGTCGCCTGAACCACTTGAATAAACCTGAACTCGGCTGGAGCCTCTCCTGCCTTCTGCTCACGCAGCTGCCTATCAGTTTCCTTCATCCAGTGAGGATAAAGCGAGCAGGTGATGTCGGCGGCAGCACCTTCCCGTGCCCAGACTCTGGATTGCCTCTTAGCTTGTTTTAAGTCTTGGTGTCTCTCTTTCTGGCTAGTGAGAATTCTCAGAGGGGAGGGCTCCCCAGCCACCCACTTCCTACACACACACGCACGCACGCACGCAGCGGCTTGTGTGTTATGGGAGGAGATGTCCCATTTCACACCTGAGCAGCTGAGGCACGCTTTGCTTTTTGCACACAGGTAGTGCTGGCTCTGTGGGATGGAGTTGGGAAAGGGGACTTCTGGGTGTTTGGGTTTTCTCCTGTTATTTTTAACTCTGGTTTTAAGCGTCCTTTCTTGGCAGCTCTGGCCACAAGATAGGGCTGGGATGTTGTGAGACGCTTGATGTAACTAAAAGGGCCTGGCCTGTGAGTTCCTGACGGAGGAGGAAGTGGTTAGGTGGCCAAGAATGCAACCTGCACCTCCCAGATTAATTAATAATTGAGCGCTGGCCCCCAGCCAGGCAGAGCCAGCCGCGAGAGATAGAGTGAACCCAGAGTGGTTAACTACAGTGGGGGAAGGAAGAGTTTGACTTGGCCTGTGGCTAAAAGGGAAATTCACAATGGCCATGATTTATGGGCTGAATTACTTCAGGTCCTCCTTAGTGGGCCCAACTTGGGCATGTGCTCCAGGAAAGCAGACACTGGTGGCCCGCAGAGTCATTTGTGCCCACGGGGAAGGGAGGCAGTAGAGGTGGGGGGGGGGGGGCTGGGGGCGGGGCGCGGAGGGGCAGGCACCAGCGGCGGCGGAGGAGGTACAGGTCTCAAGTGGAGGAGATGGCCGGGAGAGAGACTGCACTATCTGGGGGAACCAGTGTAGGCTAGAAATTGAGTGCCCCTTGGGTCACACTCTGCAAGGAGGGATGGAAGGAAGAGTGGGTGTGGAGTCTGGCTCCCCTGGGTTCACATTCTGGCTAATTGGCTTTGTGACCTTGGGCAGGGGACTTAACCTCCATTTCCTCCTCTGTAAGATTCTGCACCTCCTAGAATTGTTCTCAGGGTTAAATGAGATGGGGTATGTGGACGGACAGTGGCCAATAGCAGCTGGATTCCCATAGGCTGACGGGAGACGAGGCCTCAGTAGTGACCCAGCGACGGCAGGATCATTACTTAGCAAAGCTCTGCTAATGTTCGCCGAGCCCGTGCATGCCAGGTGTGTGCTGCTTGCTAAGGTAGACACGATTATTCAGTTCCCTTCCCCAAGAGCCTCTTCAGGCTTCCCCATGATTCAGGAAAGGCACTCCTTCCTCCCCTTATCACACAGGTCCCTGTGGCTGCAGACAGCCCTCAGGAGCGGGAGGCAGTTCTAGAAGGCACTTGGGCATTGCCATCGGTTGGGTTCTGCCCATAGGTCTCCCCGGTCCCCTTGTCTTTCCTAGAAGACAATTAAGGATTAAGAATTGGATCATGGCAAACAAGCCTTGTGCCCCTCTTGGCTGAAAAGTTAGCCTTGGGAATAGGAGACTAAACAGAAGCACAGTTGACAGTTGTGACAATTGCGCTCACATTATCGCTGCATTGACTTGAGTCGTGCAGCGTGTGCCCATGTGTACCTGGACACAGACTAAAACATTACTCTGAGAAACTGTTACTGAGCTGATGACTCATTTTCCCAAGATGCTTGGCCGGGGGTGAGCGGGGGTGGGGCACCGCGCAGACAGTGGAAGGAGCACCTTTGGCCTCCGAAGACGTGGATGAGCCCTGGTCCTCCTTCCTCGTTAACCCCCTGTGGGCAGTCACCCAACCTGTCTGGGCTTTATATTCCATAACCTAAAATGGGCTTGGAGAATTGGAAAACCTTCCACGGTTAGAAACAGTATCCCACCATCACTATCAATGGGGGTAGAGCCACCTTCTTGGCTTGGGCTACAGGGGCTGTGAGAACCAAGCTTCGCCTCCTTCTGCTTTGGAAACGGGTCCTGGACTTGGGGCTGAGGCATGGGGCGCAAGTCTGCGGGGCTGTGTCCACCCGCTGGCCTGATGTGATGGACGGACCGCCTGGCGCGCTCCCTTCTCTGCACCTCTAGCCCCATAGCAAAGAAGCCATCCCTCTCCAGGCAGCTTGGAGCTTGGGCACGGAAGGTGCCGAGCAGCTTCAGCGGCTTCAGTTTTACGCAGGAGCACAACCACAGACAGGAGGCCGGCTCGCAGGCGTGAGCTTCTGCCAAGCCCTAGATCATCTTGCAACATTTTTGCAGGGAACCTTTAAAGCTCATGTTACTGTGCTCTTTACAGCAGATATTAGTATTTAATTGGGGCTTAATGGTCTCTGCAGTCAATATTAGCTTTTTGCTTATTATAAAGCACTCTTGTGTGTTCCAGAAATGTATGTGATCCAGGCAACCCTCACTTGAAGAAACTCCAGCCTGTAGGACGCTGCGTTCACTAAAGAGGTGTAGATCACGTACCTTTGTGTTACAGAAGGATATTTTTAAGGGAAGGATTTAATGCAAGGATTTAATTTGAGTGCCCCACCCCGGGACTTTAATTTGGGGGTGTTTATCCCAAAGTGCATCTTTAATGTAAATAAGGCAGGTGTATTTGACTTGCAAAGGTCACATGGTACTGGCTCGTTGGTAAACGACACCAGGCTGGTGTTAGATGAGGCGTATTTTTGAGAACTTTGCAAATAAGAGAACCAGCTCCCCATCCTATTCTTTGACTCTTCCGTTGACAGCCGTGCTCCCTGTTCCATTCACCCTCATAGACTTAGCGAGTCTGAGAAATTAAATCCACCCCCATTGCCAGACAACTGTAGGCTTTAGGCGTTTTTTTTTGAGCCACTGAAACAAGTGTGGCACATAGCGAGCTCATCCGGCGTTCCATTGGTGGGGCTGCACCATGAGGATCAGCAAGTAGGGATGCTGCTTCTCCCTCCCCCGCTCAGTGTCCTGGCTTCTGAGCCTCAGTGGTGTCATCTATTCAATGGGAACGGTACAGCTGCTGCATCTTTTTCAGACCTGGGGAAAACCCGATGATTTCCCAAGTGCCCTCCCAGCTCTTGGATGTGAAATTCCATTCAGCGCCCATTGTTGACAGCGCCCTGGTCCGGTGGCAGGGTGCCAGGTCTCAGGGGGAGGAGGGGCAGAGATGAGTGACGCCTCATGCCAGGCCAGCCAGCTTGCAGGTGGGTGCGGTGGAGACACACGCCCTCCTGACGATGGCATCAAAGAGTGTCATGGAGGAGGGGCCGTGCAGTTCAGACGCAGGGACTGAGGAAGGCTTTTCAAAGGAGGTGACATCAGGGTCTTGACGGTTGAGTAAGAGTCTGACAAACTTTGGGGAAGGGAGGAGGAAACTCATGTTCATCAAGTGCTAGTTACCGTTGTTAGGCCCGTCATGGACCTGCCCCCTGCCCTTGACCCCTTTGAGTGAGTTATTACGCTGGCTTCATGGGTGTCCAGTGAGTGCCCCACTCAGGGCCCGTGCTCAGAAGGGGCCTCAGCTCAATTTAAGGCTATGCTTTCACCACTGAAATTCTGAATACTTTTTGAACAAGGAGCCCTGCATTTTCACTTTGCACTGGGCCCCCCAAATTCTGTAGCTGGTCCCGGCCCTCAGAGACGTAGTCGCCTGCCCACAGTAACCCAGCTGTTAAGATCTGCACTAGTTCACCTCTCTGCTGCCTGTGGTCTCAGGGAATCTTCCAGATCAAGAGAGGGTGGGATGGACATAGTACACACAGAGTGGGGTGTTCAAAGCACAGGGAACTAAGGGATCCCAGTAGCAGGGGTGCCTCCCCTGGGATGTTTCTGCACCAGGGCAGGTTCCAGCCCCGCAGAGCTGCTGAGACAGGCTCATTGAGGGCAGTTTTAAGGTACTTTGCTTTTATGGCTTTACATTGGGTCCAAGTAGAAGTTTAAGGCAGGAGGTTTGCCAATAAAACTCAAATTGTATTTGGGAAATAAAAGAGAAACGGAGCTGTCCTGAATTCCCCCAGCTCTGGTAGCCTGCAGGGCAGGAAAGTACCCCCAAATGAGCTTCCTTGAAGCACACCGCCAACTGCCACAGATCGCGCCCCCCAACGCACCTCTGACACATGCCCAGGCTGTCCCCATCTGAACCCCCAAAGGGCCGATTTTCTTCAACAGGGAAGTCAAGGTTGGGCTGAGTCAGTGAACTTTGGCACTTGAAGCCTAAGGTGTGAAAACCCAAACTCCGCCAAGACAGGAACCCAGAGAGCAGCCAGGGGCCTGGTTGTTGTGTGAATTCAGGAGTTTGGCCATCGGCAGGGCAGACCCGCAGCCAGGGAGGACTGGGGGGCCCCTTCCCTTCTCACACCCGCCTTCTCTTTCCTGGGGACTGAGGTACCCAGCTTCATTATGGTGCACACTGTGTTTTTAGAATCTTTCCAGGGGCAATATGAAAAGCCAGGCTTTCCCATCCCAGGGGGTCTCTGGCTAAGAAAACAAACAAACACACTCAGAGTCTGACTCTGTGATAAAACAAAAGAAGACCTGGAATGGGAGCAAAGTTCAGAGCCTTTTGCTGCAGAAACTGGTTCCTTCTGGAAAACGTGGGGCTGATTTTATAAGCCGCTTATCGCCCGGCTCTCCCCTCCCCTCGAAGACAGATGCTTTTCACCATCCTTCCTTCCAGGGCACAGGGAACCAGAATTCTCCCACCCGGACCTGGTTCCCTGTTAGAAGTCTGAGTGGTTCCCCTGCCCTGCCTCCTTGGGTGGCTTAGGGTGTTGGACTTTCCTTTAGGAGCATGGGGCCAGGCCAGGCCGGCACACCAGTGTTTCTGGGGAGGAGTTTCTCATCAGTGTTTCTCACTCTGATGGAGAGTGATCTGATGGCTGCCTCAGTGGGGCTCTCAGAAGCTGGAGCTGTCTGCAGAGTGGTTTTAAGAAGGGAGCTTGGACCACAGAGCACCAAGGTCTGGGGAGAGAAGCCACTGCCCACTGGGCCCAGGGAACCTGGAACAATCTTGCCAGGGAGGCAGGGCGAGAAGGATGCTGATAGAAGTCTTAGGTCCTGGTAGGTGCCAGGGAAACTACCTGTGGAGGAGACTGAGCAGGCCTGTGTGTATTAGGGCCCAGGTGAAAGCTTGTTTTATGTCAGGGTTACAAGAGGAGTTCGTCTTTTCAGGATCTGTTTTGACTACTGCACAAGATAGATGAATGGAAACCTTCCCCACCTCAGCCCAGACCGCCACTTTGTTCAACCAGAGACCTGGGGCCGAGCAGGCTGGGGTCAGGGCACCAAGGCCAGAAGAAAGGCCTTCCTGCCGGGCCCAGCAGGCCTCTCTCTAGAGAAGGCCAATTACGACTCAGCTGGGCGGCCACTGACTATCCTCATACTCACATCCCTCTAAACCCCTCAGGGCAGGGGTTCCATGGACTCCCCAGAAGAGCAGAGGGAGCAGATGAGGCAGCAGCGAGGGCACAGCAGAGAGGAGCTGGGCTCAGAGGCCGTCGGTCAGGGTTCCCGTGCTGTACTGCTGTGTGGCCTCTGTCCCTGGGGTCTGTCCTCTGAGAATGGAGGTGATTCTGCTTCCTGGACGTGGTGCCGAGCACAGAGCACCCGGCAGCTCCCACACTCCAGTTACTCAGCCAGGGTCAGCAGCCCTTTCCCAAGGTCACCCTTCCTAACTGCAGTGCATTTAGAAAATGCTCGTTGTGTTGAGGAGGGGTGGTGGGAGTGCATGGGAGAAACTGTACTTAAAAACCAAAAAAGTGTATGTGTTTGCAGGGCTGCATAGGGGACCATAGATAGCTGTTATATGGCATGGTTTCTGAAAAACCCCAGTCTTCCTAGAAGGTGGGCAGCGTGTGGTGGGGTCCCCACATTGCCACATCCAAGGGCCACTTTTAACATCCAGTCTTTATAGAGTCTCCACGTGCCAGCTTGGAGTGGACACGGGTGGGTTATTACAGCACAGTCCCTGTGCCATTACTCGGCAGGCCTCTGGAGGTTTGCAGCCCATAGGTTGCAACCGTGAGAGAGTAATGCAAAGCCCCCTGTCTCTAGATAGATGTGAGCTTGAATCCCAGCTTTGCAACTTCCTAGCTGAGGGCTGTGGACACACTACCTGACATTCAGGCCTCAGCTGCCTCTTAAAATGGGAATTACTGAGAGGATTGACAGTATGTTGAGATACTGCATTTAAAGTGCTTCATACTCTGCTTGGCACTTGGTAAAGGTTCATTAAATGTTGGCTGGTAAATCATCATCATTACTATTATTACTACTACTACTACTGGCTGCCTTATTTTATTGTTATTATTACTACTACTACTAGTACTCCTCTTATTTCCCCTTGGTTCTCAATTCCATTGGCACATTGCAGGTATTATTATTACCTAATATGAATACCCTTATGAACTATACAGGCTGAGTCAATCTATTAAATAATGTATGCAAGTAACATATAGAGATAAGATGGTGGTAATAATACTAGTAAAAAATAATAGCTGTTACTTATGGAGTGCTTATTTTGAACCAGGGATTATTCAATGCACTTGAAATTAATCCCAGCAGCCCGAGGCAGTAAACTCTGATTGCATCCCTATTTTACAGATTAGGAAACTGAGGCCCAGGGGGTGAAGTCACTTACCCAAGATTTCACCACTAGTGAGTGGCAGAGCTGAGATTCACATGCAGGCAGCTTTACTTCTGGGCCCTGTGCAGGAGACACCCAACTGGTCCTAGCCACTGTATTGCGAATTTTCTTTCCTTTTTAAAATTAAGGGTACTTTAATTAATTAATTAATTTTTGGCTGTGTTGGGTCTTCGTTTCTGTGCGAGGGCTTTCTCTAGTTGTGGCAAGCGGGGGCCACTCTTCATCGCGGTGCGCGGGCCTCTCACTGTCGTGGCCTCTCGTTGCGGAGCACAGGCTCCAGACGCGCAGGCTCAGTAGTTGTGGCTCACGGGCCTAGTTGCTCCGCGGCATGTGGGATCTTCCCAGACCAGGGCTCAAACCCGTGTCCCCTGCATTGGCAGGCAGATTCTCAACCACTGCGCCACCAGGGAAGCCCCTGTATTGCAAATTTTCCCTGTAACCTTGGCAAGTTCCTTTCCCTCTTTGGGCCTCAGTTTTTGCATCTGCAGAATCATGAATTTTGGCCACATGGATCACGCATTTCCTGGCCTCCCTCCTCCCCTTGCTGTCATTCTCCTTTTGCACCACACACAACACGCGCGCGCGCGCACACACACACACAGAGCAGAGAGGCTGGTCGACTGTCTGCAAAGTGGTGGCAAAGCACAGTCCTTGGCCCCAGAGACCAGCGGCTGAAAGAGCCCCCAAGGTGGACCCCGTGCAGGCAGTGGCGGTGGCTAGACCGCCCGTGATGTAATGACCGATTAGGAACTTCCTCTTGGAAGCCTGGCTTCCTCCGGGGGCCAAAGGTGCTGGAGCTGAGGTGGGGGTGGGGAGGGGCGGGTGGGAGCGAATAAGAGGAAACTCCTGTCAGCTGGGCCCTGCTTTTGGAAAGCGTTCAGCGGAGAGGCTTGTTCTAAGCTGTTGACCATTAACATGGCCCTGTGCACATTCCTTCTCTGCTTTTACTGCCGGATCCCAGTGGATAAAGGACTGGTCTCCCCCTCCCTTAACAAAGAAAAAAAAAAAAAGAGCTTCTAATTAATGCTGTATCTCTGGACTTGTTTCAAAACCTGAAGCCATTTCTGTAGCTTAAAATGACAAAGGAAGGTTAAGTGGAAACTTCTTTTTCCCTCTTTAGTTTGATAACAAAAACTACTTATCTAATGGGCAAACAAGGCTTTTAAAGGGGTGTTAGGTTAACCAGATGCAGGGCCACATAATTACTCCCAGGCCTGGGAGCCTCAGATGAAAAAGCTGCTGGTTGGATGGGAACTTAAAGCCACAGCCATGACATGGGACAGAAGAAAGGAGTTTTCCAGGAGGGTAGGAGGCCCCAGTGGGGCCCTGTGCAAAGGGGATTGGAAAAGCCAGCCCTAGGCTCCTCTCTGGCTCTGCCACCAACTTGCTGGGTGACCCTGGGCAAGTCACTTAACTTCTCTGAGTCTCTGAGTCTCCCTTCCCAGCTCTCGATGGGGTCTGCTCATGTTTCATCGCTCATTGAGGTGCGGCTGGGCCAGCCCCAGGAGAGGCAGGGAGGCTGCTAAGGCCCAAGGGGGTGTGAAGCAGCAGCGAAAGCTTTGAACATGGAGGAGCATGAGCGGCCCAGCCAGGCCCTGGAGACCTGGGGACTCAGGGTCCAGCTTCCTGCGAATGCTCTGAGCCTCCACATCCAGCTTCCTTAGAGTCTAAGGGATTGGAGACTTTAATCTGGGCATGTCTCTGGTTTGCCTCCCAGGATGGGTGAGTCCAAGGCGGTCTGGCCCAATGGAAAGGGGGGAATCACAAGGAAAACAAGCTGCATTGCGTATGCTCAGGCTTTTGGAGCGTGCGGCCCACGGGGGAGCACACAGGAACGTTCCTGCCCTTTGTTTTGACAGAAAACTGCTGATTCGAAGAAGCTAAAGGCTTGCTTGGGATTTCAGCTCTCCCAGCCTCCCCCAGACGCAGTTGGCCCCCTTGGTGCCCCGGCACCCCAACAGAATTACACGTTGGGCTCGAAGCACCCTTGCTGGGCAGAGAGGCCGAGAGGAAGGAACGCCAGCCGTCGGAGGGGCCGGCTTCAGTGCAGGGGACCTACTGTCAGGCCAGTCTCCTGCCCGCCGCAGGCATCACCACCCTCTGGTGGCAGGAATGTGGGTGCCACCGGGCGGCCAGGCCGCCCCTCTCTGGCCGGGAAACACAGGGCTTGTCCCTTGGACCACCTGGGAGCCCTGCTGGGACCACTCCAGGATGGCCACAGAGGGCTGGCCTAGCAGCACGTTTCCACGATCTTCGTTGTAATTCCTTCAAGGCACCATATGTACAATGAAATGCACAGCCCTGCAGTGCATAGGTCATGATTTTTGACAATGTCTCTACCTGAGTTCCCACTGTACCAATCAAGACATCAAACATTTCCAGCACCCAAGAAAGTTCCCTCGTCCCCTCTCCCCAGAAGTAATCCCTGTTCTGATTTCTGTCGTTGTAGGTTAGTTTTATCTACTCAAGAATTTAGTATCAGTGGAAACACACAGCACGTCTTCTGTGTCTGGCTTCTTTCACTCAGCCGGGTGCATCTGAGATTCACCCACATTGTGGTGTGTTTCAGTAGTTGGTTCGTTTTTATTGGTGAGTCGTATTCCACTGTGTGGATGAGCCTTACTTTCGTCTATCCGTTATCACAGTCTGTTTGGGCTGCTATAATAACGATACCATAAATTGGTGGCTTAAATAATGCATATTTATTTCTCACAGTTTTGGAGTCTGGGAAGTCCAAGATCAAGGGGCCGGTAGATCTGGTGTCTAGTGAGAACCATTTCCTGGTTCATAAATGGCTGTATTCTTGCTATGTCCTCACACGGTGCAACGAGGGAGCTCTCTGGGGTCTCTTTTTTTTTTTTTGCGGTACACGGGCCTCTTACTGTTGTGGCCTCTCCCGTTGTGGAGCACAGCCTCTGGACATGCAGGCTCAGCGGCCATGGCTCACGGGCCCAGCTGCTCCACGGCATGTGGGATCTTCCCGGACCGGGGCACGAACCCGTGTTCCCTGCATCGGCAGGCGGACTCTCAACCACTGCGCCACCAGGGAAGCCCTGGGGTCTCTTTTAAAGAGCACTAATCCCGTTCATGACCTAATCACTTCCCAAAGACCCTACCTTCTAATGCTGTCACATTGGGGTTTAAGATTTCCAACATGAATTTGGGGCGGGGGGGGCACACGCAAACATTTAGTCCATAACGTCCATCCTCCTGTTGATGGACATCTGAGCTGCTTTCCAAGTTTGGGTGATTACGAGTAGAGCTGCTGTGAACATGCATGAAATCACAGAAATGTAGAGCTCATTGTTCAGAAAGGAAGACTGAGGCCAGGAGAAGGGAGATGGCCTGCCTGATCAGGGCCAGGAGGCTGGACACCGGGCTGCAGGCCTCCTGACCCCCGGCCTGGTGCCGCTCCACCAGATCTGCCCCAGACATCGCGCCAGACCGCGCCTCTCCTCTCCCCCTTCCCCTGGAACCCTTCCAGCTGGGACCCAGAGTCTGGCTGGGAACTAGGCCAGGCCTTGAGCAGGGGGTAGCGAGCAGGAGTTTCGGTCAGAGCGCGGTCATCTTTGATGTTGTTCACTCGGGTCTGACTCCGCGGTATTTATTTGCAATTAAGGAGCTGGTTCCTAATTAGGCTGATGGCGGGACCACAGCCCTGGAGCCACGAAAAGCAAAAGATCTTCTGCAAGAGACTGTCCCCTCGCGGCCTGAGTGGCAGCCCAGGCCACAGACGAGGTGTGGTGGGTCGGGTGGGGCTCTGCGTCTGTGAGGAGTGGAGAGGTGACCCTGGGTTTGGGGTGCCTGCCTTCTCAAAGAGGGCGGGTCGGCTTGCTCTGAACACACGGCATGGGATCTGAATACGTGTTTGTGTGCGCGCGCGTGCACGCGCACGTGCGCATGTGCGTGTGTGTGTAAATAGAACCCCAGGAGCACTCATCTGTGTCTCCCACATTCAGTTATTCATTGCTTCACCCTTCATTCCTTCGCTTACTGAGCATCTCTTTGCATCTCAGGTACCGGGCTGGGAGCTAAACCTTAACATTTGTAAAGTACCTTACCGTTTGCAAAGGGCATTGCCGTCCATTGTCCTATTGTAACTTCCCGTGCTGGGGAATGACCCTGGGTCGTGACCCGTGACACCCCTAAGGAGCCCTAGCCTTGGAAGGGTTAGGCCAGCACTGGGACGGATAAACAGACAGCTGCTTCTTTCTGCTCCCGATTGGTCTGCTGCCAGAGTTGCCAGAAAATCCAAAGATGGACTGTGCAGATGAGGCGCTCAGTTATGAGTAAGTCCGTTTTACAAATGGGGAGACTGAGGCTTGGGGACATTCAGTGGCTTGTTCATGGCCACCTATCCAGTCAGTGGTGAGAGCTTAGGTCTGTCTCACTAGGAAACCTTTTGGATCATGTGACAAGCATTAGGTTAGAATCTGGGGTCTCTAGTTCTGGTCCCACTTCTGCCACCCACTGCTGTGTGTCCTTGGGCAAGTCACCCGGTACCCCCGGAGGTGCCATCTTGGAGGCACAAGGACATTGGACTCAATTGATAGTTCCCACAGGCCAGCCTCCGGACTAAGTTCTCATTGGCCCATGGTGCAAGAAATAAGAAAGCTTCTTATAATCTAAATGTATTAATTTAAAATTTTCTGATTTACGTCCTACCTATTTTGTGAGTATCAAATTACTTTCTTTTGTGCTAGTGATAGTAGATGGTCTTGGGGTTTTTAATAAGTCTGTATGTGACAAAATAAAACCGTGGTAACCTTATGACATTCCCAACCCCTCCATTAAACAGTGTATTGGTTTGTGAAAGCCCAAAGCATCGGTGCTCCCTGGATGAGGTGATGCGGGGGGAACCCTCCAGCTCTGGAGCTCAGAGACCCTCAGAGCTAGGTGGGGACGGGGATGCCCCAAGCATGGTGATGGGCTCACCTGCCGGCCTGCTCTCTCAGGATCAGACCTGAGACCCTAGTCCTTGCCCAGCACCCCCTTGGGCCTGAGGGCATCGGTCCCACCTGCTGAGCAGGATTCCTGTGGGGGGTAGGGGTGAGGGCAGTGTGCCAACACTTGGGATCTATTTTATTTCCTTCCTTCTTCCCTTGTAGGTGTTCCAAGAGCACCCTGGGGATACATGCAGACTTGGGACAGATGCAGAAAGGACTAAGACCCACCCCTTCCTCCTTGAGAGTTGAGGCCAGCCAGGGGCACAGACACCTGCTCAGGCCAAGGGAGGGACTGCATTTAAGGCTCTAGGCGCACAGGAGGGAGAGGTCAGAGAGGGCTTCTCAGAGGTGACAGTCAATCCCCTGGAATTTGGAAGACATGGCCTGGAGCCCAGGCCTGATGAGTTGTTACCCAGTCTGTTCAACCAAAGAGGCCGCGGAAAGTGAGGCCTGGCCCGGGGAGTGTCCCTGAGCGCCACGGATGGGGCAGGCTGGGCTCTAGGGCAGCTCCAGGGTGGCGGGGGGGTGGGTGAGGGGCTGGGGTTCATCCCCACTCACAGGGTCCCATTCCCCTGCGAAGAGCGCTGACTGGGGCAAGGCCGGGGACACAGGTGTCGATGAGATGGGGGTAGAGGGCGAGGGCGCATTTGACTCGGCTGGGGTGGGAGGTACTGAGAGGAGGGGGACAGGAAGGCCCACTTGGCCTTGAATTGAAAGCCTTTTAGGAGCTGGGAGGGAGGAATTACCCCACCCCCTCAATCCCATTACCCCCACCCCCTGACTGTTAAACGGCTTCTCTGCCTTTTACGACAGCCTTTTACGACAGCGTGGCTCCCTCCGGGGGCAGAGCTGCCACTTGATGACTCGGGTGGCCTCTCTGAGCTTACCGGTGGAGGGGATGGCAGCACTCCCTCACTCAGGGGGACTGGCTGAGTCTTCAGGGAATGAAGACCTTTCGTTTCTGGGGCGGACAGTGCCTCACCGGCTTGTGGGCGAGCACCTCTAGGACTCACAGACCACGAGAGCAGTCGTGGTTACAAACGGGGTGAGGTTTCGAGAAGGGGGGCATTTGCTTGGTGCCTGGGTTTTGGGGGGTGTCTGCCCGGAGTACGGAGAAGAGCTGCCCTCGGGAGTGTGGCCTGGCACTGATGCTGGCTCACTAGCGTGTGCCCTTGTCCGGTTCTGGCACCTCCCTGGGCCTCAGTTACCACACCTGTGAACTGGGGTGATAACAGGTGCGACC
This sequence comes from Pseudorca crassidens, assembly GCF_039906515.1. Taxonomy (NCBI): domain Eukaryota; kingdom Metazoa; phylum Chordata; class Mammalia; order Artiodactyla; family Delphinidae; genus Pseudorca; species Pseudorca crassidens. The sequence goes on from NC_090296.1 coordinate 114,884,772, forward strand.
AAGGCCGTTGTGAAGAAGGCGCCTGGCTCGTGCAAGGCACTCAGGGATGCCTGTTGTCTGTCTTGTCACCCGACATTCTCCAGGCGTAGCTTCTTTGCTTCCCCGCCTCTCTGTGCCTAGTGCACTAACGGAGTTCTTGTCGCTCGGTGAGAAGGTTGGCGTTGCAGTTTCACGGCCAGGCTGGGATGGTGCTGCTCTCCTGGCTCTTGGAAACTCTCAGACCAGTGCTGGATGGGTGGATGGAGAAAGGGGCAATGGCTTGGGGTGTTCCTAGCTGTTCACCTGCTGGGGCTGGCCTAGTGCCTGCAGCTGTGTCACCTACCACGGGCTAGAGCTGTCTCTCTGCGCACTGGCTAAGGGGCAAGTCAGCTGAGGGCAGGGAGCAGGGCCTCTTTCCCCCATCCCGACCATCAGCTAGAACCACGAGGGGCCTGGATGGGGACTGTGAGACAGAATGATATGTCCTCAGGGGCTGGCCTGGGGACCTGCGGCTGGGATCTTAATGCCAGGCAGAAGGCAAGGGGCAGGCCCTTTGGGACTGTGCCCAGCCCCAGGCCACAGCAGAGCAGGCAGCCCACAGGAGGCCCCTCAGGTGGACATTTTCCTGCTAGGTGGGCCTCCCAGCACATAAGAGAATGTCAGGAGCCCTGTCACCGGCTGCTCTGGGGCCTCTAGGCGGGGCTGGGCTGAAGGCAGACAGAGCTGACCTCACCCAGGCTCCTGACGGAAGTTGTTGGCAGTGCTTTCTCCCTCAGGTTTGATTGGACTTTTTTTTTTTTTTTTTTTGCGGTACGCAGGCCTCTCACTGTTGTGGCCTCTCCCGTTGCGGAGCACAGGCTCCGGATGCGCAGGCTCAGCGGCCATGGCTCACGGGCCCAGCCGCTCCGCGGCATGTGGGATCTTCCCGGACCGGGGCACGAACCCGTGTCCCCTGCATCGGCAGGCGGACTCTCAACCACTGCGCCACCAGGGAAGCCCCTGATTGGACTTTAATCTGTTTCTTTTGGAGAAGCCGAGCCATAAAGGGCCTCAGTGCGTCCTCATCAGGCCTCCAGCAGACCTTCGCCCTCTGCAAAAGCCCCAGCCAGGGGCCTGTGTGGGAACACATAACCCCACCGGGCAGTCATGGGTGCCCACCTGCTTGTCAGAGCCCTGAGCTCAAAGGAGAGACCAGATGTCAAAACGCTTCAGAATCTGAGAAGCCGGCCACACCCGAGAGCAGTGAGGAGGGGGCTGCCCTTCAAGATGGGCCCCTTGCCTATACCTGGTATTACGCCTGGTCTCAGAAAATTGTTAAATTCATGCAGACATGTAGAGATGCCCCAAGCTGGAGTGCGGAGGGATCCCAGTCATCATGCAGGCCACCCCTTTGCCGTCTATGGGGAAACTGAGGCCCGGAGAGGAGCCGCTGGCAAACTGGAGCCCTCGAGGAGCGATTTCCTTTTGCACTTAGAGACCCTCTGCTTCTCTGTCTCACAGAGGCGGCTACAGTTCTGGTGAAAAGCTGCACTTCCTGCCCAGAGAGCCAACTTGAGGGGCCGGGGGTGGGGGTTACTGGGAGACCCTGCGTAACGCTCCAGGCTGAGGCTGGGCGCCGTCGGGCAGCCGCGATTCCCATTCTGGGCCGGAAGAGGTCCTGGGGGCCACATTCCCCACCGCACCGTGCCTTCCTATGCCTGAGTCCCCTCTGAGGGGCGGTTTATGCCCTCTGATAGCTTCACCCCGCTCTGTTCAGGTTGAGGCCTGGACTGACCGGGTTCAAATCCCGGTGGTGCCACTCGCCGGCTGAGTGGCCTTGGGCAGGCTGCTTGGTGGCTGCCAAGTCCCGGAAGCTCGTCTGTAAAGTGAGAAGGTGGCCTCCGCACAGTTATGGGAGGACCCAGTGAGTCACGTGCGGAGTGAGGAGTGCAGAGCACAGCACCCGGAACAATGTAGGTGCTCGCCAGTCAGTCCCTCCCTTGGGTGTGTGGGTGTGTGTCCCTCTCCTGCTGGCTTGTAAAATTCTACAGGCAGGAGCCGGGTGTGGTTCGTGTTTGGGTACCCACAGGCACCTGGCACGGTAGGTGCCTTGCCTTCGTGTGTGTCTGGGGGTGGGGTGGGCGGTGGGGTCCTGCTGTGGGTTAAATCTGAGGATGGCCTGGCCCACAGTAGTGCTCCCCATGTCTGTTGGGCGCCAGAGACCCCCCTCAAAGCCCACCGGCCAGGCGGCAGTGCCGCTTCCGCTGCCCTGGAATAACACCCGCGTGCCCTGTGCTTGCCCTGCAGACGCCAGCATGTCTCCGGATGCCACCAAGCCGAGCCACTGGTGCAGCGTGGCCTACTGGGAGCACCGGACACGGGTGGGCCGCCTCTACGCGGTGTATGACCAGGCCGTCAGCATCTTCTACGACCTACCTCAGGGCAGCGGCTTCTGCCTGGGCCAGCTCAACCTGGAGCAGCGCAGTGAGTCGGTGCGGCGCACGCGCAGCAAGATCGGCTTCGGCATCCTGCTCAGCAAGGAGCCGGACGGCGTGTGGGCCTACAACCGCGGCGAGCACCCCATCTTCGTCAACTCCCCCACGCTGGACGCGCCCGGCGGCCGCGCCCTGGTGGTCCGCAAGGTGCCCCCCGGCTACTCCATCAAGGTGTTTGACTTCGAGCGCTCCGGCCTGCTCCAGCACGGGCCCGAGCCTGACGCCGCCGACGGCCCCTACGACCCCAACAGCGTCCGCATCAGCTTCGCCAAGGGCTGGGGTCCCTGCTACTCCCGGCAGTTCATCACCTCCTGCCCCTGCTGGCTTGAGATCCTCCTCAACAACCACAGATAGCGGCCCGCCACCCGCTCCGCCCACGGGGGCCCCGTGCCCAGAGACACAGCCCCCACGGACGACCCCCCCCAGATATCATCTACCTAGATTTAATATAAAGTTTTATATATTATATGGAAATATATATTATACTTGTAATTATGGAGTCATTTTTACAATGTAATTATTTATGTATGGTGCAATGTGTGTATATGGACAAAACAAGAAAGACGCACTTTGGCTTATAATACAGATATATTTTCTTTCTTCTCCTCCTTCCTCTTCTTTATGGTTTTTTTTGTTGTTGTTGTTTGTTTTTTTTTTTTAAAGAAAATGATACAGCAGAGCTAGGTGGAAGAGCCTGGGTTTGGTGTATGGTTTTTGAAATATTAATGCCCAGACAAAAAGCTGATACCAGTCACTCGTTGATAATAAAGTATTCGCATTATAGTTTTTTTTTTTTTTTAAACTGTCTTCTTTTTAACAAAGAGGAACATGCAGGGCTTCTGTGGGTTTCTGACCCATCTGGCATCCCGAAACTTGATTTCAATCTTTTACCAGTTAAAGAGTAGAGGGAATTACATTGAAAAGGGAGGAAGGGGGCTTCCGTGGTGGCGCAGTGGTTGAGAGTTTGCCTGCCAATGCAGGGGATACGGGTTCGAGCCCTGGTCTGGGAAGATCCCACATGCCGCGGAGCAACTGGGCCCGTCAGCCACAACTACTGAGCCTGCGCATCTGGAGCCTGTGCTCTGCAACGAGAGACCGCAACAGTGAGAGGCCCGCTCACCGCGATGAAGAGTGGCCCCCGCTTGCCACAGCTAGAGAAAGCCCTCGCACAGAAACGAAGACCCAACACAGCCATAAATAAATAAATAAATTTATTTTTTAAAAAAAAAAGGGAGGAAGGTCGTATGTTTGCTCTTAAGGCCAGAGAAGGTTCTGTTGTTCCTTCCCACCCATGGCTGTAGTGTGTCCACAGGATTCAGGGGGAAGAGGGAGAGTACATGGGCCATCCATCCTAGGTAAACTCTTCCAGTCTGATGGGGGAGGCTCATGCTCTTTCTGCAAGCTAGAAAACATTAATTCTCACCACTTTGGGGAAATGGCCTGTGGAAGAAAGACTGAGATGGTGGGTCTTGAACCCACCTACCACCTCACAGAAGCCACCTGAGCCCCAGGGTGAAACTCCTTTTAGGACCTAGATAAGCTACCCTCCCATCCCCCCACCAAGTAGCTCAGAACCTGCCCATCTGGAACTGTAGTCATGATTGATGCAAAGGCAGGTGGTTTCTTTCTACTCTATAAAAGGGAAAAGTTAAGGTTCTGGAAGGGTAGATGACAAGCTCATGAGACAGATCAAGGTTAGAAGTTAACCAGAGCCATATCAATTAAATCAGTTTCCTCTCTTGAGAAAACTCAAAAAAGAAGGCCTTCTTGGCCAGATAACTAAGGGGAATGTTACATTGTATATCTTCTTTCTTGGAGATTTACATTAGCCTATTAAATGCTCTGAGAAGTCCTGTGTGTTATCTATTGCTGCGTAATAAATGATCCGAAAACTTGGCAGCTTGAAACAACTCACATTTATTATCACAGTTTCCGTGTTCAGGAATGCAGGAGCAGCTTAGCTGGGTGGATCTGGTTCAGGGTCTCGTGAGGCTGCAGTCAAGCTGTCTGCCAGGGCTGTAGTCATCTGAGGCTTAACTGGGGCTGGAGGACCCACTTCCAAGCTCGCTCACGTGGCTGTTGGCTGGAGGCCTCAGCTCCTTGCCACGTAGGCCTCTCCATTGGACGACTCATGACGTGGCAACTGATCCAAAAGAGAGAGACCAAGTGTGAAGCTGCTGTCTTTCCTAACCTTATCTCAAAAGCGTCCTGCCATCACTTCTGCCATATTCTGTTGATCACACAAACCATTCTTGCTGCAGTGTGTGTGTGGGGGGTAGGGGTGGGGTGACCACACAAGAGTGTGACTGCCAGGAGGTGGGAATCACGGCCGCCACCTTCTCCAAGAACTACACTCTTTCACTTGGTTTCCCAAAGTTATATGCCAGTGGACTCCTTCCCCACCCCTGCTAATTCTGTCCCCATACCCAGGCCGGCCAGCCCAGACCCTTTCACTCTACTCTGCCACCCTCAGACCCGAGCTTCCCGGGAGGCCCTCCTCCTTCTGCTGTCCCCGCTATCCAGGCCTTGGTCCTCCTGGGGCGCAGTGAGCAGAGCTGGTCTGTGCTGTGTGAGGATGGGCAAGGAGTCACTGTATCTGTCTTCTTTTCAAGTCAGTGACAACTGACACTAACTCACTGTTTGTGGGTCCTTCCTACTCGTGAAGTGATTCTGATGCACCCTGTCTTCGCAGAAATCTCTGCGGGGGTGTTCTCTGCCATTCTCCTCCTCCAGATGGAGGAATGGATGCTTACACAAATGCTGTCATTTGCCCAAGCTCCCTGGGGGGGAAAGGAGCAAACCTCTGTCTCAGATGTTGGCTGGGTGTCCTCTTATGTGCTGGTTGTGATCGGCTTTGCTGGAGTGGGCCTGCCCCTTGGGGACGGTCCGTGAGCGTGAAGGGCTGAACTCTGGGGGCCCAGGGGCCTCAGCCTTGCAGCAATCTTGGTCCGAGGGCTGCTCCGTCCTGAGGCTGAGGCCCTCCCTAAGGTGCTTGGGTGGCCTCGAGTGTTAAGAAAGAAGGCCCGGTGGCTGCCTTTCTTTGTGGGGGTCTGAGACTCCAGTTCTAGCCCCTCAGTTCACACAGGGAAACCAAGTCCCAGACAGAACAGGCTGAGTTGCTGAGGGCACAAGTGGCGCTGGGACCTGCTGTCCTCCCCCTTTCCCGGTTGTGGTGCTGGCAGAAACTCTGTGGTTTCCCCCAGACCACCCAGGGATCCAGTGACTCAGGCTCCAAAGAAGACACTTTCTAAACAAGGCCCCGTCTCTGGAGAGCGTCGTGGGAGCCTGGTCCCTGCAGGCCCTGGGAAGCGAGGTGGGTGGGGCTTACTGCCCCCAAACCCAAGCCCAGGCCTGGGGTGAGGGTGGAGAGGGAATGGATTTCCTTCTGTTGACTAGGTTCTTTGAGAGGCCTTAGTCCCTCCATTGCTCCTTCCTCTCAGCTTCACAGCCCACCCCCAAGTCCAGTCCCTTCCCTGCTTAGTCTCTGGGAATGTCTGTGGGTAGGGGCTGTGGACGGATGGATCTACTACGAGTGAGGGAAGCACAGCTGGGAGAGGGGGTGCCTGGAGATCTTGTGTTCATGCTTCAGGTGAGAAAACCCAAGGCTCAGAGAGGACCATGAGGAGCCCGAGGTCACACAGCAAGTACAGGGCAGCGCTGAGCCTAACACCCATGTCTTGAGACTCCTGGTCTGGCTGTTTCCTCTGTGTCTGGGCATGGATTCCCCCAGTGCTCTGGAGGGCATGCACACACCTCTGTTCACGTCTGTGAACTCCCCCCATCCCCCCGCCACCTGTCCTGGGAGCTCCCGTCCCACACACACATTTCAGGGGACTTTGTTGTTCCGGCTGCCTCTGGCTGCAGCTGCCTGTTCTAATCTAGACTCTGCTACTTACCAGATAGGTGATCTGAGGCAAGTTATATACTTAACCTCTCTGGGCCTGAGTTGCCTCATTGGAATAACAGGAAGAGTATTTGGGACTTCCCTGGTGGTCCAGTGGTTAAGACTTTGCCTTGCAAAGGCAGGGAGTGCAGTTTGATCCCTGGTCAGGGAGCTCAGATCCCACATGCCTTGCGGCCAAAAAAACAAAACATAAAAAACAGAAGCAATATTGTAACGAGGTCGATAAAGACTTTTAAATGGTCCACATCAAAAAAAAAAAAAATCTTAAAAAAAACCAAAACACAATAAGAGTGTTTACATCCTAGGGTTGTCAGGAGGATTAACTGAATTAATGCCTGTTAAGATGTCAGCAAGTGCCCCCTGGTATTATCTTGGGGCCTGGAAGGTAGCCCAGGTTGGTGAAGAAAACCTGGGTTAGGGGCTCAGCGTATGAGGACTCAAATCCAGATCTCCTAAGTCGCTGTTGCCTTGGGCCATCAGCTGACCTGTGTGAACCTCAGTTTCCCCAGCAGGCATAGTCGGTGACCCACTGGGACATCCCTTGTTGGGGACGCCAGGGCCTCCCCCTGACAGCTGCTGTGGCCTCTTACTGGGCTTCCATCCCTCTCCCACCCCCTCCAATCCACTGTTCACCCAGAGTCATGGTCTGCACCCACATCTGACAGTGTGGGTGTCACTGTCAAATCTGTCAGTCCTCCGAGTGACAGTGACCTCTCTGGTGACTGCCTGTGCTCTCAGGATACAGAGAGCCTGCCCACGCTCCCTCCTGCCCAATCCAAGATCTGCCCACGCCGCTGTCCCCTCTCTCCCCCCTGGGAGTCTCCTAGAAGCCAGAGATGTCTTATGTCCCTTTGGCCCCCCTGGCCCTGGTCCAGCCCAGTGCCGGGCACAGAGGATAGGCTCCCTGGATGTTTGTGGAATGAAAGGGTCATGGAGGTAATAGATGTGGGTGTGTTTTATAAACTCTAAAGGAACGAGCGGTCATCCAGAGGGGGGTGTGTTTATTAGGATCCTGTGTCTCCATGACAACCCCAGCTGGCTTCTCCTTACAGGCCCCTAAGAACCCTCATCTCCTCCCCTAGCCTCAGGCCCCAGGTCCTATCGTCTTATTCTACCCTCCTGGGGATGTGGTAGCAAGAATTCCTGATGGCGTGTTCCTTTGATGATTTAGAACACAGACTCAGAGAATGGCTAAGCTGGGAGGGCCCTTAGAGGACATCTAGTTCCATCCCTGTCATAGAACTGAGGCTCAGAGAGGTCAGGGTGGTGACCAGGGTCACACACCAAGGCAGTGGCCAATGGGGGCCAAACCCTTGACTTGGGGCTCCTTCCAGAGCTGATTTCTCAGAGATGCTGCAAAGGCTTCTGTGAAGACAGGATCAGCCTGAGCAAAGCAGTCAAGAGGCAAGGGTAGGGGCACAGATCATTTTTTGGTTTTGTTTGTTTTTAATTGTGGTTAAAAAAAATATATATATATATATATATATATAGCATAAAATTGACCAGTTTAATCATTTTTAAGGGTGGCATTAAGTGGCATTAAGTACATTTGCATTGTTGTACAACTGTCACCACCATCCATCCCTAGAACTTTTTCATCTTCCCTATGCTTTTGTTGGTGGTGGTGTTATTGTGGTAAAATACACGTAACATAAAATTTGTCATTTTAACCATCTTTCAGTGTGCAGATCTGTGGCATTAAGTGCATCCTCATTGTTGTGTTCCCTATGCTTTTTTTTTTTTTTCTTTTTTTTGCGGTACACAGGCCTCTCACTGTTGTGGCCTCTCCCGCTGCGGAGCACAGGCTCCGGATGCGCAGGCTCAGCGGCCATGGCTCACGGGCCCAGCCGCTCCGCGGCATGTGGGATCTTCCCGGACCAGGGCACAAGCCTGTGTCCCCTGCATCGGCAGGCGGACTCTCAACCACTGCGCCACCGGGGAAGCCCTTCCCTATGCTTTTTAATAAAAGGCATATGGAGGCAAAGTTTTACAATTCTTCACCCCGGGATCGTGAGGCCTTTGCTGACTTCAGGCAACCTGGATAACCCAGGGGAAGTTGTGTGTCACCTTGGCCTGGTCGGGGGTTTGGTGGAGAATGCTGGGGAAGGGGGTGTCCAGTCTAGGCTGACTGTCACCCGGAATAAAGGCTAGAACAGCCTCTCAGCCTTGCTGTTTTCAACGCAGGTCACAGCGAGGCTAGTGGAGTATAGATGAAATGCCTAGAATTTCTGAGGGTGAGACTGGGAGCTTATGTGATGAGTAGAGGACACGGATGGTTTTTAATGTGACCTCCTTGGACTTCCTAGGGGCACCGTGGGAGACCTGGCTGAGTGATGCAGGGAGAGACCCCTCTTACTGGGCTTTAACTTCCCTTCAAAACTGAAAGGTCTAAACCAGATGGCTTGATGGTGCCTTTTGGGGGAGCCCAGGGGCTCTAGAGAGCCCCTGATGCTCACTCCAGAATCTAGGGTGGGCTTTCCTATTAGATCTGCTGAGACGAGCTGAGACAATTGCTAGTAACGGAACCCTTACTTTGTTTAGCAATAATTATAACAGTTATCATTTACTGAGGGACTTGTTATGTAGTAGGCACTTTGTATCATCTCATTTAATCCTTATTTCTGTTTTATAGATGAGGCTCAGTGGAGTTAAGTAAGTTGCCCAAGGTCACACAGCGAGGAAGTATCAGATGGAGGATTCCCACTCAGATCTCTCTGGTTCCAGAGCTGGTGTTCCTACCCACCCTCACCCCCAATCCCCCAATGAATGGCAGCAGTTCTGACCTTGACTTTCCATGGCTGCTGAGCACACAAGCTTTGGAGGCAACTCCCAGGGCTCCAGGCCCAGCTCTGCCTCCAGCTAAGTGACCTTGGGTAAGTTACCTAAGGTCTCTGAGCCTCAGTTTCCTTATTTGTTAGAACGGACACCTCCTAGGATAGTTAGGAAGATGAAATTAAATGGGTTTATATTTGTAAAGCAGTTAGAATAGGGCCTGCTTGTAGTCACATTTAGCATTTGTTGAATTTTTAAAATACTGTGTTTATTGCCAGCTTTCTGAGGTCAGTTTTGTTTGAACCAGCAAATTAATTGGAAATGTTTATTTGTAATAGTTTCACTTTCTATTTCTCATCTTTGAGCAGTGAACAAAATGGAGCTTTAGGAATGCCTAGAAAAACACACACATAAACAACACTGTGTCCACGCACGCAGTCTAAGATGTCCTTTCCTTAACATTCCAACAGAAACACATCTATTCATAAGTTTTTGTAGAGAAGGGGAAAAAAATCTTCTCCATAGGCCATAGAATGTTGGCCAAGTTCCTTAAATTGTCTAAAATGGGCAGCATATCGGTGCTTTCTAAGTGTGTGTATTGGAAGCAGACCCTTTGGCAATGGTGACCCCACTCCCACCCCTGCTCCCTCTTCCCTTTCCTCGTCCACCCATGGAGGGAGGATGGTTGCTGTTCCTGGACCTGACGACAACTATTTTGACTCTTTAAGAATCCCCTGCTTTGTGTTGCCCAACATATAATGTCAATACATGTCAAAAACCACATCAGATCCCCAGAAAGCCGAGTGGCGCCTCGGTGACAGGCCTTGGCTGGCTCCTAGGCTCTCCTCACTCTGGGGCTCCAAGGGGTTGAGGTCTGACCCTCGGGGCCACTTGGCCCCATCCGGGCCCACAGCCAGGATCTCTGCCAGGCCCTGGCTGTGCTGAGGGGTGTCCCTGCCACGACTCACAGGGAAGAAGAACCAGCTTGAGCCACGCAAGGTTTTAAATTGAGGAATTGTCAGTTTGTATATTTGGGATCCCATTCTGTCTGATTCTGAGCCTGGAGATTCCAGGGGTGCCCCGCTAGGGAGCAGGCAATGTCATCGAACACCTTCTGTGACAGTTTCTAGGCTTCAGGGGTGGGCTCCCAAGCGACCAGGAGAAGCCAAAGGCCTTTGAGGTGAGTCTCTTCTGGAATGTGCCATGGCTGGGGAGAGAGGGGACACAGAGCCGCTGAAAATCATCTTTGAACACGAGATTTTGCCACCTTCTCCATCAAGCCTTATGCCCGAGCTGCTGCTGCTGAAGATGCAGGGCCAGCTTTGGAGAAAAGTGAAAGCGTGTGGATGTTTGAATCTTGGCTCCACCATTTTCCAGTCTCTGTGAACCTGGTCTTTTCATGTGTTTCCTCTGGGCTGTGATTCTCTCATACGTAAAATGCAGATGATATCCTCTACCACATAGGGACCAGATGAGAACGTTTGTAGTGTTGGGCGACAGCTCTCCATGGGTCTCTCTGAGAATCTTGCAAGCAGAGGCACTGACTGCCTTCTAGACTCTCTTCAAGGATATATGATAGCCAACAGACTTAGAAGATAGAGATCGTGTCTCCCTCTTGTGCAAAGCGCCATCATTTTACTGCCCATTATAAAAGATTTGGGTTCCCTAAGCTCGGAATTCCTCTCCTATAAAGCACCCCACTGAGTGTGAAGGCGTCGCTTGTCTCTCTTTGCACCACAAGAAAACCAGTACTGCTCACGTTGCCAGTGGTGCTGTGAGTAATAAAAGTCTGTTTTCTCTGGCCCAGGAGTCTCATGTCTTCCACCAGCGTTCAGGAAACAGGGCAAGCTAACTTATTGTCTTACAAATAGGCTAAAATCTCACATCCTTCATAGATCTTGACAGTGATGAGGATGGGATGCTGAGAGAGACATGGCTCTCTGAAAGAGGAAAAAGGAGGGGCTTGCAAGCCAATTAATGGGATTTTGAGGGAAGTCCATGGAAATCACTAGCAAATAGGTTGCCCAAGTTGTACGGCCAAGTGGGCAATAGATGGCCCTCTATTTTATGGCCTTTTAATGGGGAGGTGGTTGCAGCCTGAGTACTAGGAAGGAGGTTTGAAGACAGCTGCCAAAACACTGCCCTGGTCGTGGCTAACTCTCCGGGTGGTGGGACTTCCTCGTCAGTCTAGTGTTCCACCTCCATTCCTCCCCCATGAAAACAACCACCACTAGGATTTCTCCTGTGTGGACCGAGGTCACTCTTTCCTTTCAGATAGCAGTTAGGGAGACAGGCACTTATGCCAAGAAAGGAGGGAAATTCACCACTGCTATGGGGAGAAACCAGCAGGATTCTTAGAACTTTGGCTCGTTCACTTGGAGACAAGAGGGTGGGACAGGTCACACTCGCTAGGGAAGGATGATGACTCAGCCCCTCATTGCAGTCTGTCACACCAACTTTAGATCCAGGCCGAGATGACAGTCAAAGGTCTGTGAGTCCTAGCTGCTCTAAGGAAGTTTTGACCTTCTTGGGGAAATTTCCCCGAGACAGACAAACTCCCAGAGGAAACCATAGGTGGAGGATGGACAGGTATCAGGGCTCTTACTGCTGCAGGTTGGGTTTGTCCCAATGTGTCTACTGGGCAGCTGCAGCTGCTCTGCCTCAGTGGGCAGATCTCAAGGCTGTTCTCACAGCTCCAGCCAACACTGCTCGTGATGGAGCTTCCTATAGTTTTACTGTCTCTGAGATTTAGCCAATGACCTAGCTGTTTCATCTACTGCTTGGAAAACTATAAGCTGTCAGATTAAAGACACCTCTCCGTAGGGTCACAAACTGTCACGACAAATTGAGCCTACTGATTGAACTTTGTGGGTCACTCCTGCAGACGCCTACGGGAAAGGTCTGTTCTCTGATGAGACCGACTGGCATGCCTGCCCTACCCAGGTTGCCCCCACTGCTGCCTGGACCTATCATCCCACGACTACCCTCAGAGGGCTGAGCAAGTAAAGGATGCCGTGTTCCTACACTGCACACCGACCTGTGACTGCCGTCCAAAGTTGACCTGGCTGTCTTGCAGTGGGCACGGGTCCTGACTGCTTTGGGGAGATTGACTGCCCTGGACCTTTGACCCCGTCTTGGGGCTGTGGGTGGGTGCCTCCCTGCTGCTGACACATTTTCAGGTTATGGTGTTGCTGTTCCAGTCTGATCAGCCAATTCAGGCCGCAACGTCGTGGCACCTGAAACTGATCTGGGTCATGTTTTCAGCTTTCGGGACCATTTACACTTTAATAATGGTGCAACTGTATTGCAGAAGGCACTTGACCGTGGGCTGTCGGTCAAGGTGTTCATGACTGTCCCTGCTCCCTGCCATCCATAGGGATGGTCTTGTCAAGTCAACATTCCCAACTTTATCTCCCTCCCCTCCACTGGGTCCATACACCTGAGTAAGGCAGTTTGGTCTTTGATTGTGGCTGCCCGCAGAAAGGGATCATCCGCTCTGGGCCACCTCCCGGGTGATAACCAGGATGAAAAGGGTGGGGGTTTACATGGAGATTCTGCCCTAACCATTCCTGGGCTGGCTACTTCTTACTTTCCCTGAAAGGCCAGCCTAGTTAATGCAACCTATGCTTGGTAGTCCGACCAAAGGGGATTCAAATGGAATTCGGGTTAAATTGTATTAAAATGCCCTGTCACTAGCGTACCTGGCCCTTATGGGAGAAAGGTCTGGGTACAAGTAGGGGATGAGTGGGGAAAAGATGAAAGTATAGACACTGGGAGAGAACACGCAGCTTTTCTGGCAGTGGAGGAAGAGCAGCAACCCAGCACCTGGGAAGGGAACACCTTGGACACCAGGATCTTCCTCACGATGGACAGCACCCCGTACAACCCTCCCACACTGATGCGCATGCCTTAAATTTACTGCTTGGTTAGCCATCTGCCGCCAGATAGCTCTGACCATAATTTGATGGCCATTTCCCTTAACCTTCCCAAACCAAGAAGTTATAAGAAACAGCATGAGATAGCCCCAACTGCTGCACCTCCCGTGCAGAACACCTGTCAGCACCTCTGAATATCTGCTCCCATCACTCAGACATCTGGTCAGGCTGATAAATGCCATCTAACTGGTGGTGTTGACAAACGGGACAGGTTGGACTGACTAGTTCGGGGAGATAGTCTCTCTAAAAACAAGGCAATTTGTTACACAGCAGTAAATAACTAATGCACCACCAGTTCTCTCATTTCATGCCCACGGCAGTGCTTCAGCATCTGTGGGATGACGCCTGCTTAATAGATGAGAACCAGAAGCTCTGAGAGGTCAAGCGATCTCCTAAAGGTCACACAGCCAACTGGTGGTGCTGGGTTGTTACTGGGTCTGTCTGATTCTTGTTCCAGTGCTCGCTAGCTTTCCCTCAGCCAAGGCACTGGGATTCTTTCATGTGCCTCACAGACCCTGGCTCATAGCATTTCATGACTCTTAGCCTGTGCCCTGGCTGTGGACACCATGCTTGGGAGGCTAAGAAGACTAGGGGAGCATGGAGTAGCCAAGGGGCTCACTAACACCTCCTCCCCATATGGGGATGGTCTCAGTTTCTTCATCTGTGACATGGGTCTAAGGCCTGCTTTGACAGCATGGTTGCAAGGAACCAATGAACTCAGGAGCAGGAAAGTGCTTTGGAAAACTAGAGGTACTGATGGGAGCATTGATGTGGTCTGAGACGTGACTTAGGAGAGAGTAAGGGCTCGACAGAGGGCTGGGATGGAAAGAAAGCAGAGTGGAAAGGGCTAGTCAGACACAGAAACTGGGCCAGTGTTCTTTTATAAGCTGTAGTTTGTCGGCTGTGATGCCACCTGCCTTCCTGTGCCTGAAATCCTGGACATTCCTTTGGGTTAAGCAGGGCCTTTGCTAAGCTCTCGTTTTAGAACACTTGTCTTCTTTAGGGCGGTGGTGTTGTACTGACATAAACTGAGCCTCTCCCACAGGCGAGGACCTTACATACACGGTCTAATGGAATACTCACACTGGACTCTCACACTACCGCTTTTTATAGGTACGGCTGTCCCATTTTACATATATGGAAGAGTGAGGCTAGGAAGAGCTCAGTACTTTGCCTAAGGTCTCGCGGGAGGTGAGGGATAGAGCTAGGGTTCGACTGAGATTGCTCTTGCTTCAGACTCTGGTTGCCTTTGGGCTCCGTGGTTTTTATATCCTTGACCTTCACCCGCAGAGAAGCCAAGCACGCTGAGTCTGGGGCCTGGGCCGAGGGGGCCCAGAACCCTCCCTCATGGGTGGGATCTCATAGTGACTGAAGGCCAGGTGTGCACAGGCTGAACTTGTTCACGGACAGACTCCCAGGCTGGAAGGGGCAGCCCCAGACCACCACGGCTCTGGCCCATCGTAATCTTTCTGTGACATAGCCACAGCCGCCCTATAATGGGTCCCTCCACAGGCCTCCAGGAGCTCCTTTTTTCCCCTCGCTACACTGCGGCCAGAGGGACCTTCCTAGAATGCAGCTTGGCAAGTCATTCCTCTGCCTAAAGCCATCCATGGGCTGCCCATCAAAGTCCAAGCCCCTTATGGGATGTGTCGGGCCCTTTTTGGTCCCCTCACGCTCCTGAGGCTGAACCAACAGTGGTCCCTAAATAGGCCAAACTGATTTGTGACTCCAAGCCTTTGCTTAAGCTCTTCCCTCTTCCTAGATACCCTTCTCCTGCTCCAGTGCTTAATTGTCAAACTCCTTTCCTGTCATTTAGAGTAGTCACCTTATGAGTGTTTAATGTATGTATTAGGAGATACACACATATGTTACAAATGGATGGTGGGAATCATCTTCTCCCACCCAGGCCCCCTTGGGTCACCTGTTTGTTGGGTGCTTTTATGTCCTTTAATATGTTCACTTCTCAATGCTTCAGCTCACTGTCAGTTCCTCTGGGACCCATCCCTTAACAGCCATCCCTTCACCTGGCCCAGGTAAACCTGCCTGCGGAGACTCACACAGCACCCAGATGTCCGTCCTTGTCTGTTGATTGGCCTGTTTTCTCTCTACTTGTGAGCTGCTTGAGGGTGGTAATGGTGCTCTGGTGGTTTCTGTGTCCCCAGTGGGGGACAGAGAGCCCTGGTGCCTGATGTATATACGTTAAAGGTATTGCTGGAGGACTGGGGGTGTCTTCAGGTGGTGACAGCCCAGTGCCTAGGGCTGCTACACTTCATAGAGTCCCCTAGAAAGGAAGGTTTGCTTCACGAGTGGTGCAGGGGAAAACAAGGAGATAGAGGAGGGGGGAGGGGAGGAGAGTGAATAGCTCCATTTTCACCTCACCCTAAAGAGCAGAATAAATTCCAGATGGATGAGACTGCAAAATGTGAAAACAATGAAACTATGAAATAGCTAGAATAAAATGTTCATGATTTTGATCTCTGGATGGGAAGGGTCTCTCTTTTTTTTTTTGGAAGGGTCTCTTTAAGCACAGCAGTAATGGAAGAAATAATAAAGAAAAAGACGTATATATTTGTGTGCTTAAAATTGGAAACTTCTGTACATCAAAACATCCCATAAATATAATTAAAATAACAACACATATGTAAAGAGCACTTGCAAATCAAAAAGAAAAAAATTTAAGAACCTCAGTAGAAAAAAAAAATGGGCAGCAGACACAAAAAAAAATTAACAAAAGGAAAAACAGTGACTAAGTTGATGTTTATGTTTAAAAGTAAGTGACTAAGAATATGTTTAAACTCGTTAGAAAACAAAACCTCAATTAAAACTGCGAGATGTTATTTTTCACTTATCACCTTGGCAGGACTATAAAAAACAAATAGTGCTCAACGGGGCTGAGATGAAGTGTGATGAATAAGATGAATGTTCTCTTTCTATGCTGAAGGGCTTGCAAACAGGGGCAGTTTTCAGGAAATCAGTTTCTCAATATGGATCAAAAGGCTTAAAAATGTTTATGCCCTCTGTTCCAGCAGTTCTGCCTCTGGGGACCTTTCCTGAGAAATACTCATTTTTTATGGCAGCAAAATTTCTAAAACAGTCTAACTGTCCAAAAATAAGGAATGACAGAAATGATGGTACATCTATGTGACAAAATGTTATGCAGCCTTTAAAAATCATGTTTAATTGTCAATGGCGCTTGTGCCTGAGAAAATGGGAGGGGAGATCAAAGTGCACTTGGAGAGTTTTTTCTTTCCACCTTCTATTTTTCTGAATTATTTACCCTACCGTAAGCATGTGTTATTTTTATAAAGAAAAATGATCATGTTTTAGAATATTTCCAATTATTTGGAAAAGTTATGATATAATGCCAAATGGAAAAAAGCAGGTGATATATCTACATATATGTAAAATACTTCATTTACATATATATACACATAAATAATGCAGTAAGCACTGAATTCGGTCCCTGGCACATATAAAGTGCTGACTATATACATACATATCAATATTGTGATATTAATGCATATACATGTATATAAAATGTAACCAGTGAATATTTCTGGGTTGTGGACTTAGGGGTGGTTTCTGCATTCTTTTTTTTTTTAAATACATTCTCACATTTTTCAAATTTTCTACAATAAGCATGCATTATCTTTATTATAAATTATAATTATAAAAAAGACTCTCCACCATAAATGTTGAACCAAAGGGATTTGGTGTTGTCTTAATTAAACATTTCTATCTGCCAGTGTTCTGCTTAATTGAAGTTTGACTGTATTAAATGACAATAAATGACGCTTACATTTGTATAGTGTACTTCCACTGGCTCACCTGGCTCCCTTGACCCCTGTAGCACCTCTGCAAGGTCCTGAGATTAAGGGAACTCGACAAGACATAATGGGAAATGTGGACACACATACACACACACGCACACAATCTGCTGTGACCTTGGGTGAGTCACAGTCTCAAGGGCTCCAATCTCGTATAAGCCTCATGCTGTGGCTTTAGATGACCAGGCCACAGCATGGCTTTCTAACTGGGCTTCCTGGCCTCGCTGCCATCTGGCAGGCACAGGTGGGAGCTGGCAGGACAGGAGGGGAGGAGAGGAGCATGCCCACAGTTCCCAGAGAGGTGATGGGGTGCATCTCCCCTTTCATTTGACTTTCAGAGAAGAACTCCTGGCTACTGTTCCTGGGAGACCCCACCCTGACGAACAAGGCTCCTATCCCTCCGGATGGCCCACAGACCCACCCTTCTCAGCCCAACAGTGGGTTTGGCAAAAAGAGGACATTTCCTTGGAAGAACAGAAGACCATGTCCTGCAGATGCTTCCAGGGTAACTGCTTTCCGTTCTTTCAGTCATTGGATTCATGTGTGATTTGTTTCTGGTGTGCTCAGGATACAGAGGGTTCTCAGAGCCTCAGTGCAGAAACCCTAGTTCACAGATAGACTAAGAAGTCTTTGAGGGAAGGGGGACACAGCTCAAGCAAGATTATGGGGCAGCATTGCACTAGACTTGTTGTTCCTACACGCTGGAGGCCATGCCATAGAAGAGAGTTTAGGAAGAGAATAATGATGATGATGATGAAATAACTATCGTTTATTGAGCACCATCTATTATCTCATTTAATTATCCCATCATCCTGTGAAACAGGTAATGTTGTGTCCAATTTACAGATGGTGAAACTGAGACTCAGGGAGGTGAAATAACCTGTCCAGATACTCAGCAAGTAAATGGCAGAGTTGGAATTCAAAGCTAGGTGGTTCTCCCTCCTAAACTAATTTCCAAAACGTACCTGGCGTATGGTATTCTCAGTGGGAATTGTTTGAAATAGTTGGATTTAAGGAGTATCTGCTGAACGCCAAGCCCTGGCTTAGGTGCTTTTTATATGGTATCTCATTTAATCTCCAGAACAGTGTTTGTGGGGTATGTGTAATTATTCCCATTTTACAAATGAGAAAACTGAGGCTCAGATGTTTGTCCAAGGTCACACCGAGCCAAATAAAGGTCTTTTTAGGGAAGGAGTCCCGGGGAGAATGAATCAGGAGCAACCTGGACCTAGGATCAGAGCCCAGGAGCCAGAAAGGAGTAGGGAATTAGGGGTGATGGTGCAGCTAATTGGATGCTGTCTCCACCCGCAGAAGGCAGCAGAGGGTCCAGGGGTAACTGTGATTTTGGACAAGCCACCCCAGCCTCAATCTCCTCATTTGAAAAATGGGGCCACCAATACCTTGCTGTACAGGGTTGTCAAGACGATTAAATGAGATAATGCACAGGACATGCTCAGACCAATGCCGAGCTGACGAACGTGAGATCCCGCTACTTCTACCCGCTTTCCCTTCTCTACTGGTTTCTGTCAGTTGGTCAACATTCCTGGCATCTGTAAGACCGGCCCGGCATCCCACCCTACCCGTCCCCGTCCCGGACCCAGCACCAGTGTGTCATAAGGGTTTATGGAACGAGAGCCAGCTGAGCTGCTCCCTGGCTATTTGAGCTTATGCAGCTCACTTATCCTCTCTGGGCTGCAAGGGTGGGCTGGGGGCAGGGGGTGCTGACTGGATCATCTCTGGGGGCCCCACCGTACCCAAGTAAGCCCGTTATCCCCTGGCTCTCCCTCCCCTTCACCCCGACCCTGCACACGAAGGCTCTGGGGGCCGAGCCAGCTACCCACTCCCCAGGGACCATTCCTGAAGGCATCTCCAGAGGGTGATGCACGTGCCAGGTGACAGACATGTCACCTACACGTGCCAGGGGACAGGCCCATCCTTCTTTCTCCCACAGCTCCTGGTGGGGCCCTGCCACTCCAGCAGGGGACAGGAAAGTAACTCAGCCTTCACAACCCCTCCTCAGACTCACACACTCGCAGCCTTGCTTTGGGAAAAGGGTGGTTTTTATTTCTTTCCCTTTTTTTTTTTTTTGGTCTTCAAGCACTCTTACTCGTCTGTCCCTGGGCTGTCTCTCCCACAGGCCTCTGTGGTCTGGGCCAGGAGTCTGTGGCCAGCCCTTCTCCATCCTCTCTCGGCGGAAGGTCCCGCCATCAGGGCGGGCTGTGTGGCCCTACTGTGCGTGGTGGGAAAGAGGCTGGCCTCTGGAGGCCCCAGCTGGCCCCTTATTATATTGGCTTCTATTAAATTGAAACACATAGCACATCTATTACACAATAAACCACAGCTATTTCATGGATCAAATTAAGTTTTATTTGGGCAAATTACAACCTTTCCTACAGTCGTGCCTTTGTGAGGCCATTCCTTTTTAATAAAAGCAAGCATTTCTGGGGCTGGCCCTCCTGGACCAAAGCTCCATGGTGGGTTGGGGGCTCAGGCCAGGGCCGGCAAGAGTGTGTGTGTGTGTGTGTGTGTGTGTGTGAGAGAGAGAGAGAGATGGGAATTCTTGGGGCCCCTCTTGGGAATGGATTTATCCACCTTCTCCCCCTGCCTCCCCATCCTGAGGTTGCCATGGAAGTGTGCAGAGAACTTCTCATTAAGCAAGAAAAAGGCAGCAGCAGCAACAGGAGGAAAGCATTTCCCGGAATCTGGGAGGAAGCGTGAGTCACTGGGGCTGCTAAGTGAGCCCTGCGTGGCCACTGCAGCGCCTGCCCAGGAGGCCTGGAGCGCGGGGCCAGCCGTCAGGACTGTGCCAGGCCTGCCCGCATAGACATGCCCGCTGCCCTGGCTGACGCAGGCTCCAGGAATGCAAACAGAGCCGGGTGGAGGGGCCTTCGGAGGGCCGGGGTGCTGGGCCAGGCAGGAGGGAACGGGCCTGGAGGAGAGGCCTGCGCAGGGGCCTTGGGCCTCAGATGAGCCCCTCTCTGGTGTCCTCGGAGCCCAGGCTGCCGGGAGGGCTCCTACCTCTCGGCCTGACCTGCCCTGGCACCGCCAGCTCTGGCCTGGCCTCTAGGCTTCCCATCATGGGGCAGGGGCAGGAGTTTCCCCTAGATCAGAGGATCTCAAAATTGGCGCCTGGATCAGCATCACCTGAGGACTGGTCAGAAATGCCGGCTCTCAGCCCCCACCCCCCAGCCCTACTAAATCAGAAACTCTGGGGGGTGGAGTCCAGAGATCTGTGGTTGAACTAGCCCTCCAGGTGATTCTGATGCACACTCAAGTTTGAGGACCGCTGCACTTCACTATCGGTAAGTCAACTTCAAACCCACATTTGCTGGTTATTTATTGACAAAATTCAGAGGTAATGCTTAAGGAGTGCCGCCTGTGCGCCAGATTCCAGGCTAACCGCTTCCCACGTGCTAACTCATTTAATCCCCACATCAACCCTGTGAGCTCAGGCTGTCATCACCTCTCCATCTTACAGGTGACATAAGTGCTGCTTTTCAGCCAGAAGCCAGTGTTCTGGGACCTCAGAGGTGATGGGAGATGCTGGGCCCAACTCACGTTTGGCCCATGTTGATGAACTAGTTTACGGGGCTGACCTTTCCCTGGGTAGCTTTTTCATAAATGCCCTTCAGAGGCTGCCCTGCCTCATAGGAGGTGGCGGTGGGGAGAACTCTCACTCCAGAGCTGGGAGTACAGGGGGAATCAGGCAGGTGGAGTGTGAGAAATAAGAATGATGAAAGAAGATGGGCCTGAGATGCAGGGTCCTATAGAATCTCATTTCTTCAGATGTGGTCCCTGGAACAGCAGGATCTAACTTCCCCAGGAGACAGTTAGAAATTCAGAATCTAGGATCCTGCCCCAGACCTGCTGAACCCAAATCTGCATTTTAATAAGATCCCTCTGGGTTTGTGTGCACATTCAGGTTGAAGAAGCACGGGGTGGGGCACACAGGCATGTGCCCCAGCCTCTTCCTGCCACACAGAGGGACAGGAGAACAGGATCTGGGATCTGCACCAGCCTCAGCCCAGCTCCTGTGGGGCTCCAGCCCCCGTGTTAGCACAAGCATCCCCTGAGGACCCTGGAGGGAGCCTCCAGCCCTTAAAACCCACAGCCAAGGTATCAGTAATACAGTGGGAGGGACTCTCCCTCTGAGGAGCTCTCTTCTCAGGTTCCAGGATCTTCACTCCTTTCCCCTCTCTTCCTAGAATGTGCACTGCGGGTTCAAACCCAGGCTCCGCCACTTACTGGGATTACTGTTGTAAACTTCTCAGCGCCTTGATTTTCCTTTTCCGTAAAGTAGGGTAACAATATTTCCTAGATCATACAATTTTGTGTGTGCAGATTAAATCTGTGAATACACATAAAGTACTAGGAACAGTGCCTGGTACGTAACTCCATGAACAGTAGCTACTTGCTTTCAGCCTGCCTTCTTTCCCTCCTCTGGCTGGCCCTTGGGCTGGAATGGGATGGAGGAAAGGTGGGGCTGACCTGTGAGGTGTCAGTGCCAAGGCAGGGCTACTGGATTGGCTTCTGAAGGTGACAGGGGCTCCTGTGGGGGGAAGAAGGAAATGTGTTTGTATGATACCTGTGATATGCCAGGCTCAGTGTCAGGAATTTCCCTCCTCTCCACAGTTGTACCAGGGAGGTACGGTTATTAGCTTACAGAAGGGATTGAGGCCCCAGAAGTGCAGTGACCAACCCAAGGTCACACTTAGTGAAGGATAGAGCTAGTGCTTGATGGGTCTGCCTGGCCAGCCTGACCTCAGTCCCATACCCACTTCACATGACCCCATGCTTCCACCTCCACTACAGCTCAAGCTGGTCCCTCAAGGAGATAGGGGGATCCAGAAGGTCAGAGTTGGCAGAGGGATGAGGAGGCAGATGCGTCTTGGGGATGTGGTTCACGACTCTTTCCCCAGAACCTCAGTTTCCCCTGGTGTTACCTCGCTCTTGCAAGGAACAGGGAGGGTCTTCTGAGTGGACCTGTAGTGAGGTTAGCTGCTCCAGGCTTTGCCCCCCACTGCCCCCAAAACAGTCTGCCCTTCCTTCTGTTCCATGACTGGAAGGCAGGCTTTTGGCAAATCTGTTAAGAGCCCAGGAGGGGGCACTTCTGGTTTCAGCGCCCACGTATAAAGCACTTGGAAGTTGTCCCTCCCATCCTCACAACAAGAAAAAGCTGAACAAACTGGAAGTCAACAACTTTTAGATCCATCAGAGAATGAAGGTCCCAGGGCAGACTGCCACTCTGAAATCTGGAAAAGCAGGTGGATTCAGAGAATCACAGCCAAGATCAGCTTACCG
This sequence comes from Pseudorca crassidens, assembly GCF_039906515.1. Taxonomy (NCBI): domain Eukaryota; kingdom Metazoa; phylum Chordata; class Mammalia; order Artiodactyla; family Delphinidae; genus Pseudorca; species Pseudorca crassidens. The sequence goes on from NC_090296.1 coordinate 114,906,964, forward strand.
GCAGCAAAAGCTACCAAAGCTAGTAACTGTTAGGAACACTTAAATTGTAATTTTTTTAATTAAAAAAAATTTTTAATTGACGTATAGTTGATTTACAGTGTTGTGTTAGTTGCTGGTATATAGCAAAGTGATTCAGTTGTATCCATACATATATATGTATATATATTCTTTTTCATATTCTTTTTCTTAGTTTTTTTAATTTTTAAAATTTTATTGAAATACAGTTGATTTACAATGTTAAGTTCTGCTGTACAGCAAAGTGATTCAGTTATACATATATATACATATGCTCTTTTTAATATTCTTTTCTTCTATGGTTTATCACAGGATATTGAATGTATTGTAGTTCCCTGTGCTACACAGTAGGACCTGGTTGTTTATCCATTCTATACGGATAGTGTGCGTCTGCCAGCCCCAACATTCTGCTCCACCCCTCTCCCAAACCCCTCCCCCTTGGCAACCACAAGTCTGTTCCCCATGTTTGTGAGTCTGTTTCTGTTTTGTAGATAAGTTCATTTGTGTTACATTTTAGATTCCGCATTAAGTGATATTATCTGGTATTTGTTTTTCTTTGACTTACTTCACTTAGTGTGGTAATCTCTAGGTCCATCCATGTTGCTGTAGATGGCATTATTTCGTTCTTTTTTTTTTTTTAATTTATTTATTTATGGCCGCCTTGGGTCTTCGTTGCTGCACATGGGCTTTTCTGTAGTTGTGGAGAGCGGGGGCTACTCTTTGTTGCGGTGCGTGGCTTCTCATTGCGGTGGCTTCTCTTGTTGTGGAGCATGGGCTCTAGGCGCGCAGGCTTCAGTAGTTGTGGCACGCGGGCTCAGTAGTTGTGGCTTGCGGGCTCTGGAGCACAGGCTCAGTAGTTGTGGCGCACGGGCTTAGTTGCTCCAAGGCATGTGGGATCTTCCCAGACCAGGGCTCGAACCCATGTCCCCTGCATTGTCAGGCGGATTCTTAACCACTGCGCCACCAGGGAAGTCCCTATTTCATTCTTTTTTATGGCTGAGTAATATTCCATTGTACCACATCTTCTTTATCCCTTCCTCTGCTGATGGACATTTAGGTGGCTTCCATGTCCTGGCTATTGTAAATAGTGCTGCAGTGAACATCAGCATGCATGCCCCCTTTCAAATTATGGTTTTCTCCAGATATATCCCTAGGAGTGGGATTGCTGGGTCATATGGTAGTTCTATTTTTAGTTTTTTAAGGAACCTCCATACTGTTCTTCACAGTGGCTGTACCAACTTACATTCCCACCAACAGTGTAGGAGGATTCCCTTTTCTCCATACCCTCTCCAGCATTTATTGTTTGTAGATTTTTTTAGATGGCCATTCTGACCGGTGTGAGGTGATACCTCTTTGTAGTTTTGATTTGCCTTTCTTTAATAATTAGTGATGTCAAGCATCTTTTCATGTGTTTGTTGGCCATCTGTATGTCTTCTCTGGAGAAATGTCCATTTAGATCTTCTGCCAATTTTTTGATTGGGTTGTTTGGTTTTTTGTTGTTGAGTTGTATCAGCTGTTTGTATATTTTGGAGATTAAGTCCTTGTCGGTTACATTAAATGGTAATTTTTAAAACTGCTCTTTTGAGGTATGATTGACATACAAAAAGCTGTACATATTTAATGTATACAACTTGATGAGTTTGTATATACATATACATCCATGAAAACATCACCACAATCTATGCCGTAAACATATCCATCACCTCCCAAAGTTTCCTCCCTCCCTCTTTATTTTTTTATTATTTTTAATTTTATTATCTTTATTTTTTAATTTTTCTTTATTTTTTAATTATTATTAAACAGTAATTTTGATGAACTGCTGGAAGCTGAGTGTGGACTAGCTTGAAATTTAAAAACTTAAAATAGTTTTTAGGGGGGACCTCCCTGGTGGTCCAGTGGTTAAGAATCTGTCTTCCAATGCAGGGGACGTGGGTTCGATCCCTGGTCAGGGAACTAAGATCCCATATGCTGCGGGGCAACTAAGCCCGCACACGACAACTACTGAGCATGTGAGCCACAACTACGGAGCCCACTTGCTCTGGAGCCCATACGCTGCAACTACTTAGCCTGTGCACCACAACTAGAGAGAAGCCCATGCACCGCAATGAAGGGCCCGTGTACCACAACTAAGATCCGACGCAGCCAAAAATGAAAATAAATAAATATTAAAGACAAAACAAAAACAAACAAACAAAAAAACAAATAGAGGCCCAGTCTTAGGCCTACCATACATTCAGGAGTTTTACCCCCAGGAACCCTACCAGGTTCACATGGTAAAGATCAGAGAAAAATCCCCTCTCTTTTGGGCAGGAGAAATAGACCTTTGAAATACGCCCAGAACTTTTTCCATAACAAAGGCCTATCCCTCTGAGAAACTACTTTACCAGAGCCTTGTCTGACCTGGAGGAAGGGCAGTTAAACAACTGCAGCCCTCTTTAGCCATACTGTCTCATTTAAGGGGAGAAAAAAATAAGGGCTAAGATATGCTTCTAAAGGTCACAGCCCAGGGACTCAGACCAACTAAAAAATCTGAGATTTAATAATAAGAATATAGAATGTTTTCCCTCCCCAACATCTTACTGCTAATACAGCAGGTCTTCAGTATAATAACAGTGGATTACAGCTGAAAGAGCTGCAGACACAGGCTCTTTCTAAGAAAGAGTTCTTAGGGAAACCCAAAGATAACAGGGGAGGAAAAAACAAACAAACAAGGAAATTCTAGGGAACTGAAGCCTCTGATACCTACAGCTACAGCAAACCTTAAACACAGATCAACTCCTAGCCAGATTAACATAAAGCCTCACACTAAAAGTCTCATTACCTCAGTACCCATAACCTGATATATCATGTCTGGCTTTCAACAAAAAATTAAATGGCATGCTAAAAGACAAGAAAAAACTGTCTGAAGAGACAAAGCAAGTGTTAGAACCAGACTCAGATATCACAAAGATTTATGGAATTAAACAGATAGAGGATTTAAAATAACTTTGGTTAGTATTCCAATAGAAAAAGTAAATAGCATGCAAGAATACATGGGGAATGTAAATAAAGGGATGGAAACTCTAAGAAAAGATCTAAAGGAAATGTGAGAAATCAAAAACATTGTACCAAAATGAAGAATGTCTTTTTTTTTTTTTTTTTTTGCGGTACGCGGGCCTCTCACTGTTGTGGCCTCTCCCATCGCGGAGCACAGGCTCCGGACGCGCAGGCCCAGTGGCCACGGCCCACGGGCCCAGCCGCTTCACGGCATGCAGGATCCTCCCGGGCCGGGGCACAAACCTGCGTCCCCTGCACCAGCAGGCGGACCCTCAACCACTGCGCCACCAGGGAAGCCCAAAGAATGTCTTTAATGGGCTCATCAGTAGACTGGACATGGCCAAAGCAAGAATCACTGAACATGAAGATATGTCACTAGAAACTTCCCGAACTGAAATGCAAAGAGAAAAAAGAATGGAAAAAAACAAAAAGAACTGTGGGACAATTACAAAAGGTGTAACATATGCATAATGGGAATACAAGAAGGAGAAGAAAGAGAAGAAGAAGAAGAAGAAATATTTGAAGTAATAATGGTTGGTAATTTTCCAAAATTAAGGACAGACACCAAACTATAGATCTAGGAAGCTTAGAGAATACCAAGTAGGCAAAAATATAAAAATATCTACACCTAAGCATATCCTGTTCAAAAACCAAAGACAGAGAAATCCTGCAGAAAACCAAAGACAAAGAGAAAATCCTGAAAGAAGCCAGAGGAAAAACACACTTTACCCACAGAGGGATATATCGGGCTTCTCTTCAGAAGCCATGCAAACAAGAGGAGAATAAAGTGAAGATTTTAAAGTATTGAAAGAAAATAAAACCCCATCAACTTTTTCACTTTTTCATCAAGTGAAAGAGAAGTAAAAATTTCTCAAACAAAAACTGAGGGAATTTGTTACCAGTGGGCCTGCCCTCCAAGGTATATTAAAAAAAGTTCTTCAAAGAGAAGGAAAATTATGTAGGTCAGAAACTGAGATCTACATAAGCAAAGGAAGAATATCAGAGAAGGAGTAATGAAGATAAAATAAAATCTTTTATTTTTCTTATTCTTAATTGATCTAATAGACAACTGTTCAAAGTAAAAATAGCAAAAATAATAGCAAAAAACCGGCAACATAAGTATTGGGTGACTATAGTATATGGATAGGTGACATGAATACCAGCTATGTTATAAGGGATGGGAAGAAAAATTGGGAATACTCTGCTATAAGGTACCATGAAGCGATATAGTTATTGAAAGTGGACTTAGATTAGTTGTAAATGTTTATTGTAAACTCTAGGGCAACAACTAAAAAAATTTTTAAAGAAATTTAATTGATGTGCTAAAAGCAGGGAGAAAATGGAATCATATAAAACCAGATAAGGCAGGAGAAGAAGGGAAGATTAAAAAAAAGAAACAAATGCAACAAGTAGAAAACAATTATAAACATGGTAAATATTAATCCAACTATATTAGTAATTATCTTAAATATGAATGGTATAAATATACCAGTTAAAAAACAGAGACTATCAGGCATAACAGAACAGGACTCAATTATCTTTTGTCTACAAGGAGCCCACTTTAAAAATAAACAAATGAAAAGTAAAGGGATTAAAAAAAAAAAAGTAAAGGGATAGGGAAAGATAGACCATGCTAACACTAGTCAGAGAAAGCTGTAATTTCAGACAAAGCAGACTTCAAAACAAGAAAAGTGATCAGGGTTAAAGTGGAGCAACACATAACGATAAAAGGATGAATTCTCCAAGAAGATATAACAATCCTTAATGTATATGCACCTAACAAGAGAACATCAAAGTACATGAGGCCAAAAACTGATAGAACTGCAAGGAGAAACAGACAAAACCATTATTATATTTGGAGACTTCGACACCCCTCTATCATTCATGGACAGATCCAGTAGGCAGAAAATCAGTAAGGATGTAGTTGAACTAAACAGCACCAACCGGATCTAATTTATAGAATACATCATCCGACAACAGCAGACTACACAATCTTCTCAAGTTTACATGGAACATTCACCAAGATAGACCACATACTGGGCCACATAACCCACCTTAACAAATTGAAAAGAATGATATCTTGGGGATGGGCATTTGGTTCTGTTTCCCAAGAGACCAAGTTTGTTTAGGGAACAGGGCCTCTGAAGCCTGACAGACGTGGGGAACCATCCTAGGTCCATCACTTACCTGCTATGTGACCTTGGGTCAGTCATTTAATCTCTTCATCTGTAGAGTGAGGACAATAATAGTAACTACTTCATGGGTAGATGTTACAAGCATGAAATAAGACACCCCATGAAAAGTGATTTAAACCCTCCCTGGCCCAAGGTAAGACCTCAATAAACTTTCCCCGCTCACTCATGGTGTTAGTAAGGGAGAAGGAACACAGTCTGAGCCCCTGTGCACAATCTGTGCACCACCCCCTGCTGGTCATGGGAGACTCAGACCTCAAACTTGGGCTCCCCTTTAGTCCTGGAGGTACGTCACCTTACCACCCTCAGGGAGCAGGTGCCACCAGCTCCTGGCAGGTGGGAGTACAATGTGAGGCAGGCTTAGCTCAACTGAATTCAGGGGCACAGGGTGGGAAGGGTTCCTGAGATGGAGCGTTTGAGGAAGGTCTCGAAGATGGGAGTCCATTCCAAACTGAGGACACAGCCTGAGCGAGGCTTGGAGGCTGGCTAAAGCCCAGTGCGTTCCAGGCCTGATGAACAGGCTGGAGTGGGTCAGGGACCCCAGAGATGATCAGGGTGCAGAGGTCACTTGGCCCAGTCATCTTGCCTTGGAGATGAGGAGACTGAGGCCCAGAGAGGGAAGAAGAGTCCTCCCAGTTGTCACACTACTAGATTTGCTTCCATCCTGGGACCTCCCTGAACTTGGAGAATGCAAATTTTGATTAGAAAGAATGGTAATTTAGCAATGATGAGGGAATGATATTTACTGACTGGTGAATATGTGTCAGGCTCTGCTGTAAGGGCTTTATAGGGGATATGTGATTTTATCCTCACAAGTAACCCTATGAGGTAGGAACCATTATTTCCATTTTATAGTTGAGGAAACTGAGGCACAGAGAGGTAACTAATGCCTCCTCAGCGCTTTTAGGATTTTAGCAGACACCACTCACTGCCTCGTCCACATCCACCCCGGCATTTCTCCCTTGCTGGCAGAGCAACCACACTGTTCCTCTGTCCCCGTATCCCACAACTGCAGCTTCAGGAGAGGCCTGCTCCAGGGGAGGCTCTTCACTGGCCTCAGCCACTTACGATGGTCCACTCCTCCTGCGAGAGATTGATTCAGGGACAGGCATGGAATGCTTTCTGTCCTGTTAGAAGTGGAGGGAAGTTAGGGGAATTCTGGGAGGAGATTCTTTTTTTTTTTTTTTGCGGTACGCGGGCCTCTCACTGTTGTGGCCTCTCCCGTTGCGGAGCACAGGCTCCAGAAGCGCAGGCTCAGCGGCCATAGCTCACGGGCCCAGCTGCTCTGCGGCATGTGGGATCTTCCCAGACCGGGGCACAAACCCGTGCCCCCTGCATCAGCAGGCGGACTCTCAACCACTGCGCCACCAGGGAAGCCCTGGAAGGAGATTCTTGATTGTAAAAGGGAGAGAGAGAGAGACCCATGGAACATATAATGGCCCCTCTTCCATCTCTGGACATTGTGGTGTCTACATGTGATGTTGGAACTATGGCAGCCACATTAGGTCCGTAAGGGGACAAGTCTGAGAACAGTCTGACACACTGAAGATGGCAGAGTAGAGGCAGGTGTTAATGGGGTTCTTGAAGATGTGGATGAGCTGCTGAGTTAACTAACCCAGGATGCCCTTCCTCTCATCTCCTTGACACATGAGCACTTACGTCTCTTATTTGCTAAGCTGGTTGCATCAGTGTTTTCTGCTCCTTGCAGCTGAAAGCATTTTTGTTGGTGCCAGGATGAACCCCAGCCCTCTTCAAATGTCACTCAAGACTCAGAATCCCGGCAGCTTTGTTTCTCATCAGCATTTGCTGTTCTAGCCAGAGTCGAAGACTGGCTAATCCCAGGATGGGCCATGTTCTCCGGGGCCTCCAGGTCTTTGCCTTTGCTGTTTCCTCTGCTGGAGGTGCCCTACCATGTGTCGGGCACACCCCCCTCTCCTCTGCTGAACCGGTGGCTCTGTCACCTTCTGTGCAGCTCCACAGCACCGGTCTGTGTGGCCACCATCACTCTCGTCACCCAAGTTCTCCCCTGTCAGTTTATATATCTTCCCCCTTTCCTGGACTGAGCTCTGGACCAAGGGCAGACCCTGGTCACATTCATTTCTGTGCCCTTGTCACCCAGTACAGCACACACACCCTCTAAGGGGCTACGGAATAAATAAAGGTGTGGGAGCTCTCTGGGTCCACTGGAGCTCCCGAGGGAGACTGAGGAGGCAGAGCCCAGGACACCAGCAATAGTAACAGCCATGATCAGTGAGCCAATGAGTCTCCTGTGCTCTCCACAAGATCACCAGTCTTCTTGTTTTATCGATGAGGAAACCGAGGCGCAGAGGGCTAAAGTGACGTGCCCAGAGCTGGGATTTAAATGCGAGTCTGTTGGTCTTCAGCAAAGTGAAAAAAGATATATATTGAATTGTACATATATGATTGTGTATGGGAGCGTGTGTATGTGTGTGTATAATGTGTGTTTAATTGCCTTATAGTAGGAATATTGGCAATTGACTTTTCCAATTTTCTCAATATTTCTCATTTTGTTTCAGAAGCGTAATGGGGAAAATTTTTAAATATACAGCCAAAGGTTTAGAGAATTAATGTTAGGTTGGGCTATGTGCCCTGAGGACTTCATTTTCTTAAAGATTCTGTGGTGGAACAGGAAACCCACATCAGTCTGTGTTCCCCAGATGCTATCTGAACCGTGTAATGTCAAGATTTCCTGATCCCCTATTCTCTAATCTGTGCACTTATGAATCTGGGGACATTTTCATTTGTTTTTTCTTCCCTCCTTCCTTCTTCCTTTCTCTTTCTTCCTTCCTCTTCCTCTTTCTTTTATTTCTTTCTCTTTTTTTTGGCCAGAAAGTGAGGATAAAGAATAAACACTGGGCTTCCCTGGTGGTGCAGTGGTTAAGAACCTGCCTGCCAATGCAGGGGACACGTGTTCAAGCCCTGGTCCTGGAAGGTCCCACATACCGCGGAGCAGCTAAGCCCATGCGCCACAACTAGAGAAAGCCTGCGCGCAGCAACGAAGACCCAACACAGTCAAAAATAAATTAAAAAAATAAGTTTATATTAAAAAAAAAGAATAAGCATTGTTGACATTTTTCTAGCACAACTTAAATTTTTTGCACTTAGAAAAGGTTAAATCATTAGGTTGTTGGCATGTGGATGGGGAGGTAGGAGAAAACTCATCTCCAAAAATACACCTCTTTTCTTTCTTATTTATATGAAACTTTGTTCTGAAGGCTTCTCAGGAGCCAAAGAACAAGCACACAAACAAAATCAGGTCATCACCATTCTGCTCTCTGCCCCTCGCCCAGCTGGACCGTGGGTGGAACCCCAGGACAAAGTTCTGGGGGGCACCAGGAAGCAGAGCCAGTGTACCCCAGGAGGGAGGCCCCGCGTGCCCTGCTCAGCCTCAGAAGTGGAGATAAGCAGTTGGAATGAGCAGCCAGGCCCCCAATCCCAGCAGAGGGTCCGTGCTGAGAGAGGGGAGGCCCCAGTTCCCGCCTCTGTGAGATGCGACTGTTGTGAGAACCCAGTGGGATGACACAGGCGCCCGGTGGGAGGGAGGACCAGGCTGGGCCGGGAGCTCAGGCAGTGTGGGCGGAACCCAGTCTGTGAAGATGGCCTGGGTGGAGGGAGTTTTTGCAAGTCAAAAAGCATGTGTTTTGAGAACCCCTTGTTCTGTTCTCCGCTTGGGGATCCCATGCTCCTGTGAATCACTTCTTGCGGCACTGGTGTTTTCCTCATCTCGCATCAAAGTCACATGAATCCTTAGCGCCCCTTTCTGCTTCCCCCTGGGCTGGCCGCCAGTGGCTGCCTGTCTTTGTCGTCTTGGGGCCGCGTGAGGGTCAGACAAGGAGGCTGCGGGGCAATGTCCCCGTCCCGGGAGAAGGCCTTGCCCTGGACTTGCCAGGTGTTAAGCATCTAGCGTGGGGCAGTGGAAAGAACTCTTGATTGAATCAGAAGCCCCGAATCCCTCTCGGTCCCGCCATGAAGCTGCCTGTGCTGCCTCAGACCTCAGCTGCCACCCTCCGAAGTGGGACGTCTGGCCTCCGCGTCGGGAAGGGAGCTGAGCCGTTTCTTGTGGGCCCCCCGCTCCAGCCGGCCCTGGTCCCCGGCAGAGCTTGGGGCAGCGGCAGCTACCGGGTAACGCAGATCAGATGCAGCCCCTTCCTGGGCCGTGCTCGGCAGCCTTCCTCCTCCAAGGCCTTGGGGATATTTGAAACTCCGTGGAGTTTGGCTTCAGAGCCTGGAGTGGAAACCACAGCTCCATTACGTGAGCACATGTGATCTCCCTGGGAGAAGAGAGGCAACCGGCCTCAGAAAATGAGAGACGAGCTGGAGGTCTCTGGCTCCAGAGGACACTTAGGACGGTGTCTGGGAGCCCCGGGGAGGGCAAGTCCAGCGCACTTGGCCAGGCCACCCTGGTGTGACCTTGGAGTTGGTGGGCTCCCTGATACCAGAGGATGGAGCAAAGGCCAGGGCCCCTTAGAGGGGAGACTTGAACCCTGAATGAGAGCTGGACGTGCACCAAGGAATCATTCTATCTCCCCCACCCCAATGTGATCGCATATTTTGAAAGCTTTATGTTTGCCAGACAAATTGTTGAGGAAGAAAAATTCCTTTGAAAGGGAATGACCTCCCCTCCCCCTCCCCCTCGTCCAGGGCAGACCAAGCAACTAAGTTTACACAAATGAGTGGGAAATGATTCCAAAGTCACTGCCAGTTAAGATACCCCAGCTTCTACCACTGCCTGGTTGGGGTAACTTTGGGCCAATAATTTTTTTTCTTTTCTTTCTGGCTGTGCAGCACGCAGGGATCTTAACTCCCCAACCAGGGGTCAAACCTGCGCCCCCTGCAGTGGAATCGTGGCATCTTAACCACTGGATCGCCAGGGATGTCCCTGGGCCAATAATTTAATACCTCCAGCCTCAGATTCTCATCTACCCAGTAGAAATACTGAGCCTCACCTCAGGGGTGCGCTAAGATGTGCACGAAGGGTCCAAGCAGAGGCTCACAGAGACAGGTGGGTGTTACTCCCAAATGACATCGATTAACCCTCACTTCCCATTTCTAAGTAATCCGAGACCATTCATAACTGCTCATCAGCACTGTGGTTGGCAAAAATAACTGAGACACCCCTTGATGGTGGTGGTGGTCCAGGCTGAGGCGGCCAGTTGGTGGCCTGAGACTAGCACCTCCTGGCTGGAGTGATGGTCGGGGATGGGCACTTTGAACACTGCTGATGCTTGGCCGTCATGACTCTTAAGGGCAGAAACCAGGGCTGAGACCATCTCTGCCGACCCTTCCAGCCTGAGGTTCTTTCTCTCCAGGGGTGGAAGCTCAGGCAGGGTACTGGGACCCCAGGCTTTAGTTCTGCTTAGCATCCACTCACCTGGGGTGCTCTGGGCTGGTTACTTGGCTTTTTCTGTGTGATACAGAACTGACCTGCTAGGTCACTTAGCAACCTCAGTTTCCTCCTCTATGAAATGGGAACAGCAGTCATGACAGCTCCCTGGCAGGGTATTGTGAGGGGTAGGGAGAGCGGTCAGTGGGTTTGGTTGTGTGATCCTTTGCACCGTGCAGGGGAGACCTCCCGCTTCAGGGCACCAAGGAACCAGAATGCAGAGTGGGTGGCTCCTCTCAGGGATCAACTCCTAGGAGAAGGTATACTCTTGGCACAGGGTCCGGGAGTGGGTGGGGCAGGTTCTCAGTAAATCGAAGATTTGTGGAAGGAAAGAGATTGGACTTGGTAATGGACTTTGAAACAGGCCACTCAGGCCTGATAATGCAGGCTTTTCTAGCCCTGCCAAACCGTGCCTTTCCTCATCCATCTCTTCAGTCATGCAGCTACTCATTCCACAAATACTTCCAAGGCACTCTCTCTGTGTCCTGCACTGGGATACAGCACTGAGCATGGTGCCTGCCCTCATGGAGCTCCCACTCCACATGGGGAAGAAAGACCTTAAACAAATAGCTGCACACATCAGTACAAGGTTACAACACTTAACAGGAGCTAGCAAGGAAGAGAGGGGATATTGCAAGTGCATAGCAAAGACCAACTCCTCCTGAAGGCTAGTACTTGCTACCTGCCTGGCAGGGCCCTAATCCCTTGACATTGACTCACTGAATCCTCGCCACGTCCCTGTGGGGTGAGAGCCATCATTACCTCCATTTACAGAAGCGGAAACTGGGCAGAGCCCAGATCTCAATTGTTCCCCCAATTCTGTGCCCTAGGAGGGCAGGCTTCCGTCTTCCTTTTTCCACAAATGAGGAAACTGAGACTTTGGCCGGAGTCAAATATTTTTCTCAAGGTCACAGATAGGAATAGCTGAGTTCCCTGGTCCTTCTCCTCCTACCAAAGTCCAATCAACCTAGGACAGAATTTTTAGCCCAGTGAAGAGAAATCCTCCCTCGAGGAATGAACGCATGGTCTAGTAGGAAAGATGGACATTGTGGAAGACCAATTGTATTCATAGTCCCATAATTCTTCACCCCTCCCTGTATCTACGTCCTTCACCCAGTAACTCCACAATGCCCTCCAACCCGGGATAGAATGTTCTGCCCAATCTTTGATGCTGGGCTCAGCTCTGTGACTTGCTTTGGCCAGTAGGATGTTAGCCCACTTGGTGTAGAGGCTTGACAAAGCACTCGCAAGTTTCCTCTTTTGCTCTTTCTCTTCTGCTGTGGTCACGAGAACATAACAGCTAACTTGCTGAGTGACTAAGACACGTGGCCCTGGGCCGAGTCACCCCATCGTCCCAGCCGAGGCCATTGTAGGTCAGCAGCTGACCCCAGCTAGGATCAGCTGAGCTAAATGAATGAACCAACTCATGAGCTGAGAGAATGTTTGCCACTGAGGTTCTGGGTTGTTTGTTATGCAGCATTACCGTGGCAATCAATGACAGATGCAGACGTGTATGCGACCAGTTCGACTGTAGATGCAGGTGCTAAGGGCTCTGCACAAAGCAGGGGAGGAACAATACATTCTGAGCTGAGAGGTCAGAAATGAGTCATAGAAGCGCAACACAAAGCTGAATCTTGAAGAAGTAAGAAAGTGTCGCAGGCAAATAAAGCAGGCTCAGGCATGAGGTGTACAACTACGAGGCGTGTTTGGGGAAGGGCTGTTTGTGGCTGGTACACATAGGGCAATGTGGGAAGTAAGCCTGGGCTGCCCCATCGAGGAGCCCGATGGTGGCAAACCCCGAATGCCAACGTGGCAATGCTAAGTGGGCAACAGAGAGCTGTGGAAGGTTGACAAGCTGCGAGGGAGTGCAATGGACTGAATGTTTGTGTCCCCTCAAAATCCATACGTTGAAATCATATTAGGAGGTGGAGCCTTGGGAAGGTGATTAGGTCATGACGGATAAACCCTCATGTATGGGATTAGTGCCTCCTAAAAGAGGCCCTGGAGAACTCTCGCTCTCTTTCTGCCATATGGGGACACAACGAGAACTAGGCCGCCTGCAACCCTGAAGGAGGCTGTCTGTCACCAGAACCCAGTCATGCCAGCACCCTGATCTTCCACCGTCCAGAACTGTGAGACGTAAACTTCTGTTGTTTTTAAGTCACCCCGTCTATGATACTTTTTTATTTTTAAATAAATGTATTTATTTATTTTTATTTTTTGGCTGCGTTGGGTCTTCGTTGCTGTGCGCGGGCTTTCTCTAGTTGCAGTGAGCAGGGGCTACTCTGCATTGAGGTGCGCGGGCTTCTCATTGCGGTGGCTTCTCTTGTTGCGGAGCACGGGCTCTAGACACGCGGTCTCAGTAGTTGTGGCACGTGGGCTCAGTAGTTGTGGCTCACAGGCTCTAGAGCGCAGGCTCGGTAGTTGTGGCGTACGGGCTTAGTTGCTCCGCGGCATGTGGGATCTTCCCGGACCAGGGCTTGAACCCGTGTCCCCTGCATTGGCAGGCGGATTCTTAACCACTGCACCACCAGGGAAGCCCTGTGATCCTTTGTTATAGCAGCTCTGACTCAGACAGGGAGGTTGATGCTTGTTTTGTTTTGCCCCTCTATTCAGGTGGCAAGCCTTGCACGTTTGGTCCATGCTGGTGCCCCACTCCCACCTCTCTGGCCTGATTCTGACCTTCTCATTGGGGCTTTTGCTCATCCTCTGTATGGAATCCCAGACCAACCCCAACAGTCCTTCCCTAGAAAAAGGTTAATTAGAACTTCCATCTCACAAGAGCCTTTTCTAGCATTAAAGTCAAGAGATTCATTTTGAAGCTCCTCTAGGACAGGCCTTTGCAGCTGGGAAGGCCGTGACCTTTGGAGTCTGAGATGACCTGGGTTCCAAGGCTATGTCACCATGTACTGAGGGCATGACCCTGGGGAGTCCCATCCCCTCTCAGAGCTCTCCTAGCCCTCACTGCCTTGAATCCTCACTATGCCCTGGAAGGCCAGTATCCCTGAAACTGAGAGGCTCAGAGAGGTGGGGTGGTCTTCCCAGGGTCACATAGCTAGAATGCAGCCCAGGCAGGATGGGACCTAGTCTTTGTGTCCAGGTGCCATTGGGACTTGGCACCTTCTGGGACTCCTTCCTGAAATCCTGTGAGGTAGGATGGTACATTTTCTCCAAAGGCAGTTGCCGAGAATTTCTCCCTACCTGAACACGTAGGATGCTCCTCCCGGAAAGAGGAAGGCCTGTTCCCCCAACTCCCTCCCCCACCGCCCCTCGCCCACCCCACCCCACCCCACCCCCGCCTTGAATCTCGACTGGCCCTGTGACTTTGACAAAGAGAATATGGCGGAAGTGACTCTGCCAGTTCCAGGCCTAGCCTTAAATGGCCTAGGCCTTCTGCTTTCTCTCTCTCCTTTGGAGGCCAGCGGCCATGCACAGCGGCCTGGGCAGACTAGAGTGATGGGAGCCATGTGGAGAGAAAGGCCATGCGGAGGGGAGCTGAGGCACCCCAGCACAGGCATATGAGGGAGGCCTTGTAGACGTTTCAGCCCAGCCACACTCCCAGCTGGACCCAGCCATGCTGACTCCACGTGGAGCAGGGGATCCTCCCAGCTGGCCCACGGACTGTGAGAAGTAGTAAATCACCATTATTTCAAGCCACTAAGCTATGGGGTGGCTTGTTACACAGCAGAGATAACTGAAACAGGTGGCCCCGTGGATGCCTGGGTTCTATAAGTCCCCGGGGACCTCTAACCCCCTCCAGAGCCCTGAACCCTGGTTGCCATGGTTCCCAGGCAGATGGTGAGTGTTTCCACCTGTTTTACTCTTTCTAAGGAAGGTGAGGGGAGTTGTGTGGTTCCCCCCACATCCCATTTGAAGTCGTGCCTATGACAAGCTAATGGAGCTCCTATGACAGAAATGACAAGCTAAGAACTTGAAGTCTGTGGTCAGACTCCTGAGATTTAAGTCCCAGATCTGCCACTTTCTAGCTGTGTGACCTCGGGCAATTTACTTACCCTCTCTGTGTCTTGGTTTTCTCATCTGGAAAATGAGGTTAATGCTCATGCCTATCTCATAGAGTTCCTATGAGGATTAAATGCAGTAATATACACAAACTCAAAATAGTGCCTGACTCATTGTAAACCCTCAATAAGTATTATCTGTTGTTTCACTACTACTAGTATTACCAGGCTCCAGGGATTCTGAGCTGGATATTTCAGTATTCTGGAGAAGTATAGCTGACACCTAAACAGGTAAGTTGTAATACAGAGGGATCAAAATAAAAATAGGAACATGGTCAAGTCTAGGAGGGATTTCTTCTACCTGGGAATTAGGAAGTCTTCCTGAGGGAAGTGACAATTGAGCTGGGTTTTAAAGACTGACAAGGAGTTTGCTGGCTTTATCAGTTAGGTTTACACTTGGCTCTGAAGGAAAACATAAACACAAAATAACAGTGGCTTAAACAAGATAGAAGCTTATGTCTGACTCAAGTAGAAATCTGGTGGTGGGAGGCCCAGGGCTCATAGGATGCTCCACGGTGAGAGGTACCCAGGTTCCTCCTATCTTCTTGTTCCATGTGCTTGGGCTCTAGCCCAGGCTCTCCTCCTGGTGCAAGGTGGCTGCTGGAGCTCCAGCAACCATGTCTCTTTAAGGACACTCCTGAAAGTTGTACACTGCACTTGGAAGCCATTGTCTAGGCTCTGTCCCATGGCCAATCTAACTGCAAGGGAGACTGAGAAACATATTCTTTATTTTGGGTGGCCATGTGCCCAGCTAGCTAAGACTTGGGGGTTCCATTGCTAAGGAAGACTTGGGGAACAGACAGTGGAGGTCATGACTGGCCAAGTTTGCCACACAGAGGACAGATGTTAGGAAAGGATTCCGACTAGAAGGAACGGCATATGCACAGGGCCTTTGAGGGTCTTCACTCCTTCTCTCCTGAGGCAGTCACTGCTTCAACGTGGCTGCGTCCATGGACTTGCCTTTAGATCAGCTTCTTGTCAGGCAGACACGTCCCACTCCCAGCTCTCCTGTTACTCTGGAACCTCCCACCTACCCACTGTGTCCACGGGAGAAACTGAGATGCCCGGAGGAGCTTCTGGTCACTGAGGAGACAGAGCTGTGAGTGGAGGGGCCACAGGGAGAACGGCCCGAGCTCTCCTCGGCCTTCTGACCTAGGCCTGGACAGGGGCGGGCCCATTCCCAGGGCTCCCAGGCCAGGGGAATGATGTAAACGAAGGCCAGGAGGTGGCTCTTAAGGCGCTAAGGGGGCCCTTGAAGGGAGCTCTCGGGGAACAAGAGCCCACGTGCCTACAGGTCACATCACACGGATGTGCTGGTCAGTCATGGCGGGCTGGGGCCGTGGAGTCAGTGCTGTTGGAGAAGATTGGGAGGCACAAAGGACAGGATACTGACGCGAGCAAAGGGAAGCACAGGCCTCACTCCCAGGCCCCTCTGGGGCTGGAGGCAAAGAGTGGGAGATCCACCTGGCACAGGTCTTTGTGTGGAACTCCAGTTCTGCCTTGGACATGCTGGGTGACTTGAAGCCTCAGTTTTCTCCTCTGTAAAATGGCGCCTGCTTCTCAAGGGCATGATGAGGGTTCCAACTGACGGATAGGAAAAGCCTGTGGGAGAGCTCAGGTGCCGCGCACAGTGCCAGTTACTGCGGAAACTTCTGAAAGAAGGGCCTCCCACGGGCCTGGGCTTTCAACGAGGCAGGGTTGCCTGGCCTCCAGGGCCTAGCTGGGGCCTTGGTTTCTCAGGCAGCCACCCTTGACCGCCTGTGCACCCCTGCCCTCACCTCCTAACCTTTCATAGCCTCTGGCTCCAGGAGCTCCCAATGCAGACTCGAGCCTGCAGCCCAGTCCCCGCTAACAGGCCATCTTCCAAGAGCCTGGAGACTCAGGCGATGGTGGCCTGGTGGCTAGAAAACCCCGGTACTAAAGTGAATACTCACCCAGCGAGGACTCACTGCTCACACGCCACAGCGACTAGGCAGGCAACCCATGTGGAAAGAGGCTCAGGTGGGCGGCAGGCAGGCTCTTTCAGACTGGGGGAGGGTGTGCCCACCCAGCTCAAAGGAAGTGTCTTTATACACTGTGTTCAAAGCACCAGCACTAAAAGGCAGAACCGCAGACTGGAAGCTTTGTGACAGCCAGCCTGGAAGAGAGCAGTACCCATTTGCTTTGCTTCTGTGACGGAGGTGGGGTGGGGGTCCTGGGTCTGACTGGGGGGTAGAGTCTGAAGCAGGCAAGAGACGCCTATTGTTTTGTTTGCTGAGCGTTGCCCCCTTGCGGGAGCTGCTCTCCATCATCATTGGCCACAGGTTTCCGGCGGGATTTGCCATATTGATTCTCCCCAGGTGGGGATCACCTGACCGCACGGAGCCAATCTCTGACTTCTGCAGAGAATTTGGAATCAGAACCAAAAGACTTCAGCTAAGGCCGGCTGTCTTCACATCTAGAGGCCTGGGGGCTGTTGACAGCCGTGCTTTCTACTACTGGCTGGAGAGGTGGACGGAGCCAGGGGCTGTGAGGAAGATGAAGAGACAGCAGAGAGCAGCAAGGTAAGAGAAGCGGGGGAGCCCCGCTGGGCACCCCGCAGGGCTCTTAGCCCTGGCTGCACCCTTTCCTGAGGCCGACTAGGTCCTGGTCTGCTGGTCTGGAAGGTCCTGGTCTCCTGGTCTGCTGGTCTGGAACCCGGCTCCTTTCAACAACTTCCATGCCCCCATCCCACCCCTCACCCCCTGCCAGTATCTTCCTTCTCTTGCTGTAGCTAGTTTAGGTGAGTTTGTGCTTCTACTCAAATAATCCCACCGATATGAAGAAAAGCAGAATAAGCCCTGTTTTTCCATGACTGCCACTCACTGATCCAGCTGCTTCACCTGCATTATTTCATTAAATCCTTATGATGACTCTGTGAGGTAGGTATTGTTCTTATTTTCATTTGGCAGATGAGAACATTGAGGCCCAGAGAGGCTAAGCAACGTGTCCAGAGTCACACAGCAGACAGGAATGAGTCTGGGCTGGCTGATTCTAGAGGCCGAGTAGGGGTCTTCCTGTGCACTTACCCTCCCTGCTGGAGGGGGCTGCATTTGAAAGTCACTGGCCTGGAGGGTTCTGTTGGGCCTCATGCAGAGCCTGTGATTCTGTGGGCTTGTTCGACTCTGTTTTCTTAAATAGGTTTGAACATCTTGAGAAAGAGCCAACCTGGTTGGGCTTTAAGTTTTCAGAACTGGGCTGGAGGTGGCCTCCTTGGGGAGCCCAGCCAGGGCCTGGCCGAGCCCCCGGACCAGGCCGCCTGTGGATGCTGACATCATGTCCTGCCACAGCTTTGAGGCCCACCTCTGAGCCACAGAGGTGGTCCTCCCCCAGACCCCAAACCTAAGTCACCCCCTCCAGGAGGCCTTTCAGGGCCCTGGTGGCTATGACCTTTCCTCTGTTCTCCCTGACACTCATTTTGCCGTGGTCCCGTCTCAGGACTCTGGAACCTTCGGCTGGGTTCTCCTGCTGAAGAGTCGTGTTGGACAAAGCCGACACCTGGGATAAGCTTGGCCCCTGTCCCAACCTTGGGGGGCGGGGGAGCTGTTTGTCCTCGGAGGCGGAGAGAGAAGACCCAGCACTGGCTGGGCCATGGGAAGCCATGGGGTCCTGGAAGAAACACCAGGGGACCTGGCAGCTCCAGGAGGCTCAGGGGAGATTCTCAGGGGCCTGGCCGTGTATAGACAGGGGGAGACAGAGACAAAGACCAGCTGTCGCACCCTTTAAAAATCTTTAAAATTTGCTCATTTGAATTCTATGAATGTATAGTTTTCAAAGTAAATGGGATCATATATGTTTTATATCCATCCATCTATATCTATCTATCAGTAGATAACGGACATCCTTCCAAATGAACAGAGACCTATGTCATTCTCGTTATAGAATGGGCAGCTCAAAGAAATCTCAGGACTGGTTTCATTGTGAATGTAGATAAAAGAATTCTAAGCAATATATTAGCAAAAGAAATCTAGCACAGTAGTCAATTAAAAGAATAACACCTCGTGACCCAGTAGGAGTTGACTTCGGGGATGCCAAGATGGTCGTTCTTGGGAACTCCACCAGCAGTGTTCACGGCACTGACGGATAGTGGAGGGAAGCCATGTGATTCTCTCAGTAGATGGTAGAAAAGGTTTGCATGCCGATTGGCAGCCCGTCCTGATAAAGCCGTGAGAAAGAATCCTAAACATGGCCAGAAGTATTTACCAAACCCTAGCACCAAACAGAGGGGCAGGTGTATTAAAGGCATCCTTGTTTAAGCCCAGAGCAGACAAGGCTCAGGGTCCAGCCCATGACTGTTATTCCATGTTGTCCCAACTAGAGGCCCAGGTAGAGTGGAGGTGAGTGGGGACCCAGGGCAGTGGTGGAGGAGCTGGTGCCAGTGGCCTCTGGGCTTTCCTCTCTCTGGAGTCCCTTTTGCCAGAGGTGAATTTACCCTGAAGCTAAAGCAGTTTCAACCTCAGGGCCCCTCACTTGCAGCAGCCCTTCCAAGACTCTGTAACCAATTCTATAGTCACAATTCGGTATTCTTGTTCTTAAAACAGCCCTTGAGCTGTTTCAAGCCTCAGACCCTCACACCTGGACCCTCTTCCGACTCCAGCTCAGCTCTTTCCCCCTGGATTTTAGTCACTGCGCCACCTTGAGTCCCCAGCACCCAGCCCAGTCCTGGCCAGGTGTGTAGACAGGTTGTGGAGTGAATGAATGAGGAAAGCAGAGGAACATGACTTGTCCAAGGTCACTCTGCTGTCAGTGGCAGAGCCGAGACCAGAGCCCGGCTCTACCCACCCTGTGCAGGGACCCACCCACCTCACCAGGTGGCAGCTTGGCTTGGGTTTTGCCCTCATGACGTCCAGGAGGTGCTGGAAGCATAAAGAGGGTTGAGTTCTGACCATGGGTAACCAGAGAGAGACCCAGCTGCGGGAAGATACCCAGGCCGCCCATTGCATGTGGCTGTGGGGCTGGCACCTGTGTTCCTGACCCTCCACCCGCCATCCCCTTAGGGTCCCTGTAGCCAAGCGTTCTGGGAGCCACCCTCGAGACAAGCCTCATCCCTGAGTCCTCTCCCTCCCTGGGTCCTTCAAGCTATGTCGAGTTTCTGTCACTTCTGGGACAGCCTTGAGGAGGGGGTGAAACAGAGAACAGACAATAAACATGGCCGTGTGCCTTCCCCACTCAGGCTGTACTGTATTAAATGAAAACAGCAGCTTGAACAACAAGAGGATCCCATTTTTGTGAAAATAAGTATATATTAATATGTGTGTATTCACATGGGGGGAAATCTAGAAAGACATACACCCGAAACTTTAACAAAAGTGGTCTCCAGGTGATGGAATCCCAGTGATTTCTCCTTTTTCTTTTAGCTTTTCTGTATTTTCTAATTTTTCTATCATTATTATGTATTACTTGTGGAGAGGCAGTGTAGTGCAGTGTTTAAGAGTCAGAATGGAGTTCGCGTCCGAGCCCTCCCTCATTCTGGCTGTGTGTGTGTGCGCGTGCAGGTCACTTGATATCTCTGAGCTCCGGGCTCTTCATCTACAAGATGAAGTGGAGGTGAACATTGAGCCTGACTTATTACAATGGAAAAACCTGCCAGACCCCACCCGGTGATGAAATTTAACACCACTAGTAATGGGGCAAACCCACCCGAGAAGCACACAGCACCCAGGTTCCTGCTGGAAACCATGACCCTGGATCTAGTCTTGAGGAAACGTCAGACAAATCAAATAGGGTGACATGATGCGAGGCATCGGGCCTGGACTTTTCAAAAACGCCAATGGCGTGAAAGGAAGGAAGAAAGAAAAAGTCTGGAGAACTCTTCGAGGTTAAAGGAGATGCAAAAGGGGATGCTTGATTGGATCCTCAGTAGGACGGGGAGGCCACGAAGGGCACGATTGAGACAATTGGACAAATTTGCAGATGGAGAGTACATTAGATAACAGTATGACAATGTTAGATTTCCTAAGTGTCATCACCGTATAGGGACGGTGTAGGGAAATGTCCTCATTCTGAAGAGGTATTTGCTGAAATACTTAGGGAAGAGTACGATGTTGTCTGCAGCTAACTCTCCAATGGTTCAGAGATAAAGCAAATGTAGCAAAATTGAATTGAACGGAATGCCCAGCACAGGGCGGATCTCAGTCCTGGCAGCCACTACTCCACCCGGCCTAGAGCTGCCTCCGCCCTGTCTCCCCTTCCTTCCACCCCCTCCCCTGAGCCCCCTTTCCCAGAGGAGGTGGCCACAGGGGACGCTCTGGGAGAATGGCAGGGTGCAGGCCACAGGCCATCTCCCTGATATTCAAGGCTTCCCCAGACTCATGCTCCTAACAGCCTCATTCTACCTCTGCCCACATGCCCTGGACCCTCATTCATTACAGACACGCGTGGGCCATCCCCCTCCTCCAGTCTGCTCGCACAGTTCCCTTAGCCTAGAAAGCCACCCTTCCCTTTCCTGTCAGTAAAATCCAACTTACCCTTCAAAGAAAGCCCCCTTGGGTGCTCAAAGGGCTCCCTCTTTCCCAACCCAAGGAAGAAGCATGCTTTCCTGGAATGGCCCCCCTTGGGCTGTTATCCCACTCTGCGATGCCCAAGTTGATCGGTCACCTCCACGAGCCTGGGAGCTCCAGTTCGCAGGGACCAGGTTGCAACCACCCCTGTGTCTCTAGGACGTATCGAGGGCCTGAGCCATAGGAGACACTCTCCACGTGTTTACTGCCAAAGGGTTGGGTGCCAGCACGAATCCACTGCCATTTTGGAGACTAGTTAAATACACGTTGGTATGTTCATATAATAGAATTACTATGCCGGTATCAAAAGAATGACTTGGACTGGTATGGAATAATCCCAGATATAACAATAAGTGAACGCAGTGAGCTACTTACTATTTGTGTGAGAAAAAAAGCATGTATACTTGTAGTAGCAAAGGTTGCCTCAGGAGAGAGGCAGCGGGGGCTAGGGGGACGGGGAGGGAGTGAGAGTTTTTGAGTTTGTGTCTTGCATATGTGAACCTATTTAACAAATCTACATGATTTAGATTTATAATGGAGCACCCACTCTTTGGGGGAGGTTCAGGGAACCCCAGAAGTTGGATGCTGAGGAAAGAGGGGAGAAGCAGGTGAGCATTGCCCCCGGTGGAGGAGGAGTCTGGGCTGCTTGCCTGCGACTCTTGCTGGAGGACCCTGACCTTGAGCCCCGAGGCAGCAGAGGCGGGCAGCAGCCTCCCAGAATCCTCAGCGCCATAGGCATTTCTCACTTACTCGAGTGCCATCCTCTGGGCCCTGCAGCATCTTATGCCATGACTTCACTGGAAATGTCCTGCCTCCATTTTCATGTGTGGAGTCCTACACCCACCCAGTTCCTGCCTCTGGCCCAGTGTTCCCCTAAGGCCCCCGTCAGAGTCCTCCCTCTTGTCATCCTGCTCCCCGACGTCCTCAGTGTTTGCTCCGAAGTCCTCAGAGCTGAGCAGGCCCAAGTGAGAGGGAAAAGGAGGGAAGGGCATCTAGAGATTTTGGCCCTGCTGGCCTTTCTCAGGCCCAAGGCTTCCTGCTGCCCAAGCCCTTTGCTTGTTCGTGTGTTGGGACAAAGGGCTGCCCACCCCAAGCCCATACTCCCCTTTCACTACGGGGAAGCAGTGGGAATTTCATGCCTCCTGGGGCCCCTTTGCACGGGGAAGGGACTGGAACGTGTATATAATAGGATGCATGGTTAAAGGAAAGTTATTCTGCCATTTGTTAAAATGGTTAAAACAGGTAAGGAAGACTTTATTCGGGACTATTGCCATAGGTGTCAAGACTCTCACAGTAGCGGGGAGAGATGAGGCTCAACATTGAGTACAGCAAAGACAGCCAGGGTTTATAGCCAACAAGCAGAATGAGGGGTCAGTGGATGGAAAATTACTAAGAGGAGACCTCAAGGGGAGGGGCAATTCTTACTAAACCAACTTAACAGGATTCTTGCTGAAGGCAGGCCAGGATGATCAGATACCAAGGGTGGAGGATTCTCACTAAACTGATTTAGCAGGATTCTTGCTAAACTGGGGCGAGGTAGGCCAAAGACAAGGCCCAAGGACAAGGCCTAGTTGAAAAGAGGGCTCAGAGGAGCCTGTCTGAAGTTTGGTCAAGGACAGAGTCTTTGCCACATATTATAGGATCTGGGGAAAATCCCCCTTTTTATAGCTGAGGAATGGAGGCCCAGAGCAGTCATTTGCCTGGGGTCCGCTTTAATCCCCCTCACCCCCAGGAAGCTCAGCCCCAAGACTCCTGCTGCATCTGGCCCACAAGCTGTGGGTAAAAGGGCCTGAGCTCCAGCCCCGCTGTGGCTGCCAACTCATTGCTGTGTGACCCTGGTTTAGTCTGGCCCATCTCTGGGCCTCGCAATGGGACCCAAGAACAAAGCCACCAGAGTACTCTGGCCAAGCCATGGGAGCTCAGGGGAGCCGGGTGGTCCAGGCCTAGGACGGGCAAGGCAATAATTAGCTGAGAGCTCCTCTGGAATGTTAAGTACCCAGCCCTGGAATGCAGCTCCTGCCGGCTGCAAATACCCCCCACCATCAGACAGGCCCTGCAGTAAGATAAAAATCAGGGTGGGCAGGCACTGGGGACCCTGTCTTGGGAGCCCTCCCCTACATTTCTCTGGCCTCTCCCAGGATCTCCTCCATTTGGAATTCCCTCCATCTTAGGGCTCGCTTGGAACAAGCCTTTGCAGATGTGGTAGGGGCTTCTAAGATGACCCCTGCCTCCTGCATCAGTATAATCCCCTCTCCTTCAATGTGGGCTAGACCCAGTGACCGCTCCTGACAAACGGAGGACAGCAAAGTGATGGAATGTCACTTCTGATATTAGGTTACAAAAGGACCACGCCTTTCATCTGGGGCATGCTTTTGCTCTCTCTGAGGGAAGCCAGCTGCCAAGCTGTGAGCTGCCCAACAGAGAGGCCCATGCAGCAGGGCTCCGGCCAACAGCCAGCGGGATCAGCGAGGCCAGCAAGGAACCGAGGTCTGCAGTCCAGCAACCCACGAGGCCCCAAATCCTGCCAATAAGCACGTGAGTGAGCTTGGATGACTGCAGGCCTGGCTGACGGCTCGACTGCAGCCTGTGAGAGACCACGAGGCAGAGGGCCAGCTAGGCTCTGCCCAGACTCCTGACCCACAGAAACTGACTTGCCCAAGGTCACAGAGCCTGGGACTGCCAGGTCCAGGATTGGAACCAAGGTTTTCCAACTCTCAGCCCAGTGTGCAGGGCCCTAGACCAGTGGTTCTCACACTTTAGTTTGCATCAGAATCATCTGGAGGGCTTGTGAAAACCAAGAGCTGGGCCCCATCCTCGGGGTTTCTGATTCTGCAGGCCTGGGTGGGGCCTGAGAATTTGCGCTTCTGACAAGTTTCAGGTGGTGCTGATGTGGCTGGCGGAGGACCACACTTTGAGAACCAGCGCTGTAGACTCTCCGTCTCCCACATCACTCTGCTGATGGGCCCCCAAAGCACAGACCAAGGGCAATTTGCCACGTCCCGAATGCCTGTCTAGGCACCATTTCCTCTGAGGGAGTCGGGTGTGGTTGAAAGAACCACAGAGGGCAGTGCCCTGTCTTGTTCATCTTTGCAACTGTTTCTGACCCATCAAACCCACAGGTACATGTGACATTCCACAATTTTATAAGGTTACATTTTGGGGAAAAATGAATTTCTTTTTATCAAAACCATACCAAAAATATTTTATTTTGTTCAGATGATCAAGTATTATATGCAGGAATAGTTTTGTTAAGGAAACTACCAATAGGACCTCAATAGGAAGTGAAATAATTCTCTCTCTGCTGTAATGGTTTCCGTGTTTTGTCACTTAGGGGCTGGCTTTATCCATCCTTGTATTTTACCTTTTGGGCACTAAACCTTCTTAAAGCTGTTGCTTTGGATACTAGGTAATTGGTAGATCTATTGATATAGATATAGATTCATATGTGGATGTGGATTCAAATACGGATACAGATGAAGATGTAGCAGTGATGTTCCCTAAGGAGAAAGGACATGCTCCCTCCCTCTGCTTCCCTCTGCCCAGAATGGGGATGGTGGGGCAGCCAACTTGGACGCATCAAGATGGCAGAGCAATAAGGTGGAAGGGGCCTGGATGCCTGGACAAGCTCGCGGAGGAGGATCTCCATTCCCGTCCTAGACAATCTACCCCTAGGTCATCGTAGGAGAGAAAAGTGAACTCCACTCTGCCATGGCTCTAATACATCACACGCACGTGTCCCCCCAGCAGACCACAAGCTCCTTGAGAGTAGGGCTAGAGCCCCCATCTTTCTTCCTACAGCTCTCAGAACAGGGCCTAGCGCATTTCAGTTCTGGTTCTGCCCCTTAGTAGCAGGCAACCCGGGGCAAGTGACCTCCCTGGCCTCTTCTACAAAATGGGGCTAAAAAACCATTCTCATAAGATTCGCATCAAGCTTAGTGAGATGATGTGCATAAAATGCTAGGCCCTGTACACCTAATAGGAGCTAAATAAATGGTGGATATTATCAGCTATAAGTTTTCAGAAATCGGATCCTGTCCCCTCCCACCCTGCTTTAAACCCTGACTTCCCTTAAGATAACATCTAACCTCCCTACCATGGCCCTAAGACCTTTTATGCTTCAATCCTGACCACCTCCCTAGTCTTATCACTCATACTGTGAACTCTACAGCCAGATAGAGTTGCTCTGGCATCCTGTCTTTTCCTAAGGTCAGAGTAAAGGGTGAGAAATGGAAAGAAAAAAAAAAAAGTGAGAAACGTACCAAGTCCAAATGACCCTTGAAAATCCCTTAAACTGCACATAGGGACAGTATCCAGACCTAGTACCTCTCAGTGAGGCAAGTCCAAAACAGGTTTCCTCCAGTGTGGAAACAGGGGGCTATATCTTCAGTTGAGCCCCAGATAAAGTAGCTGGCTTGTGTTTAGGGGCCTCATGAGACCAAAAGTATGTGTCTTTCATCAGCATCACATTCAGAATGAAGCGTTCATTGATTCTTCTCTCCTGTACTCCCAGTCCTTGTAACATGCACTGCCTCTTACGCCCAAGCCTTTGCACATGCTGTTCCTTTTGCCACCAAGCCCCCAGCCTCCCTGCCTCCCCCTCCACTTGGCCTGGCCAATCCTCATTCCTCCTTCAGGCCTCTGTGCAGGTGCCACTTCCTCAGGGAAGCTTTTCCTAACTTCCATCCCCTGAAGCTCCTCTGTCCTGTGCAGCAGGCCTCCCGCTATACAGTCAGCCCTCCCTCATCCATGGTGTCTGCCTCTGCAATTCAATCAACCCTGGATGGAAAATATTCGGAGAAAAAAAAGCCAGAAAGCTCTAAAAAGCAAAACTTGAATTTGCTGTTGGCCCGGCAACTATTTACATAGCATTTACATTGTATTTACAACTGTTTACATGGCGTTGTATTAGGTATTATAAGTAGTCTAGAGATGATTTAAAGTACACTGGAGGACGTACGTTTTGTTATTTTGGAACTACTACCCCATCTTATATAAGGGACTTGAGCACCCCTGGATTTTGGTATCAATGGGGGTCCTGGAACCAGTCCCCCCAGGCCTCACACGGGAGCGATGACTGTATATTTTTGCGTGGCTGCCTGTGGGTCTTTTCTAAGAAGTCTTTCCTTCTCTTTTGTTCAGTGCTCGGTCCCCAGCGCCTAGCACAGAATTTGGCGCACAGGCGATGCCCCGATAAATGCTCACGGAATGAATGGGCCCATGAGGAAACGGGTGGCAGTAGTCCGGGATGCCTTTGCCTCCATCAGCCAGCATCCTGGGGAGGGCAGGAAGGGGGAAGGGAGCCCTGCGGGGACCTCTCCTTCCCCATCATCCTCCCAGACCCCTTCCCTGCCCAACAGGGCGCCACTGGCCTGTCCCACACCCTCTCTGCCGCCTGCCCAGTGACCTAATTATTGTTTTTTCTTCCAGCCCCGCGGAGGGGAAAACAGAAATTCCTGGTGGATGACACAGGCCCGGCGGCCGCCTGAGAGCCGAGCACGGGACCGGCTGGGCCGGCTTCGCCCGCCCTGAACCCACCGCCCGCCCCGCCACCAGGGCCGCGGGAACCCGTCATCAGCCTAAGTACAGAGCGGGCGGCCGGGCGGGCGGCCGGGAAATTGCCGGTTCCCGCTGACCCGCGGGGCCTGCGGGCGCCCCGAGTCTGGGGGCCAGGAGCGGGCGGGCCGGGGGACCCCGGGGGTCACGAGCGCCCGGGCTGGGTTGGCCCGTCCTCACTACCCGACGCCTGGCAGGCCCGCGGAAGGGGAAGGAGCGGGGGCTCGCAGGGGCCGCGCTCGGGCAGCTGGGGTGGCAGGGGGCGGCGGGAGGCGCCAGCGCGGGGGTGGGAGGGGAGGAATTTGAGCGGCTCGGCCCAGGGTGCGGCCCCGGCGCGAGGCCAGGGCCCTGCGGCGCACAGCACAGCCCAGAGTGCTCTGCGAGGGCTGGGGGGCCTTCAGCACCCCTTCTCCCTTCTGGGCGCCGCCCCCACTCTTACAAGGAGCATTGGGCTCGGAGCCAGACTTGTGGGGTCGCGCATCCCCACCCCAACGGGCTGCTTCATCTGCCATGTGCCATCTTTCCGTCCGTGGGCCCTTGATGCTGGAGGGAGCCTCAGTTCCCCCACCTGTGAAATGGGTTAACATCTGGGGATGACTGAGATGTGCGCGGGTTCACTGTCCTCTATGCCTAGCAGATAAGAGATGCTCCATTTTCTTTCAGTTATTAGGGGAAAAGGCACTTAGTCGCTCGTGCTCTCCCTCAACAAATACCGATTGAACACCTACTTGGTGCTGTGTTAGACTTTGTGTTATAGTGATGAATAAGACAGATAAAATCTTACATTCTCAGAGGAGGCAAACAAGCAAACAATAAATGAATATGCACATCAGATAAGACAGTGCTTCAGATGGTGATAGGTGTTACTCTAATGGGCTAAGGAGAGTGGGAGGAGTTGTTCAGTTTAGACTCAGTGGTCCTAGAAGGAAGGTCTTCTTGGTCAAGTGCCCTTGAGCTGAGATCTGAGTGAAGTGTGGGAGTGAGCAAGGCCATTATCTAGGGGAAGGCCTTTTGGATAAAGCAAACAGCAGGTGCAAAGGCCCTGGCTCCCCTACCCACCCCTTGTTGGGTAGATTCTACCTTGTTGGCAGAACCCATCTCTCAGGTTCCTGGGCTTCTGAAGCACAAAATACTCCCCTTTCTACCTCAGTCCACGGGAAGGAAGCATGGAGAGCAGATGTGGAGTCAGACCTGGTTTTAAATCCTGGCCCTGCTACTCCCAGCTTTGTGACCTTACATAAGTCACTTAACCTCACTGAGTGGTAATAGTTCTTCCATCCATCAAGTGGGGAGAATAATGGCATGTTTCTTACAGGCTTGTGTGCGATGTCAGTGAGGTAACACTGACACACGGCAAGCCCAGACTTGGGCGTATGTATGTGCTTGAATGGATGGTCTGTGGGATCTCTAGGAAGACCTCGGTTTTCTTCATCTGAAAATTAGGTCTCTGACTTGGAGTGAAAAGTTTGGGCTAAACTTTTCCTGGTCTTGGTGGTGATGGGGAGACGTAGTAGAATTGTGAGCACCTTGGGCAAACTCTCGGAGACAGTTCGTAGCTGTGGTCTGGTGTTGGTCACCCTCTGGGATTCAGAGCCCTGTTTACAGAGAGAGAAGCAGAACACAGCTCCCCCACTCACCTGCCCAGATTATCCAAAGCCCAGCCAGGCATTCAGTGGAGTTCAGAGAGGAAACGTCCAGCAAGCCCAGGTCAGAGCAAAGGTGTAACACTGGCAAAGTTCATATTTTATGTCATCACCCTCTTCCTTGACTCCCTCTCCCTGTATCCCTGGATCAACTTGTCCTTCCTTGGGAAAAAACAGGAGGTCAGTCATACCTGAGGGAGGATTTCAGTCTTTGGAGATAGTTCTGCCACAGTCCCGCATTTGACACATGGGAATCTGAAGCCCAGAGAGGGCAGGACTTTGCCAGAGAACACACAGCAGTCCTGAGGTATGAGAATTCATGCCAGCAGACCTTTGATCTAGGGCTGTTTCTTCACTGTACTTCATGGCCAAATTCCACCCATTTTATAGAAGGAAGAAATGAGGCCCAGGGTTGTAATGTGAATCAGCAAAGGCTTCCCAGACCAGCAAGTGGCAGTAGGGAATGAAGAATGTATTCTAGGCAGGGGTGGAAGGAGGTGGGAACCTTCCTGGACCCCTCAAATCATTCATTCCCAGGCCCATCATTTTTGAAGATGATCTCTAAGACCCCCTAAGGGAAAAGTCATCTGGGGAGATCTGTGGCCACTGGCTCCCTCTTCTTACCCAGGAATCCTAAATTCCCCCATCCTGAAGGGCCAGCCCAACAGGTATCCAAGTGCACATTGGTGCCCTCGTCCATCTGGCTCCACTGAGAGCCGGCCGTGATGGCTGAGTTGCCGCAGTGCCTGGAGGCCACCAGGGCACCGCCTCACCCCAGCCAATGACTCTGGCCCTGGCCTGTGGGAGCTTTATCTCAGAACGTGAACGTGGCAGCCGGAGCTGGCACCGAAAGCCCCTCCTGGCCTGCGACCTGCCACCAGCTGCTCCTGGGGGTGGCTTTTCATTCATTCATTCCACACGTATTTCTGGAGGGCCTCTCAGGTGCTAGGCACTGTGCCACATACTGAAGGTGGAGCGGGCACATAAGACTGTGAGGCCTGGCCCTCCGGAGGTCACATTCTAGGGTAGGGGACAGGCAATAAGCAAATATACACAAAACATTAGGTCAGATGGAAGGGACAGCGTGTGATAGGGGTGCTCTTTTCAACTGGGAAATGAAGCAGAGGCCCAGAGAAGTGGGGGGAGAGGCCATGTGGCTGTCTGAGGCAGGAACAGTTCTGAAAGTGGGAGCTGAAGGTGGAAAGGCCGGTGAGGGGGGACCCCGGCTGACACTTTCAGGGTGTAGCAAGGAAGGCAGTGTGGCTGGAATGAGTGGGAAGGGAGAGGGAGGGTATGAGACCTGAGAGTGGAGGGGCCAGACCCTGCGTGTTCTTTACAGCTCGGAGATGCTGTGCTTATTCTGTGTCTGCCTGGGAGTGGAGCTGTGCCCTCCCGAGGCAGCTTGGACATGTCAGGAGCCGATTACAGAGCAGGCTATCGGAGTCACCCCTTTGCTTCCTCTCTCTTTTGGCTCCCTCCACCCTTACACCCCCTTCACCTGTTCTAAAAAGCAGGATTAGGGCTTCCCTGGTGGCGCAGTGGTTGAGAGTCCGCCTGCCGATGCAGGGGACACGGGTTCGTGCCCCGGTCCGGGAAGATCCCACATGCTGCGGAGCGGCTGGGCGCATGAGCCATGGCCGCTGAGCCTGCGCGTCCGGAGCCTGTGCTCCGCAACGGGAGAGGCCGCAACGGTGAGAGGCCCCCGTACAGCAAAAAAAAAAAAAAAAAAAATGCAGGATTAGAAAGAATTTGGAGTCAGAAATATCTGGATTCCAGACCAGGCTCCATGACTTAGTAATTGTGTGAGCTTGGTGAGTGATTTAAACTCTCCGACCCTTGGCCTCTATGTCTGTAAAATGGGGCTGAACATACCTACTGCCGAAATAGCTATGAAAGCTAAGCGTCCACCCACCCCTGACCCTGTGGGTGTGCTCCTAGGTACTTAACCGAGGGAGGCGAATGTGCATGTCCAAAAAGCACGGGCAGGGTGATCCTGGGGGTTGGTCACAATAGCCCCGAAATGGAATCAGCTCTGGCGTCCATCAGCAGAAGAATGGCTAAATGAGGTGTGGTATCGCCCTGCAACGGAATAATACACAACAACATAAAGAAACTGCGGAGAGACGGATGCAGCAACATGAATGAATCTGACATGCTGTTGAGTGAAAGAAGCCAGGCGCAAAGCATAGGTACGTGTTATTCCATTAATAAGAAGTTCAAGGACAGGTAAAGCTAATCTGCGGTGAGAGAGGGTAAGATAGTGGTTGTCCTTAGGGGTTGCGGACTGCAAGGGGGCTTGAGAGAATCTTCTGGCATGTTGGAACTGTGTTTTGTCTTGATCTGGTTGTCACGCAGGTTGATACGCGTGTCAAAGTTCGTTGAGCTTGAGCTCCATGAACAATTTGAGATTCATGTGCGTCGTGCTATGTATATTTCAATTAAAAGGTAAAAAGAAAAAAGTGCACTACCTGGAAAACTGGTGAAGAGTAAATGACATGGAGAATGTAGCTGTGCGTGTCTCAGAATCGGCACCTGCGGACATTCCCTGCATCCCAGTGCCACCCTGAGGGGCAAGGACTGCCTTCCAGCACCCGTGTCCAAGCATTAGCTAGGCTCAAATGACGCCGTGCTGTTAGAATTGAGGGATGGAAGGGGACTGGGTCTTTTTTTTCTGTTGCTTTGCTTTGCGATGAGAAGATTATAGTCTTTATCATTAAATGTGGTAACTCGCTGGTGCTCAGGTCCCCAGGGCTGCTGTGCAGTGGAGACGCTGAAGTGGGGAGCGCTTGGCTTTCCTGGTCGGGGGCCGATGAGATGGCATTGAGAGCATCCCCTCTATTTGCAGTTGGGCAAGATTCCCCAGAGAGAGCCTTGAGGACCCCAGGTTCACCCAGCAATGGAGTGGCAGAGCCCCACCCTCACCTCTCATTGGCCCACATCCAAAATGCCCTCAGGATCAACTGGCTGGGGACAACTGTACCACTTCCATCCTTCCACCCTGTCCCGAGGTCACTGTCCCAAGCCCAGGGAGGGCAGTGACATCCCCAAGGCCACACAGCAAGTCTGCAGCAAAGCCAGGCAAGGCCACGGGCAGAGGGGAGAGTGAGAGGCTGAAGGCTTGGGCCGCCAACCAAGCTCTTCCCTTATGTCTGTGGGGACATGGCCCCTCCTGAGCAGAGGCTGGGGGTGTGTTCCTTCTGCACTGAAGAAGGAGTGCATCTATAGTATTAATGCGGGGAGTACTTGGCATGAAGGGGGCTTCTCTGCCGGGTACTGTGGAGGGTGAACCCCAGCCCCTCAGCCCTTCCTATCTTGGGGTCGTGATCCAGGATCCACCTCCCCTTGGTGCCACTCCTTTGCCTGCTTCCAGCAGAAATGTCACAGACTGGCCCTGTTTTCAACCTGCATGAACTTGGCCTGACACAGGCACCACGGTAGGTGTGAGGCGGGGGCAGCTGGAGGGAGATTCCAGAGATGAGTGACCCAGCCCAGGACCAGCCCGGGACACATCTCTCACTTCTCACCTGCCTCCAAGTGTCAGTTTCAGTGTCACCTCCTCAGAAGGGCCTTCCCTCCCTGACCGTATGTCCCGCTTCCTGCCCTCTCTCACAGCCCGTTCTGCTTCTTCACCACCCTTGTCACTCACCTGTAGTTCTCTCTTCAGAGATCTGTCTCGCCCCACAGGACTGTAAGCTCGTCCAGGGCAGGAGCTGGGTCTGTCTCATTCACCATTAGGCCTTTGTGCCTGGCATATACGTGTAGCAGTAGATGTTTGAGGGGAGGATAAATGAATGCAGGAGGAAGAACCGCCATGGCAGGGATGTAGACACCAGGGGAGGGAGTGCCAGGGAAGGAAGGGTTTGTTCCGGGGTGTGTGTGTGTCTGTGTGTTTGTGTGTGGTGGGGAGGGCCACTTGGGCTGAGCCTGTGTGACTTCAGGGGTTTCAGAGGGAGCTGCCATAGGTGGGGGAGGGCAGGAGGCCTCTCTTGCAACCTCTGGAACTCAGGTCCTTCCTTTATGAGCCAGAGGCCCCCTGCGAAGCTATGCAGAGTCCCTGCATCCGGGAGAGGCAGCGCCTGGGTCCACAGATGCAGGAAACCTGGGTCCCCTCCCTCCACAGCACTCCAAACTAGTGGAGCTGGAGAGACATTCCTCCTCCTGGGGGAGGGGAGGCAGCCCAGGCCTTCTCCCGCTGGACACACTGGCCCTTGGACAGGGACTCTCCCTTGGGGCTTCTCTCCCTGGGAGGCCTTAGAGGGCCCCTAGCCCAATCCTCAGAGAGGGCCAGAGGCCTGCCCTGGGTCACACAGGGAGGAGAAGCCGAGCTGAGACTCACTTCCGGCCTGGGGTCTCCAGCTCCCACCATCTATGTTGTGTAAGGGTCTCATTCAGCTTGGTCAGCACAGAGCAGGCAGCTCTCTGCAGTCAAACTGGGAGCCCAGTGTCCCCACGCAGTCTCGGGGAGCAGGGCCGCTGCCGTCGAGGGGCATCTTCTCTGGCAGTGCCCCCAGCCCACACCTGCTCACCTGTACCGTGCTCAGGACGCAGTGAGGGCTGACTTCAGAAATGCCTGTGCTCTGGGCCTTGTCTTCTGACTCCCAGGGCGGGACCTGTCCCTCCTCCACCAGATCCAAGCCTCAAGGTCCCAATTCTCTGGCCCTTTGGCAGCAAGTCTCACCCAAGGCTGGCTAGGACCCCCTCACATACCTCCTACTCCAGGCCAGACCCTCTATAGGCTGGGGGTGCAGGCCTGGGTCAGGTCAGGGTGGGGTAGGTCTTCCAGCGCCCTCTTCCTGGAAGTTCCTGTACTCGTGGACCATGTCTTATTTGTTCCTGTGCCCCCCGCACCCATCCTAGAGCCCGGCATAGAGTGGGCTCATGTGACATGAAAGAGGTGGCTAGGGATGTCATTTGAGGGGCTCTAGGAAGAGATTCCAGGCCCCCCAATCCCCCTCCCCCAACTCCCCAGGAGCCACAGTCTGGAATTCCACTGAGAGAGGCGCATGGCTTGACATTCTCTTCATGGGAGTAAATGAGAAGATTAGTTTATTCTGCTCCTGGGCCCAAAGGCCTCAGGAACTTCTGAGAGCCAGACTGAAGATACGGGTGGGGAGGGGTCTGCCAGCCTGGAAGAGAAGGGCTGAGACCCCAGGGAGGGGCGGACCTGTGGAGACAGGCCTGGGCGGCAGGGGCCCTTGGGGCTGGCGGGAACAGCAGGGCCCGTCTGGGAGGGAGCCTCTGACAGACGCTTTATCAGGCCCTGTCGCCAGCGTTATCTGTGGCTTCTCAGCAAAGAAGGAGCCACAGTCCTCAGCCACCCTCAGACCACTCCAGGCCTGGAACAAAGCAGCCGAGTCAGCTGGCAGCCCCATGGCTCCACTGTTAGACCGTGGGCTCTGCAGCCCTGGGGCCCACGTGGGGTGTTCAGGCAGGCGGCTGACCCGGCCTGGCGACGGCCCGTCTACTGAGACTCCCCCGCCAAGTACCGGCTGCCACAGGGACCCCCTCCCTGGAGCCTGTCTGCAGAATGGGGATGGGGCACCGGGTCACCCCAGCCCCTGCAGGGCTCGGCTGAAATGTCAGCCACAAAGGACGGGACACAGAAGGGCCTGTCCAGGAACAAGGGCCAAGTGTTGGCATGGGATGATGGCCGGGGCTGAGCTGGTCAAATGTTTACTTGGAACGGTTCAAGTGGACACCCTCCGGCCACGGGGGCAGCTGGCGTCTGGCACGGGGCCCTTCTACCCACCACCGCAGGGCACTGCAAGGGTTCAGACCCATCCCAGATGGGCTTGACTCCCAAAGCACCCAGAGGGGGCTGCCAGTCTAGGCCTTGGCACGGTCACTCCCCCGCCGCATCCCTACCCACTGTGGGGGAGAGAAAGAGCTGGGAGGGCAGGTTCAACCTCCCTCACTCTGGAAGCACCCACTTCTCTGGCCTCCTGCAGGGCTGCCGTGAATGGCTGGGCAGGTTGTGCTCTGCAACAGGACACCTTTGCCACCGAAGCAAGTGGACCTGAAATCCTTGCAACTGGGAGAGGAGCTGCGTCAGCCCATAGGGTGCTTTTTTGCAACTGTCTGCTAGGAGGGGGCACCTTTGTGTGCCAAGCATTGTGGACTTTAAGATGACAACATGGTTCTTTTGGTAGGACTAGCTCATAGTCTGTTACAGATAGAGTCGCCTGATATAATACAGGATGCCCAGTTGCAACTGAATTTCAGGTACACAGCAAATACTTTTTTAAAGGTATAATTGTGTCCCATGCCATATTGTAATGTCTGAATGTAATGGGTGAGTGAAGTCTGGTCAAATCAGACTTCCCCCCAAATCCCCCTCAGCACATAGGGTTCTAGGGGTCATGAAGGAGACTGCGGGAGGCTGAAGAGAGGCCAGTGTGGCTGGAGAGGAGCCTGAGAGGTAGCAGGGGCGAGGTGGCGTGGACTTGGAGGCTGGGGTTCTCTGAGACGAGGATACAGGAGGGTTGGAGCAGGGGACTCACGTTGTAACAGGCTCCCTCTGGTGGTGGTGTTGAGAATCGTCTGGAGGGGCCCGGCCGATGCAGGCTGACCTGTGCGGTGATTGCAGCCATCCAGGCCAGATGACCAGGGCAGTGATCGTGAAGCTGGACAGAAATGGCTGATTCTGGAAACAGGAACTTTTTGTTACGGAAAACAGCAAACATGTACAGAAGTAGTGAGAATAGTACAAGGAATAATACAAGGATGTCCCCATCACCCACTTTAACCATCATCAGCTCACAGCCAATTTTGCTTCATGCAAACCTTTCACCCCTCTTGACAACTGGATTATTTTGAAACAAATCCCAGATATCATATTATTTCATCCATAAATATGTCAGTGTATATCACTGAAAGATAAGGCCTGGATATATTTTGAGACAGGAGCCACCAGGAATTTGCCCCAAGACCTCAAGCAGCTATTAAGAGAGAGGAGGCCCCTGACCTCATGAAACCCATTGCTGTGCAGTTAGTTCCCCGGTCTTAAGACCACCTCTCCTAAAGCTTTCTCATGTTTTCCTCCTCAGGCACCCTGTCTCCCATCCTCCTGTCTGCGTGCACTCCTAGCATGATGCTCCTTAGGCTGGGGTCTTGGGACGCTGGCATGGACTCCCTGTTGAAAACTCCTGCCTTTTCCCCAGACCTCACAGCAGCCCGAAGCCTCTCCTCTTTCTGGTCTCTTGATAACAGGACTGTGCAGTGTCTGGAACTGAGGCTCCCTACGAACTCAGGAAATGCAGGCACTCCGGGCGAATGTGAGGGAATCACGGAAAAGTCACAGAGTGAGGGACAAGGACAGAGATTCAGACATCAAGTAAGTTCAGGGAGGCTCTTTGCTTTCAGAAGGCCAGCCCCCAGGAAGCAGACTGGCTTTACCTGTAATTTACTTGGAGATTTTGTGTGGGTTCCTTCCCCTCTCTGGGCCTGTTCATGCAGGGCTTCTTTTTTTAAAAATTATTATTATTATTATTTTATTTTATTTACTTTTGGCTGTGTTGGGTCTTCGTTGCTGCACGCGGGCTTTCTCTAGTTGTAGTGAGCGGGGGCTACTCTTCGTTGTGGTGCGGAGGCTTCCCATTGCAGTGGCTTCTCTTGTCGTGGAGCACGGGCTCTAGGCACGTGAACTTCAGTAGTTGTGGCACGCAGGCTCAGTAGTGGTGGCTCGCGGGCTCTAGAGCGCAGGCTCAGTAGTTGTGGCGCACGGGCTTAGTTGCTCCGCGGCATGTGGGATCTTCCTGGACCAGGGCTCGGACACATGTCTCCTGCATTGGCAGGTGGATTCCTAACCACTGAGCCACCAGGGAAGCCCCCATGCAGGGCTTCTACCTTCTCCCCTCCTCTCAGATTCTGCTCCCCAAAGTCCCTGGGATAGGAGGAGTTGAGGGGCAAAGCTGGACTTGGGGAGAGGATGCTGGGAACATGCTAACTTTGGACCCAGCCACACACACATTGAACCCTGTGATACAGGCATAGTAGCCCCACTTTACAGAAGAGGAAAGTGAGGTGCAGAGAAGTAAAGACACTTGACTAGGATCCCCTAGTTTGTAGGCAGCACGACTGGGACTTGGGTCCAAGGCCAAATGCTCAGTGTTGGTGCCCAGGTGCCCCCATGTTTTTTGAGGCCCCACCCCAGGGCAGGGCCCTCCTCAGTAGGCCTAGCTCCTCTAGTGCAATCCAGATTCTGCCATTCTGCCACCTCTGAGCCTCCTGAAGCCTGGTGCTCCTCCCAGCCTCCTCATGGTGACACTGGGAGGCTGACGCACCTTCCTACTCCGATCATTTTCACTCACTGAGCCCTGCCGAGGGCTGGACTCCATGGACACCAGATACACCAACACATTTCTCTCATTTCATCCTCACAGCAACTGAGTGGGGTGTTATGCCCATTTTACAGATGTGGAAACTGATACCCAGAGAGGAGCAGAGGCCTGCCCAAAGCCACACAGCCCCACTGTGGTGGAGCCAGGATTGAGACCAGAGTTCTCTGACTCCACGTGCTGCATCCACTGCATTGCAAGGAACTGGCTCAGAACAGTAACCCAGTGCCATTTTGTTGTCCTGGGTTCTGGCAGCCTTTTCTTTTCTTCCCCAGATAACTCCCCTGTCTTAGTTTCCCCTACGTAATCACACTCGATCTTTCTAATAATTGTGGGAGGCGGGTATGATGACTGGGTTTTATAGGTGAAGTGTCACACGTGTCTCCAGGGAGACTGTGTTGTGAAACTCCCTGAAATTTCCCCAAGGCTTGAGTTGCTCCCTTGAGCTGCCCACGGACGCTTATGTTCTTCTAGCGCTGCCTGCAGTCTTTCAACGACATTGACTCACCCTGCTGGGTCATTTAGAAAGCTTTTCCTGCAAAGTTATCTTTCCCCTTTTAAGTCAATACCTCCCACGGTTGCCACATCTGGGCCTTCCCCTCACAAGTTTGGACCCACCTTGTCCCTCCTTGGTCCCCATATTCAGCAACAGTTAAAACACATGTACTTTCTGTAACTCCGTCTTCAAGAAACTAGGATATTAACAAAGGCTTAATAAACTACGGAGGTTGTCAGGCTTGAGAATCACAAAAGTGAATCTGCGTTTCCACCTACCTGGGAGCTCTTTGGGGTGAGATCTGTGTTCTCCCATCAGATTAGACTAATTGTCTTCCAGGGAAGGGACGGTGTCTCCCGCAGGGTCCCCCATGGCCTGGGCCGAGGCCCTGCAGAGCAATGACTCTGGCTGTGGGTGAAGAGAGGTGTCTCTGGGCTCTGCCCGCCATCAAGCACGTGGGTGGCACTCCATGCCCAAAGGATGAGAGCCCTGTGTTTCCTGAGGCTCAGGCAGGACATAGGAAGGGCAGGAGAGACCTGGTGGGGAGCCACTTTTGGCCCCTCTCTGAGCACCCACCTGTCTCAGAACTCAGAGGAACTTGAACTTGGGCAGCAGTGGGACTGAATCCTTCCACGAGTGAGCAGGTTTAGATCGAAGCTATTGTTCCTTTAGGTGGCAGCCAGGGACTGGGCATTCACTGTGGGGAAAGGGCAGGGTCAGGAGAGGGGAGGAGGAAAAAGGTCAGCTGATGTCAAAGGCCCGTGGTCTCGGGGACTCCACCCTGCATGTCCTGCTGCCCTTGGTCACCCCCACTCCGGGCTCCCATAGGTCCCCCAACCTCCACCTCAAACAGGCCCATTTCCACTCTCACCTACTGCTCTTTCTGGGTTCTCTTTGTTCACTCATTCATCCGGCATTCAATCAGCATTTAATCCATCAACTACCAAGTGCCGGGTTTTTGTCTGTTTGGGGGAGAGTTTATTGAGGTATAATCCACATATTGTATATTCACCCCTTTTTAGCGTATGAGGTTTGGCAAATGTTTCACAGTAGTGTAAACACCACCATAATTAAGCTGTTGGATATATCCACCAATATTTCCTTCCTGCTCCTTTGTTATCAACACCTGCTCCCACCCCTGGTCCCTGACAGCCTCTGATCTATTTTCTGTCGCTATAGTTTTGCCTTTTCCAGAATGCCACGCAAATGGAATCACACAGCAGGTAACCTTTTGCGTCTGGCTTCTTGTACTCAGCATAAATGCTTTTGAGAGTCATTTGTGTTGGTCTGTGTATTTGTAGTTGGTTCCTCTTTTATTGCCCAGTGAGTTGTATTTCCATGGTGTAGATGTACGCAGTGTATTTATCTTTCACCCATTGATGAACGTTTGGATTGTTTCCAGCGTTTGGCAATTATGAATAAT
This sequence comes from Pseudorca crassidens, assembly GCF_039906515.1. Taxonomy (NCBI): domain Eukaryota; kingdom Metazoa; phylum Chordata; class Mammalia; order Artiodactyla; family Delphinidae; genus Pseudorca; species Pseudorca crassidens. Next base: position 114,945,599 of record NC_090296.1, read on the forward strand.
GCCACTGTAAGCACTCCACGTGTAGGTTTTTGTGCAGACGTGAATTTTCATTTTGCGGGGGAAGCTACCTAGAAGCGGGATTGCTGAGTCATATGTAAGTGTATGTTTTAACTTTAGAGGAATCTGCCCAACTGTTATCTGGAATGGCTGTACTATTTTCAAAGTAATAATAAACTTTTAAAGTCTAAACTCTAACTTGAGTTGTCAAGACTGACAAACGCCAGGAGGAATTCTATTCCTAACTGGAAGCATCCCTTCTGGGGCAAATGTCAGTTTTCATTTCTCCAGGTAAATATCCAAGAGTGGGGTTGCTGGATCGTAGGTAAAGTGTATCACAAGATACGGCCAGACAGCTTTCCAAGATGCCTGCACCATTCTGCGTTACCACCAGTAATGTATGAGTTTCAGTTTTTCCACTTCCTTACCAAGTGCCAGGTTTGGTTTTTTTTTTTTTTTAACATTTTATCATGAAAATTTCTAACATCTAAGAAAGTACAATGAATAGTACTTAATGACCCTGCACTTACTCACCAGCAGCCTTCAGCTACCTCCTCACCAGCCTTAGACCTTGTTTCCTCACCCCTCCCCAACAATGACCAAATTATTTTTGAAGCAAGTCCCAGATGTCATTTCATTTTATTCATAAATACTCAATACTATCTTTCCTGGAGAAAAGGGAACCCTCTCGCACTGTTAGTGGGAATGTAAATTGGTTCAGCCACTATGGAGAACAGTATGGAGGTTCCTTATAAAACTACAAATAGAATTACCATATGATCCAGCAATCCCACTACTGGGCATATACCCTGAGAAAACCATAATTCAGAAAGAGTCATGTACCACAGTGTTCATTGCAGCTCTATATGCAATAGCCAGGAGAGGGAAGCAACCTAAGTGTCCATCAACAGATGGATGGATAAAGAAGATGTGGCACATATATACAATGGAATATTACTCAGCCATAAAAAGAAACGAAATTGAGTTATTTGTAGTGAGGTGGATGGACCTAGAGTCTGTCATACAGAGTGAAGTAAGTCAGAAAGAGAAAAACAAATACCGTATGATAACACATATATATGGAATCTAAAAAAAAAAAAAAAAGGTTCTGAAGAACCTAAGGGCAGGACAGGAATAAAGACTCAGACGTAGAGAATGGACTTGAGGACACGGGGAGGGGGAAGGGTAAGCTGGGACGAAGTGAGAGAGTGGCACGGACATATATACACTACCAAACGTAAAATAGATAGCTAGTGGGAAGCAGCCGCATAGCACAGGGAGATCAGCTCGGTGCTTTGTGACCATCTAGAGGGGTGGGATAGGGAGGGTGGGAGGGAGGGAGACGCAAGAGGGAGGAGCTATGGGGACATATGTATATGTATAGCTGATTCACTTTGTTATACCGCAGAAACCAACACACCATTGTAAAGCAATTATACTCCATAAAGATGTTAAAAAAACCACATTAACGATGTCCCACCTAGCCAATCATTTTTTAAAAAAATAAATGTATTCATTTATTTAAAAAAATATTATCTTTCCATGGTACCGTTATCACACCTAAAATGTGTGCCATTATCCCAGTTCATATCATCCCATGTCTAGTCAGGTCTCCCATTTTCCTGAATGTCATCATTTTTCCTTTTTTTTTTATAACTTGGGTGTTTGAATCAGGATACAAATAAGGTTCAGACGTTGTGATTGGTTCATGTGTCTTTAAGTTACTTTGCTTGGAAGTCATTTGGAATCGTTCTTCTCTTTGTGGTTATATCACTAACTTAATGTATAGACTTGGTTGCTTCATTTTACTTGCAGTTTTTATGAATTTATTTAAAACTTTAAAATTTTATTTATGGTTCCAAAGTCTATCACACAGAATATATTTACAAAGGTCTAAGTTTTATTTGTGCCCATCTCATTCAATCCCCCCTTCCTAGAACTATTAATTTTAAAAACTTATGCTTTATCCTTACATTGATTTTCATATATACACACACATATATGTGTTCCTTACATTGATATATATATATACACACACACGTGTCTGTGTATGTACATATAACATACACAGATGTCTACACGTATATTTGTATCCCTCCCTCCTTTTCTTAGTTAAGTGTGACCATACAGGCACACTTTCCTCCACCCTGTTTGATTCATTGTACATCTCGCCCTGCGATCTCACCCACAGTGGTCTGTTGAGGTCTCCCCTGGTCTTTGCCGCCAGAATCTTCCTTTGTGCTGAAAACCACAGTCTCCTGCTGGTGGACATTTTCCTCCTTTCCAGTCCTTTGCTGTTACAAATAGAGTTGCAGTAAAAAGCCTCACGCCTCCATCTTTCGGCGTACTGGTTGGAGTCGATTCCCAGCAGTGGGATACCCGAGTCCCAGCTTGAACACACATAGTGATTTTGCTAGCTTTTGCCCAATTCCTCTGCAAAGGGATCACACCGTTTTACATTCCCGTTAGCTGCACAGGGCTTGTTTCCCCATGGCCTCCCCAACAGAATGTGTTGCCAAACTTTTGGATTTTTGCCCATCTGATAAGTGGGAAATGGTATCTCAGCGTAGTTTCAATTTGCATTTCTTTTATTTGATTGAGTTTGATCATCTTTTCATATGGCTAAGGGCCATTTGCATTTCTTTTTCTGTGAACTGTCTGGTAATATTTTTAGCCCATTTTTTCTAGAAGGTTGTTGGTTTATTCCTTCTCTACTTTAGGGTCAAGGTTTCTTAACCCCTCACATTCTCTTCAGACCTAATTCAGGTCAGAATTGCTACTCTCAAATTGCTCTCAGCCAATATGTAATACTGCTGCATTTCATGATTTAAAAACATGTCTGCTTATTGTAGAAAATGTGGAAAATACAGAGAGGTACAACAAAGAAAATAGAGATCACCCATTACCCAGAGTAAACCACCGTGGACATTTCATTCAACTTTCTTTTGTTTCATATTTTATTTTTACATATCTATATTTACATGTTTTACATATTATGTTTTTTTAATTTTTTTTTTTTTTTTTTCCGGTACGCGGGCCTCTCACTGTTGTGGCCTCTCCCGTTGCGGAGCACAGGCTCCGGACGCGCAGGCCCAGCGGCCATGGCTCACAGGCCCAGCCGCTCCGCGGCATGTGGGATCTTCCTGGACCGGGGCACGAACCTGCGTCCCTTGCATCGGCAGGCGGACTCTCAACCACTGCGCCACCAGGGAAGCCCTGTTTTTTACATATTTTATATTTATATGTACATGCACAGACACACAATACCCCTTAACAGTATAACGTACATATTTCCTCATGGCATTAACCTTCAGCACATCATCATGATTTTAAGCGATCGTATAATATGCCGTGAAATGAATGTATCATATCCCATCGCCATTACTTAACCTCTCTGTGTCTCAGTTTCCTCATCTATAGAATAGAGATAATAGTTGCTTCCTCGTAAGTTCCTTGTGAGGGTTAATTGTGATTCTATTCATGGTAAGCACTCAGGGGGTGTTAGACAATGCCATTATTATTATTACTATTATTTCCTAATTGTGGACATTTAAATTCTAATTTTATTCTGTTGCAAGTAACACCGTAATGAACCTCTCTGCGCATGGGAGCCTATGAGGGGGTGCTCCACTCCCACCTCCAAACTAAGCACCCCGGTGACAGAGTGTGAGCAAAGCTTGCTGGGGAGACCCCTTGGCTGAAAGTTAGGACAGCAGGCATTTGCCACTGGAAGCCTGGGGACAGGGCGGTCCAAGCAAGGGAACAGCATTGGTAAAGGCTCAGAAGCTTGAAAGAGCGTGGGAGCTCTGACGTGCTTGGTTTGGCCACGGTTCTTGTCCCCATTTTACTCCTTTCTGGAGTAGCGGGGTTGTGAATGCTGTGTGTGCTGGCCCAGGGGGTGCCTCTTTCTCTGGCTTAATCCTGTTGATTTTCAAACTGAAGTTTATGAGCCGTCTGCTCACATCCAGCTGTTGAGGTGGCCACTTCCTCCTCCTTCCCCTCGACCACATCACTCTGCTCTCTGAGCCTGGGTTTCCTCATAAGTAAAACAAGGCAGGTGGACTGGTTGGTTTCTACCCTCCCTTCTGCCTGGGGTGGGTGCTTAAGCCCACTCTGGGCTCTCTCTTTGCTGGGATGCTGGAGGCGCCCTCTGGTGGCCAATATTGGCCATGCAACCCAGAAATGGGCTTGACGACCTGCCTGGCCCTCTGAGTGGGTTTAAGTGTGCATGTGCGTGTGAGTGTGCATGTGCGTGTGAGTGTGCCTGTGTATTGGAATGGTACACAGGGGATATGTGACAGCCTCACGATACATAAAATTCAGAGCTTTTATAACTCTCTGATGGCAAAAGATGGCGAAGATTTTCTGGGGCCTGCCAGGGACACCCAGGGTTGCAAAATTCCCTGGGGCACCCATCTGACTAGTGCACGTTGAGAACATTACTCCTCTGCTCAAAATCTCATCCTTAAAAAACAAAAAAACAAAAAAAAACTCATCCTTGTCCCTCTGATGAGCAGGGTAAATATCAAACTCCTGGCCAGGACATTTAGGGTCCTTCAGAAGCTGACCCCTGCTTGTTACCAATGGCCCCTGTGGCCCCATTTTTCACTCTTGTCTTTCTTTCCTGTCCCACTCCAGGCAAGCTACCTGACCCATACCCATCTCCTAGTCTCAGCTCGTGCTGGTTCTTTTTCCCAGAGTGTCCTACCCTCTCCTTTAGTCCCCATAGCATCTTTCAAGACTTGGCTAAATGCAACCTCCTCTAGGAAGACCTCTTGGATTTTTCCACTTGGGTCTGAGCTCTCCTTCCTCTGAACCTCCCAGTAAATACATCTGTCTCCTGGTATACAGAGAACTAGGGCTTACCCAGGTAACTCGGGTTGAAGATATCCAGTTCAATAGACCCTCAGATACGGTGCAGACTCCATGTCTGCTCCCTGTCTGAGTCCTTCCAAACATTGGTATCCAGGCTGCCTTCTGCAGAGCCCTGACTCCCAACCATTCCTCCACCTCCTCTGAGCCCTTGGCTTTAGCCAGGAGGGACAGCTTTCGTGGAAGGAGGTCTGGTGGTAGAGGAGAAAGACATGAACCTTGGGCCAGACTCCTGTTGGACACTGCTGTTCAGAAGGCAAATGGCTGCCCAGCACACAGCCTCCAGCTGCTGAGCTGTGTGTGGGAGGCTGGTCTCTGGGTGAATGAAGGGTCAGATCCAGTCACTGCCCAGCTCTTTGCTTTAAGGACAGAAGTCATAACTGCAGCCCTAGCAATAATACTCTTGGTTATTTGTAGAAGTCTGCTATTGTCAGTTTGTTGTGCTCTCTAACATGAAATTCTCATACAACCCATTTGTAGATGAGGAAACGGGATCAGAGAGGCTAAGTAACTTGCTCAAGGTCACACAGCTCTGAGTGTGAATGCTCAAACTCAGTCTCTGCTTTCCAAGCATCTCCAAATCTTGTGCAGTTCCTGGAATACTCTGCTGTCACTGTGTCTTGCACAGAGTAGGTGATTAATGAGTTCCTGGATAACAAAACACGGACATAATGAACATATAGCTATCCCTTTCTGCTTCCAGGCTGCCTCAGGTCCACATGTTCACCTTTGTGTGTGGGAAGAGTCCCAGAACTGGGATTGTCCAAGAGGGGAATGGCTCCAAGGGGCTGAAGGGGTGGTGGTACCTGGATCCCAGGAGGGGTGAATTCCCTGCGTCTGGGTTTTAGGGGCAGTAGGTCTTGGGCATGGCGAGGGCTGGCACCTGCTGGCCCACTGGCCCAGCTGGTGTATGGCCCATGGATGTTGCATAACTTCAGAAGCCACAGAACGGTGCTGTGGCCAGGACTGGCCTACAGGGTAAGGACCTGGAATTAATCCAAATTCCCTGAGGAGGGAGATACCAAGACAGACGAGATGTGCAAGAGATTTATTAGGGGACATATTTGTAAGGGGAAATGGGGAGGGAGCCAGGGGAGCCTGGGAAAGCATCCGACCTTGATGCGGATCTGACCCCGATGTGAAGGAGGAAGGGAAGGGAAGAAGGCTGAAAGGAAGCATTTTTGACTGTAGAGGATTCTAAGAAAGTTCTTAAGGCCAATGGGAGTCTTCTAGCCAAGATGCCTGTCAGAGGGGTCCCACCTCTCCTCAAAATGGGTCTCCTTTGTATTCCTGCCACACGCAGTCACTGGTGTGTGGGAAGCACAGCCTCCGCAGGCACATCTCATGCCTAGTGGTGGAAAGGCAGGCATCATAAGTGTTGGTGAGAAAACCCTTTCTGGAGTGGTGCTGGTGTGAATGCTGTGTGTACTGGCCTGGGGCTTCCGCTCTCTCACCCTTAATACTACTGACTTTCAAACTGAAGTTTAAGAGCAATTTGTTCATGTCCAACTGTTGAGGTGGCCCTTCCTCCCCTTGACCACGTCATCCTCTTCTATGAGTCTCGGCTTCCCACATGTAAAATGGTCATTAAGGCCTAGAGCGCGGCTGCTGAAGCCATTGGTCAGTTATGTTCCCAGGTAGAGATCTGAGAGGGGCTTTCTCACGGCCACCGCACTGGCCTCCCGGGTCCTCCTGTCACCAGCCTGGCCTGCAGAACAGCCACAGGTGACCACAGCTGGAGGGAAGTGGAATTGGGGCCCCTGGAAACCCAGGAGAGAAGCTGATTGGCCCAGCCTGGGTCAGGGGTCTGGCTCTGGTGCAATCAGCTATGGCCAGTGGGTGGAGCCACTTGCCAGGCTGCCCATTCTGTAGGGCCTCGGGAGCCTGCTCTGTGAAGTGCAGGTGTCATTCACGGGGCAAGGGCACTGGCAGGGCAGGTGAGGCAGTGCAAGGTGTTGGTGGCATTCTCTTGCTGAATGTGTCAGTGTGACACACCCGGTGGCTCCATGAGGCCAGGAGCTGGACTTTTTTTTTTTTTTTTTGCGGTACGCGGGCCTCTCACTGTTGTGGCCTCTCCCGTTGCGGAGCACAGGCTCCGGACGCGCAGGCCCAGCGGCCATGGCTCATGGGCCCAGTCACTCCGCGGCATGTGGGATCTTCCCGGACCGGGGCACGAACCCGTGTCCCCTGCATCGGCAGGCGGACTCTCAACCACTGCGCCACCAGGGAAGCCCTTTTTTTTTTTAAATTTATTTAATTTATTTTAGGTTATGTTGGGTTCCACATTACTGCGCGTGGGCTCTCCCTAGTTACAGTGAGCGGGGGCCACTCTTTGTTATGGTGCGCGGGCTTCTTACTGCAGTGGCTTCTCTTGTTGCGGAGCACGGGCTCCAAGCATGCGGGCTTCTGTAGTTGTGGCACCCGGGCCCAGTAGTTGTAGCTCTGCGGGCTCTAGAGCACAGGCTCAGTAGTTGTGGCACACAGGCCTAGTTGCTCCACGGCACGTGGGATCCTCCTGGACCAGGGCTCGAACCCGTGTCCCCTGCATTGGCAGGCGGATTCTTAACCACTGTGCCACCAGGGAAGCCCCAGGAGCTGGACTTTTGTTTGTCGTGGTGCTGGGGCCTGTGCTCTGCCTCCCCCCGAGGATGGTGTGGGCTGGCCTGACCCGCTATTGCCCACCCTGAATGGCTGACCTCTGCTGGCCGGAACAGGCCCTATGCCTACCTGATGGCCGCCACCCCAGGGAAGGAACTTCAGGATCTGTCTTCCCATCAACCTGGAAGCCCCGGGTAGGCAGGGAGCACTGAGATTAAACAGCCCAGGCTGTAGTCTTGGGTTTGGGTCTGGCTCTTCTAACTTGAGCAAGTTCCTTCTCTCCTCTGGCCTCAGTTCCCTCATCTGCGAAGTGGGTATCATCACACTGAGCTTGTGGAGAAGAGGCTGTGTGGTGTGGAGGTTTGGGGCCAATGTTCAAGCCAATATGAATTCAGCTTATCCAGTTACTTGCTTTGTGACCTTGGGCAAATTCATCACTCTCTGGAAGCCTCAGTTTTCCCGTTTATAAAATGGGAATGAAGAAGCTCTCTTTTGTTCTTCTAAAGGTAATGTGCTCTGCACCAGCTGGGGGTACACGCACTCATTTCTTATCCTCTCCTCTTCCAGGACCCCAGCCCTCACAGCTCCCTGGCTAATGAGTCGAGCAGTGATCGGTGTCAGGCCCACAGCAGGGACTCAACCATGCAGGAAGAGTGGGAATGTACCGCAGAGCTCCTGCCCGGGTGGCCGCCACCTCATCCGTTCAGAGTTTGTGGAGTACTTCCTGCCTGGCAGGTAAGTCCTGGCCCTGAGGGGTTCCCGGGCACTTCTGCACAGGGCAGGCTGTGTCCTTCTGTGGGAACACTCACTGCAGCTTGAGAGGAGCCTGTCTTGGATGTCTGGACATCTGGATATCAATCCAGTCTTTGCTACTCAATCCTTGTGTGGCCCCCAAACTAAATAAAGATTACATGAGTTGGGGAGGGAGGAGACTCATGGGAAGTGAGAGGAGAGGATAGATCTCCCCGTTGGGTCTGGGGATCCAAGCATGGAGAGGCCTTGGGCCTCTGGGGCAGCCGAGGAGGTGGGAGGAGCCTGGACCTCCTTGTGCCGTGACAGGTACTGGAGTAGAAGCGGAAGTCATCTGGTGGGCACGCCTAGGCACATGGGCCTGATGTAACCTCACACAGCTCCCAGGAGCAGCAGAAGGCTCCTGTGTGCCCAAGAGGGTTTCCCGCAGCCTGGAGAGGTCTGGATTCAGCAGTGTGTGTCTGATATGCCCAAGAGTGGCACAGACAAGGCACAGAGGGTGGGAGGATCCGGAGAGGCTGAGGTGGAGCCCAGAGGGAGGCCGTTTGTGCTCAGTGGGCACCAATGTCTGATGTCCAGACATCTTGTGGGAGGACAGCAAGGCAGATGCCCAAGAACTGCATCTTCCTCGTGTTCCCCCTCCCCTGCCCCAGCACCACATAATCGCCACCCCAACCCAAGAACCGAGATGTAGTCTTGACTAAGATGAAGAATGTTCCATCCAAGTGAAATGGGGCCTCAAAAAAGAAACACAATCAGCTAGATAAGAAAGTTCTACTTCTCATGTACCTGGGTTTGTAGTCTGAGATTCGTACCTGCCACCCAGGGATAAAGAGGACGGGACGCAGGTTCATACAGATGAGAGAGGCGGCTTTCAAAGATAATCAGGCTAACAGTCTTTACATCTGTGATGCTGGACAACAAAACTTCCACAGATTATTAGGGAAAAGATTTGTGATCCAAGTCTTTGTCCCAGTCAAGATACCATTCATTCTGTCAGGGCATTTGGGGGCTCATGAAAACTGAACAAAATACTCAAAGAAATACTCAAACCAAATGAAACTGGGTTACAAGAGAGATTTCAAGATATGGGATGAAAAAGCGTATCGGAAATAATAGGAAGAAATGGCTACATATAGTTAAATCTAAATGAATGATGGTATGATGAATAATTTGTGATTTTTGGGGCTTCCCTGGTGGCGCAGTGGTTGAGAGTCCGCCTGCCGATGCAGGGGACACGGGTTCGTGCCCCGGTCCGGGAAGATCCCACATGCCGCGGAGCGGCTGGGCCCGTGAGCCATGGCTGCTGAGCCCGCGCGTCCGGAGCCTGTGCTCCGCAACGGGAGAGGCCGCAGCGGTGAGAGGCCCGCTTACCGCAAAAAAAAAAAAAAAAAAATAATAATAATAATTTGTGATTTTTTAAAGTATAGATTCTTGAAACAAAGCCATTCTGTAAGGGAAAACTTATTAAGAGTCAGAAATGAAATAATCGAAGTCCGCAGTATCCAGTGGGGCAGCCACTAGTCACAGGTGGCTCTTTACGTTTAAATTAATTAAAATTAAATACAATCCAATATTCAGTTCTTCAGATGCACTAGCCACTTTTCACGTGTTTAATGGCCACACATGGGTAGTGGTTACTGTATTGGCCATTGGACATAGAACATTTCTATTACTGCAGAAAATTCTTTTGGACATCGCTGGTCTAAATTATCCAAATAATATAACAAATCCATGGAGGGGAAAGGATGTTTTGGAGAGTAGAGAATAAAAGTATTCTAAAGATCTTTTAAAAGGATAGGGGAGACGTAAACAGGCAAAACCAGCAGCAAAACTGAAAAGCAGAGTCGAAGTTCTAAACAAGCAAGTGGTGATGGTGGTGGTGATGGGATTTGACATAAGGAAGAAAGAGAAACTTGACCAAGCCAGAAAAGGCAAAGGAGAAAGAGGGAGAAAAATATAATCAGTGGTAAATATGAAATTAGGTGGGAGAAATAAAGCTAAGCTCCTTAGCTATCATAATAACTGTGATCTGGATGAATTCCCCTATCGGAAGTCAAAGATGTCATTTCCAATAGATATATAGAGAAAAATCCGCTGGGACAGAACATCTAAAATGCTAGATAATTTATGTCATAGCTTAGATGACAGAACATAAGGGAAGTGTCAAGGTTCGGAAGCATCAGGAAATATTGAGTCCACAGAGGTAAACATGTTTTGGAGCCAGCATTTGCCCAGAGGGTATCTGCCTATCTCTGGTGACTCAAAGTCTGGCTTTAACAGGCTACACAGCTCATGGAACAGAAGATAATTCCTGGGGCCCAATCAACGTGAGAAATAGGGCTCCTGCATAAAGCTAGGATCACAAAGGGCTAGTAAACTAGGAAAAAAAAGTGTCTACAGAGATTTGTCTGTCTCTGTCTTCACTGGGGTTGGAGCAGAGGAAAGAAGGGTCTTCCCTGAGAATCTCGGGACAAGCCCAATTTCAGGTGGGTATGCTGCCGGAATCACACTGCCTATATTTCTCCCCGTGCTCCCCTCCTCCAAAACAATTAACTAAAAATGCAATCTAAAGTGTTCCCCAGATGCCTGATGAAGCAATTGCAAATGCTCCCTGGAGAAACACACTTTAAATCTAGGCTTCAAAGAATTCTCACAGATAAACTTCCAAGGAACAGGAAGTCATAGTAAAAAAAAAAATCATTAAACAGAAACTACATGAAATGAGTGTCAGCAGAAACAAACTGCTGAATCAGACCAACAACGATTGAAGATATTGGAATTATCTATTATAAAATATGAAATAATTATGTGTGGTTTGCTTAAAGAAATTAAAGAGGTGATAGGATCTACGACAAAAGAATGACAGTATCAAAACTGATCAGCTGAATTTGAAAAAGAACCAAATAGAACTTCTAGAAATGACAAGTATAATTGAAATTAAAACCCAATGGTTGGGGCTTCCCTGGTGGCACAGTGGTTGAGAATCCGTTTGCCAATGCAGAGGACAAGGGTTCAAGCCCTGGTCCGGGAAGATCCCACATGCAGCGGAGCAACTAAGCCCGTGAGCCACAACTACTGAGCCCGTGTGCTACAACTACTGAAGCTCGTGTGCCTAGAGCACACGCTCTGCAACAAGAGAAGCCACTGCGATAGGAAGACTGTGCACCGCAATGAAGAGTAGCCCCCTCACGCTGCAACTAAAGAAAGACCACGCAGCTACGAAGACCCAGCACAGCCAAAAATAAATAAATTTATTAAAAAGAAGAAGCCACCGAAGCAAGAAGCATGCACACTGCAACAAAGAGTAGCCCCCGCTTCCTGCAACTAGAGAAAGCCCACACGCCGCAGCAAACAGCCAAAGCAGCCAAAAATAAATAACATAAATAAATTAATAATAAAAAAATTAACCTGAAGAAAGAAGGAAAGGGGAGATAGAGGAACAAAAAAACAGAGCAAACAGAAAATAAATAATGAAATGACAGAACTAGGTCTAAACATATCAATAATTACATTAAATCTAAACAGACTAAACACACCAACTAAAAGACAGAAATGATCAAAATGGATTTTTTTAAAAAGATATAACCATATGCTACATACAATTATATTGATATAATTATAATGATATAGATAGGTTAAAAGACTAACATACATGTACTAAAAATAATTGAACAATACTCTTTAAATTGGTGAATTTATGATATGTGAATTGTAGCTCAATAAAACTGTTAAAAAAAAGATTAAGATACACCATGGCAACACCAATCAAAAGAAAGCTGGAGTGGCTATATTAATATCAAAGTAGACTTCAGAGCAAAGAAAATTACTAGGGATAAAGAGACATATTACATAACAATAAAAGGGCCAGTTCACCAGGAAGACATAACAATCCTAAGTGTGTATGCATATAATAACAGGACTTCAAAATGCATGAAGCAAAAATTAATCAAACTGAAAGGAAGCCCGCGGTGTGCGGGCTTCTCATCGCACTGGCTTCTTTTGTTGTGGAGCATGGGCTTTAGGCACGCGGGCTTCAGTAGTTGTGGCATGAGGGCTCAGTAGTTGTGGCTCGCAGGCTCTAGAATGCAGGCTCAGTAGTTGTGGCACACGGGCTTAGTTGCTCCACAGCATGTGGGATCTTCCTGGACCAGGGATCGAACCCATGTCCCCTGAATTGGCAGGTGGATTCTTAACTACTGCACCACCAGGGAAGTCCCTGGGTTAAACAATTTTTAGTATTCCATTTTGGTTTATCTGTTGTATTTTTTTTTCTTTTTTTTTTTGCGGTATGCGGGCCTCTCACTGTTGTGGCCTCTCCCGTTGCGGAGCACAGGCTCTGGACGCGCAGGCTCAGCGGCCATGGCTCACAGGCCTAGCCGCTCCACGGCATGTGGGATCTTCCTGGACTGGGGCACGAACCCATGTCCCCTGCATCGGCAGGCGGACTCTCAACCACTGCGCTACCAGGGAAGCCCTATCTGTTGTATTTTTTACTGTATTCTTAATTTTTTTGTGATTGCAATATACATACTTTTCACTGTTTACTTCAGAGAAATACTTTACCACCTTAACTGGAATGTAGAAATCTCACCACTATGTAAGTAAGTCCCTTTACCCTCCTTCCTTTATATTATAGCTGTCATATATTAGATCTACATTGAAAACTTTATCTACCAATGCCATAATTTTTGCTTTCAACTGTCAATCATATTTCATATGACTCAAGAGAAGGCGAACAGTCTGTTTACCCAGCTATTTACCATTTCTGTAATTTATTAAAAAAATTATGTAGCCATTCAGATTGCCTGGTTCAGGAACTTGACCTGACTGTACGCAAAGAACTTGCAGGTGGGAGCAGAACAAGAGGATGTAGACATTGGAGCAACGTTCTGCCACTGGGGGCCTGGTCTTGTCCTGGATTCCTCGTGGTCTCTCAGCAGCCTGGCCGATGGCGCTCCAGCTCAGATCTCCATGAGCTTCCCTCCCAGCTCCCGGTGCAGTCATCCCCACCACCAACTCTCTCCACCTGAGCTAGAGGGTCTCTGCTGCTTGCAACCAAACATAGCAGCCCTCAGCAGTTTTAAATCAAGGTCATCAGGTGCTTCCTACAGAAATTCAGGAGATTTGAATAATGGAATCAAAGTCAAGCTTTTGGGAGTTCTTCCTGGGAAGGGTGAAACATCTGACATTGTTGTAAATATTCTTGCAAATTCATTTAAAAAGTTCAATATCGAACATAGAATTCTTTGTGCTTGCAAGTATAAATATAAATTTTAGTAGAATGCAGCAGCATGGTAAAAACAATATTCATATCCAATTAGGAAATTCATGGAGCAGAAATGAACTTGGAATCGGTGTGGTGCAAATATAATTGAAAATTGGGATAAAACAAGCTGTGATGCTATATCAATTGAAACGGAAACTGTAGTTATCTGTATGTACACACACACATACATAGTGATTACACTACAGTATTTTCGTGGCAAAGGTGTTTAATATAAGACATATTTCATTATGGCCACAGGGCCAGGACTAGGGAGAGGGGAACAAGGCACCTGCCTCAGGGGCAAAGTTTAAGGGGCAGCAAAAAACTCAATAATCAAGACAAATAGTATTTTAATGCTATATGTATTTTAAAAATCAAAAATAAATGCAAAAACCATGATGAACAAAATATCCAAATTTTAAATAAAGAGAGGATCAATATTATCAATTTTCTTTCTGCCTCAGGCTCCAGCATGACCTGGCAGAGCCCTGCACAACAGTATGTTTTCTCTTTTTGCTGTCTGTCATCAGTCACAAGTTTTAAGTGTTTGATCCTTGGAAGAACTTTGTAAATCATTTTAAGTGTTTACAATGGAATTGGACATTTTGTAAATGAATCCTCTAAATTTTGTTCAAAAGCAATAGAAAACCTTTAATCACAGTGTTCAACAAGGGTGTCAAAATAAACTTTAACTTTTATCAACTTAAGGTACTATAAACAAAGCTTTCACCAAATTTCAGTTATTTCACACGAGGACACATTTTCATATATCCTCAAAAGCAAGGGAGTTGCTGAACAAAGTACTGAGAACGCAAACGGTGGCCAAGATTTAATTTAGAGATTCTCGAATTTTTCTTTGGAATGCCTGGATTTTGGGAAGAATATTTTGTTGGAGTTCCTATCTTAAATTGGGAAAATTTATATTTTGTACTTGGATTGAAGGGAAGACAGAGGCTTACGGTTTTGCTACATTTACAACTGGCAAAATATTAAAAAGAATTGTAAAGTCAACTTATATGAGAATTTTATCTTCTCATAATATTTGTTAAAGAAAGGTATTCTAAATGTAAATACACTGCGTGTGAAAATATTGGGGCTGAAATAGTTAACCATTCCTACCTAAAGAAATTAGAATTGAGAATGTCCTCCATTTAGCAGAATCTGCTCTGAGCTTATCAGGTACCTCTGCGGAAAAACTGTATTCTTATTAAGAAAATTGTAATCTATAGAGAAGAGTCCATGAAGGGTGTCAACAATTTCCATTTTATTAGTCATAGTAACTTTGAAGATAATTGCATGCAATCGTTGAGGGGGAAAAAAGAGACCATATTTCTTTCTCTTTTTTTGCTTATTTTATTTTTTAACATCTTTATTGGAGTATAATTGCTTTACAATGTTGTGTTAGTTTAGACCATATTTATTAAAAACACATATTCTTTAGAAAAATACCAGTGACAGAATATTAGAAACAGATATGGCTAAGAAATTGATTAAAGTACATGAATGTATAACCAAATTTCTTCTTTTTATGTTACTTTTAATGCTCAGATAATAAACACAAAAGTTAAAAAAAATTAATGCACATATTAAGTAACAATTCAATACATGATTTTAAAAATAAACTTTAAATTTTAGTATAGCTTTATAATTACAGAAAAAAATTACAAAGGTGGTACAGAGAGAGTCCATAAGTTCCACACCTAGCTTCTCCTGTTATTAACATCTTACATTAATATGTTACACTTGTTATAATTAATCAACCAACATTGATACATTCTTATGAACTCAAGTCCATACTTTATTCAGATTTCCTCAGTTTTTACCTACCGTCTTTTTTTCTGTTCCAAGATTAAAGGTACATCCTGTCAACATAATTTATCATGGTTGATGTTGGCCTTGATCACCTGGCTCACATAGCGTCTGTCAGGTGACTCCCCTGTAAAGCTACTCTTTTCCCCGTCCCATCCTGCACTCTTTGGAAGGAAGTCACTATGCACAGCCCACACTTAAGGGTTGGGGGCTTATGTTCTCCTTCCTCGAGGGGGGAGTATCTACCTAAATTATTTGGAAATTTTTTTTCCACCAGAGAGTTGTCTTGTCTTCCTTGTTTATTTATTTAGTCAATCATTCGTTTATAGCACTATGGACTCATGGATATATGTTTTATACTTTGGGTTATAATGCAGTACTTCTTTATTTGGTTGGTTGCTTACCTTGTTCCAGCTCTGGCCATTCTTTTTTTTTTTTTTTTTTTTTTTTTTTTGCGGTACGCGGGCCTCTCTCACTGTTGCGGCCTCTCCCGTTGCGGAGCACAGGCTCCGGACGCGCAGGCTCAGCGGCCATGGCTCACGGGCCCAGCCACTCCGCGGCATGTGGGATCCTCCCGGACCGGGGCACGAACCCGTGTCCCCTGTATCGACAGGCGGACTCTCAGCCACTGCGCCACCAGGGAAGCCCTGGCCATTCTTTTGGTTGGCTCGTGTGTCTTTCTGATACAGTCCTTGTGCGGTTTTCGTGGGAGCATCTGGATTGTAGCATTTTAGACAACTTGGCAATTGTATCTTATATACTGATTGATTTTTAAGGAAGGAAAATTAAGTGTAATCTAGTCTAAGATTTTATCCTTATCCTTGAAAGTGGCTGGAGACCAATCCCACCGGGTAGTGCCCTCTCCAAAGTCTGGGGCCCATGGCCTGAGGAGGATGATACATGGGTGTCACCGAGGTTCTGGGACTACCCCAAGGGTTCAGCAAGCCCCCAGCAGCCCTCTGGCTGGCCACAGTCCCTGTGGGAGCCCTGCAGGGCCAGCCCTGGAAAGCCCTGGGAGGTGTTGAGTCCAGCTCCCCAGATCTAGAGATGAGGGGCTGAGGTCCAGAAGGAGCAAGCTCTTTCCTCAGGGTCACAGGGTCCAGGCCAGGCCTTCCCCAAGCCATGCAACACACCGTGAAACTCACACTGAAACTGACAGAGGCATGGCTCCAAACCTGGGCCTCTTTTCCTCCCCTCCCCAGGGCAAGGGGCAGTTTAGAGGAGAAATCCCAGGAGAGCCAGGCCTAGGTTTGCTTGGAGTGGATCTCCAGTCACAGCCTCACCCAGGCACTCCCTTCCCAGGAACCGGGCAGTGTGGGTTACTGTTAGGGCCTGCGCCCCAATCCTAGCTCCCCCATTCACTTACTTCAGGACCTTGGGCAAGTCACTTCACGTTTCTGAGCTTCAGACCCCTTATCTGCAAGTACAGGTAGTATTAATCCCTCCCTCATGGGGCCGGCAAGAGGGTTAAAGTCTCTACCGTGTGTAAAAGGTTTAGGATCCTGACGTGGAAGGTGAGTGGCACATAAACTATAGTTTGTTGTTACTGCATGTTTTATTATTACTAATAAATGCATTCCAAGGGGCACCTCAGTTTTGAAAGTAAATGATGTGATCATGAAGACAGATGGATTAGCAGTTTGTAAAACCCCCAAACCCAGCCAAACTACGATGGAGGAGGCTGGTGGTGCCCAGAATTGTGACCAAATGGTTCTCTGTGACTTCAGATGATGAACCTGCTGCAGGTTTGCTGGGGGAGCTCGTAAAGAGCATTTGAACGGAGTGACTGCTGAGGGTGGGTTGGGGCCGCCTTCCCACCCAGGCCATCCACTGCTGGCACTGCCCGGCCTCCCAGCACGGGGCTCCCCAGCCCTCCCCTCCGCCCTGATCCCAGCTGGGAGGGAGAGGTGACCTTACTGGCTGCAGCTAGGCTGCAAAGGGAGGCTTTGAGGGGACAGCGGCAGGTGGCAGCTGCACGCTTGACTGTGCTGGAATGCTGTGTGCATGGAGACGCCTTAGTTACCAAGCGCCCAGTTCTGCAGGCTCTGCACACACCCACACATGCACTTCCACGTGTGGTGGGAAGAATTATAGCCCCCAAAGAATTATGGTGCAAAAATGTCTACATCCCAATTGCAGAACCTGTGAGTATGTTACCTTACTTGGCAAAAAGGGACTTTGCAGATGTGATTAGGGAACTTGAGATGGGGAGTTGATCCTGGATTATCCAGGTGGACCTAATGTAACCACAGGGTTCTTTACAAAGGAAAGAAGGAGGCAGGAGAGAGAGAGATTTTCTGTTGGCTTTGGAGATGAAGGAAGAGGCCACAAGCTAAGGAGTGCAAGCAGCCTCTGGAAACTGGAAAAGACAAGGAACAGATTCTCCTCTAGTCTCCAGAAGGACACAGCCCTACCAACCCATTGTGGACTTTTGACCTCTAGAACTGTAGAATAATTAATTTGTTGTCGGTTTAAGCCACTATGATTTAAACCACTAAATGTTTTAGTACACCTTTTATATTCAGCATCCAGATTGAGAAACAGAATGTTGCCAGCACCCCCAAAACATCAGCCATTCACAGATCACCTTCCTGATTTTTGCCTCATCCACGTACCACTACATGCCACCTTTGGCATTTTTCTTACAATTATTTACTTAACATTTTTCTTTAAATATTTACACCTCTACTTAACCCGATCTATTTGAAAAGAAACTTTCTATCACTTTGTTGAAAGTTAAAAACCATTACAATGACCCATTATTTATGGCAAGTATTCTATTTGAAGGCAAGTATAAAAATAATTGTTACTAAATTCCAGCTAGACCCTCCTACCTGCCGGAGGCTCTGGACCTGCGGGCTGCTCTCTCTTTATTAAAAAGGGCAGTTAGGGACTCCCCTGGTGGTCCAGTGGTTAAGAATACGTCTTGCAATGCAGGGGACACAGGATCCATCCCTGGTTGGGGAACTAAGATCCCACACGCCATGGGGCAGCTAGAGAGCCCACGTGCCGCAACGAAAGATCCCGAGTGCCGCAAGTAAGGCCCAACACAGCCAAAAATAAATAAATTTTAAAGAAGAATTCTTAAAAAAAAGGGCAATTAGCAGAAGGATTTGAGAGGTGTTAAGGACTGACTTGCACCACGCCCAGGCTTTCACTTGTATCTGATCATAAGGATCAAAAGATAAATGAAAAAGAACTTTAGATAATGCCATTTAATGCCAAGTCTGCGTCTGCCCCCTCACTTATGTCCCAGGCCACCAGCATTTACCCCCAACTTATGAAAAAGCAGAGGGCTTGTTTCTGACTCCTCTCAGAATGACCTGCAACTCACTAGCTGTGCAAGCCCAGATGGGTGACTTAGCCTCTCTGAGCCATAGTTTCTTCACCAGCAAAGAATGAAAAGACAGCTGATTCTCATTATTCGTGGTAGTCATGGTCTGTGAAGTAGTTGGGAACACTGAATACTGAGCCATTGTTCCTAGGGAAAATACACGATTAGGTTTCTTTGAGCCTGTGGTCACATTTTTTCAATTGATCAATACCTAACCTTGTTTTATGTGTATTTCTGTTCAGATACCTTATTTAATACATATTGTTGAAAATGAACATACCTGTTTTCTCTGTAAGGCACATCACAGCCTTCATTCAGTTAGGAATACTAGAAAGCACTCAGCACTACGCTTGGGGCCATTTAAAATAGCGGATTGGGACTTCTCTGGCGGTCTAGTGGTTAAGACACGCTTCCACTTCAGGGGGCATGGGTTGGATCCCTGGAGGGAGAACGAAGATCCCTCATGCCACACCATGAGGCCAAAAAAAAAAAGAGCGAAATCACCAAAAAAAAAGCACAAAATTGTGAAGAGCTCAGCACTAAACGGACCGCGGAAAGGACACGTTTAACAGTGAGAGCTGAAACAGGAAGGCGGAGCATCGGTCGGCTTGCTGGACTTCAGCTGGGAACGTGCACGGGGGGGGGGGGGGGGGGGGGCACTCTGCGCATGTCCGCCAGCAACCCTGAAGGCACAGTGAGTATTGATTGGGGGTTAAAATACATTTCATTGAGCAGGCGCGTTGGCAATTCCGGGATCCGTGAGCAATGAAGATGGCGGGCAGCACCGACTTCCCTGGATCGTCTTGAGCATTAACAAGGTAACAGAGGCCTTCAGCAGCTTCCCCATGGTGGGGCTTCAACCCAGGGGGTCTTATAGCGTGCGTTGTTTGCTGCTAGCTGGTTCTGTGCCTTTAGTGCGTCAGACTCAGGGCGGGGAAGTACCTGCTTTCAAAACGGGGGTGCTCTGAGGCCAAGTGACAGAGTGTCCGGGGAAGCCCAGCACCGAGCTGGCACTCGGAGGCTTTGTTGGACCAGACTTGAATTTTCTGCTGTACCTTTAGTTCAGCCTGAGCAGCCCACGGGTATGCCTGCTCCTGGGCCAGGGATGGTGGAGGATACGCAGTGTAAGTGCTGTGGGCTGGACCCTGAGAGCAAGGGCCTCCTTAAATTTTGCGCTCTGGACATCTCTCCCCTCAAACTGGTGCTGGCCCTGGCAGCTACCTGGACAGGTTTTCTAGAAAGGCTGGTTGAGGCCAGGTGGTGGAGGTGATAGACCTTCGCGGTCTCCTAGGAGTTTCCACTCGCCCAGGAAACAACAAGAGTCGGAAGCCGATGCAAAACGCAAGAGGTTTATTGAAGGCCGGTGCACCGGGGTTCCTTGGTCCTCACGCAGGAGGCCGGAGAAGGAACCCCCCCAGGGCGTGAACATGTACTTTTATAGGTCTCAATTTCCTGTTATGCAAAGTGTGGATTCAATTGTGATTTTTAATGATAGGTTCTTAGCCTCTGTTCGGACCAGAGAGGGAACCTGTCCCAGGCTTCCTGATTGGTTCTTTGACAGATACCTTTTTTACATTTTGTTTATCTCCCTCCTTCTCGGAAGGGGGCCGGACATCCTGGAAATTCACCCATTGTCTAAGAAGCCCCTATTGTCTGGAGAGTTCTTAATCATTAGCTGGAACAATGTCCCTCGAGTCCCACATTTCCCCCTTTTTCTTGTGACTATTGATTCCAATCATGGAATCTCAATCTTCTGTTCGTAAACTTTGGTACTGTTGTCTTAGCATTAGAACTTGTACAGTACTGATACGTTCTCTAATAAATGTTATCAAGCGATTTAGAATACATGGTCCAAAAGTTAAAATCAACAATAAAACAATAAGAGGTCCCAACAGAGTAGAGATTAAGGTGGTAAACCAGGGGGATTTATCAAACCATGATTGAAACCATCCTTTTTCGTTTTCTCTCTCCCTTTGCCTTTTATCTAAGCGTTCCCTTAGTTTATCCATGGTTTTGGTAATGGTTCCTGAATGATCAATATAAAAGCAACATTCTTCTTTTAGAGCGGCGCATAATCCCCCTTCCTTAAGAAACAGCAAATCTAGGCCTCTTCTATTCTGCAACACCACTTCTGAAAGTGAGGTGAGTGATTCCTTTGGTTGAGTTATGGAACTTTCTAATGCTCGAAGATCGATGTCTACAGCCTGTCTTAAACTTGCATAATACTGGGGTTGTTGTATGAGGGCTGTGGTTCCTGTTCCTATCCCAGCAGTTATTCCTAGTCCTAGGAGCATGGCCAACATGAGGGTTATAGGTTCTCTTTTCCATCTTTTTCTTCCCTCGTATTCATCTAGAAAGGATGAATCCGAATGATAGATAAGTCTAGGAACTAATTGCACTAGTACACAAAAATCAGCTGAAGTGTTGAGAACTTCCAGAGAAACACAAGGGGTTAGCCCCGTGTTACATGCCCACCATCCATCTTGGGGAGGTACAAGATATCCCGAGCCTGAAGGGAGGCTAAAATCATGACAAAGGTGTCGATGGGACTGGGGAGGTGCTCCTACACAAGTACCATTTCCAAAAACCGAAGACAGAGTTAATTTACTGTTCCCTTCCTGTTTCCATCGACAATGGTCCGGGGAGCTGACATTAGTATAATTAGAACTATATCCTATAGCATCATAGTAAGGGGGAGGGGCAGCATAACAGAGCCAACATGATTTTGTAGCCTCCGGGTTTGTAGCATTAAGGACCGTAAAAGCTGCCTGCACCAAAGAAAGCATTCTATCCTGGGGGGTTCCGGGCTTAATCGTTGTCTCTTTCAGCCCAGAGGTCCCGTTATTTTTAGGGGCTGGGGGTAACGGGGGGGGGGCCAAGTACAGGGTTTGGGCCTATCGACACAGGAGCGGGAGTCTCAATTTTTAGCTTAAGGGTCATCAATATTCCCAAATCATATCCATTCTTGTAAAATCTAATGCCCCATGAATGGCCATTTATCCATTCTTTATCTCTTTTTCCAGGATTACTAAAGGAAATTTTCAGGGGGTGGCACCATCCTGAACATTCGGGGGCGACAGATTGGGGACCCCTATAAGAAGTATGAGTATAGTTGGCTGTTACTGTAATAAAATCCCAAGTTGAGGTGGGTCTCCAATAAGTATCTCCTGTGGTTTCACATCCCCAGTTTTGGCAATAAAAATTTTCGGTTCCCCCACATTTATAATTCAGGGATCGGGGGCGATGGAACCCGGGGCATACATAGAAGGAGAGGGTTCTGAGCCAACTTCTTCGGACCTGATTTTTACAACCCTCTCCAGAGTAATCAGCTCTAGTTAGAAGTTCGGACGGAGCATTATGCTGATCATAATAACCCTCTAGATCCCAATAGGGAGCTCCTATGGCCAGTTTACAGACATCAGGAAAAAGGTCTGGCCACCAGGTCCAGGGAGGTGCAGTATGGCTAATGGACCAGGTTACATCTCCAGTTTGAGAAATTACCTGCCAAGTTAGACGTTGGGGCAGGTGAGGGCTAAAATCACTTACAGTCAGTAAAGGCAGTAAAACCAAAATTATAAGTCTTAGGTTCGTACAAGCTTGAGTTCGAGCGGGTTGTCGGTTCTTTGGGCCCGCCGTCCTGATGATGCCGTCGCTGGTGCAGCTTTCACGTGTGAAGCATGAATCCAGGCAGCGATGCCATCCACTTTTATGGCCGTTGGGGTGGTGAGGAGGACGGTGTATGGTCCTTTCCATCGAGGTTCCAACGTCTGGGTTCGATGCCGACGGACGTATACGGAGTCTCCGACTTGGAAAAGATGAGTTTCTCCCGGTGTTCCCGGTTGGTAGGCCTCGGCGAGTTGGGACCATATCTCCTTTTGGACCAGTTGGAGTCCCAATAGCCTAGCATACAAGTCAGTGTTATTTTGACAGTCTGGTTTTATTTCTTCTCCCAAGGTGAGAAGAGGAGGTGGGGCCCCGTATAGTACCTCAAAAGGAGTAAGATGGTATCGGGAAGGTTTATTCCTAACCCGAAACAGGGCTAAAGGAAGGAGCACCGTCCAATCTGTACCGCCAGTCTCCAAGGACAATTTAGTTAGGGTCTCTTTTAGAGTTCTATTCATTCTTTCTACCTGACCTGAACTCTGGGGTCTATACGCACAATGTAATTTCCAATCAGTCCCCAAATATCTGGCCACATCCTGACTTACCTGGGCGACGAAGGCCGGACCATTGTCGGACCCTATTACCTTTGGCGCCCCAAATCGAGGAAAAATTTCTTCTAGGATCTTTTCGGCTACCACAGCAGCTGTTTCTTTCTTCGTTGGGAAGGCTTCTATCCATCCTGAAAAAGTGTCTACAAAAACTAAAAGGTATTTATTACCGTACCTTCCAGGACGTACTTCGGTAAAGTCCACCTCCCAGTAAGTTCCTGGGCGGTCTCCCCTGAGCCTTTTTCCAATTTCAAGTTTTCCCTTGTGAGCATTTACCTGTTGACATGGAACACATTCCTGTACAATCTGTTCAGCTAATTTCGTCAATCCAGGGGTTCCGTACCCGGTTTTATGTAACAGGGATATCATTTTTTTAGTCCCCAGATGTGTCCATCTATGAATCTGTTGTAACGTGGATTCTGCTTGCTGAGGGGACAAAGTTCCTTTTGTTGTGGCCGGGATGATTTCCTCGTCGCGGCCTGGTTTTTCAGGAACTTTATCTGACAGTCCTAAAATGACTTCTCCCGATGCTATTTCTCGGGCCACTTGGTCAGCCATATTATTACCCCTGGTTATTGGGGTATTGTCTTTCTGGTGTCCAGGGCAGTGAATGATGCTAACTTTAGTGGGAAGCATGAGTGCAGCCAATAGAGCCACAATTTCGTCTTTGTTTTTAATTTCTCTGCCACTTGAGGTTAGCAACCCTCTCTGTTGGTAGATGGCACCGTGGATATGAGCGGTAGCAAATGCATATCTACTGTCCGTGTAGATGTTTACCTTTTTATTCTCTGCCATCTCCAATGCCCTTGTCATGGCAATTAATTCAGCTCGTTGGGCTGAGGTCCCTTGTGGTAGCGCAGCTGCCCAGATGACTTGTTTTCCGTCTACCACGGCTGCTCCAGCTCGACGCTTACCTCCTTCCAGGAAACTGCTCCCATCAGTAAACCAAATAAAATCAGCATCAGGAAGGGGTAGGTCCGTCAGATCAGGTCTACTACCGTGTGCTGCAGCCAACACTTCCTGACAATCATGGATGATGGTGGAGCCTTCTAAATCGGGATCAGGTAGCAAGGTAGCTGGATTGAGTCCTGTGGCTGGAGCAAACTTGATGCGATCTGAGTTTAGCAACAGGGTTTGGTAATGGGTCATCCTGGTATTAGTTAGCCACCTACCCGGTGGTTGACGGATTACATTCTCCAGGGCATGAGGAGCTGTTATCGTTAGATTTTGTCCTAAAGTTAGTTTGTCAGCATTTTTGACCAGGGCGGCTACTGCAGCGATTATCTTTAAACAGGTGGGCCATCCTGATGCCACAGGGTCCAATTTTTTTGACAAATAAGCAACTGGGCGATTCCAGGGACCCAATTTCTGAGTCAATACTCCTTTTGCAATGCCCTTATTTTCGGCCACATATAAATGAAAAGGTTTGGTTACATCTGGCAGTCCTAGGGCTGGAGCTGAAAGTAAAGCTCGTTTGATTTGGTCAAAAGCCCGTTGTTCCTTTTCGCCCCAAACGAAAGGAGTGCTGTTTTTGGTTAGGGGGTACAATGGGGCCGCCAGCTCAGCAAACCCTGGAATCCATAGTCTACAGAATCCAGCCGTCCCCAAAAATTCTCTAACCTGCCTGGCGTTTTTGGGAGCCGGAATTTGGGCCACCGTATCCTTTCTGCTCTCCGTGAGCCATCTTTGTCCCCCTTTTAACAGGTACCCCAGGTAACTGACCTGTTGTTGGCATATTTGTGCTTTCTTGGCTGAGGCTCTGTATCCCAGGGTTCCGAGCTCTGTTAACAGTTTTTCAGTTCCCTTGATACAATCTTCCTGGGTTTCAGCAGCTAATAAGGTGTCATCAACATATTGAAGTAGCGTTACCTGTGGATTTGATTCTCTATATGACGCTAAATCCTGATGAAGAGCTTCATCGAAGATGGTAGGGGAGCTCTTAAATCCCTGAGGTAAACGAGTCCATGTCAGTTGGCCAGATATCCCTGATGCTGGGTCCTTCCATTTGAAGGCAAAGTAGGGCTGGCTGAGGGGAGAAAGTCTTAGGCAGAAAAAAGCATCCTTAAGGTCCAAAACAGTATACCATGTATGTTGGGGCGGAAGAGTGCTTAAGAGATTATAAGGATTTGGTACTGTGGGGTGGAGGTCCGCCACTCGTTTATTTACCTCACGCAGGTCTTGTACTGGTCGATAATCATTAGTTCCCGGTTTCTTAACTGGCAGGAGAGGGGTATTCCACGCGGATTGACATCTTACCAGAATACCCAATTCCAGCAACCTCTGTATGTGAGGACGGATGCCGTCTTTGGCTTCCTTACTCATGGGGTATTGACGAACCGTTATTGGGGTGGCAGTTGCCTTGAGTTCCACTAGTACTGGGGGCCGATTTTTAGCCATCCCCATACCGGCGGTTTCTGTCCAGGCTTGCGGGAACCGAGTTACCCAGTCTGTGACATTAACTCATGGAGATGAAGGTTTTTCATATAATTTATATTCATCTTCCAATCTCATAGTCAATATTTGGAGTAATCTTCCCTTACTGTCAGTTATGGTGGGACCTTCCGGTTGGAAGTGGATTTGAGCCCCCACTTTGGAGAGCAAGTCTCTTCCCAGCAAAGGATAGGGGCATTCCGGAATAATCAAAAATGAATGGGTTACTCGTCCAATCCCAAGATCTACTGTCCTTCGTGTGGTCCATGAATATTGTTTATTCCCAGTGGCTCCTTGTACCCATGACCTTTTAGCTGAGATAGGACCTTTTGAGTGGAGAAGGACGGAGTGCTGGGCTCCGGTATCTACCAAAAATTGAACAGGTTCCCCCTCCACTTTAAGAGTTACCCGGGGCTCGGGGAGAGGGTTCGAGCCCTGACTTTCCTAGTCTTCTTCTTCCAATGTTAAGATTTTGTTTCTGGTTGGCCTTCCTCCATTCTTTTTCTTAGGGCATTCTCTCGCCCAATGTCCTTTTTCTTTACAGTAGGCACATTGGTCCTTGTCTAATGGCCGCCTTCTGTCTGCCGTTCGCCCTTCCTGCCTATTTCTATCCCCTATATTTCTTCCTCCAACCGCAGTGGCCAGTATCTTACTTAAATTCCTCTCCTGTCTCTTATCCCGTCTTATTTCACGGGCTTCCTGCTCTTTCTGCTTTCTTTCTTCCTTCTCTTCCTCTGTTTCTCTTTTGTTATATACTTTATCTGCCTCTTTTACTAACTTCTGAAGCGAAAATCCCTGCAAGCCATCTAGCCTCTGTAATTTCTCCTTAATATCAGGGGCCGCTTGATCTATGAAAGCCATTGCTATAGTAGCCCTATGTTCCTCCGAAGTTGGATCATAAGGGGTGAAGCGTCTAAAGGCTTCCATTAAACGTTCCAGGAACACAGTTGGCGATTCCTGGGGCCCCTGAGTTACTTCCCTTACCTTAGCCAAATTAGTGGGCCGTCTGGCCGCTCCATGGAGACCCGCCACCAGAGCCTGGCGATACATTTTCAGGCGCTCCCTACCTTCCGGGGCATTGAAATCCCAGTTTGGCCTGACGAGTGGGAAACCAGCATCAATCTCGTTAGGCAGCTGGGTAGGTTGCCCATTGGCGCCTAATACATTTTTTTTGGCTTCTAAAAGAACCCGTTGCCTCTCCTCAGTCGTTAGGAGAGTCTGAAGCAGCTGCTGACAATCATCCCATGTGGGCTGGTGGGAGAAAACAAGAGATTCTATTAAAGCGGTAAGGGCCTGTGGATTTTCGGAAAAAGTTGGGTTATGCATTTTCCAATTATAAAGATCTGCAGAGGAAAAGGGCCAATATTGGAGAGGTCTATTCCCTTGGCCATCGGGGGGGCCATATTCTCTAAGAGGTAGGGCAGTGGAGTCCGGGGAGATAGCCCTCCGGCTCCTAGTGCCCGCTGAGGGACCCTTTCTTCTTCGATCATGGATGGTCCCCTTGGTGCCGAGGGCAGTGGAGCTGGGGGACCTCTAGGTGGTAGGGGATTTGGGGCCGGAGGATAAGGGGGTGGGGAATCCAAAAGAAGCAAATCGGACTGCGGGTCAGGATAAATCGCTTTCGGTGGATCTGGGGCGCCGGGTAGCTTTTCCGTGTTGGGGTTTTTCTTTAGGGCTAATATCTCCGACGCTGCTGATGTGTGCGCGGACGTACCTGTTGAGGAAACAAAGGGTCGGACCCACGGAGGTGGGGAGAGAATTAAATCTTCCCAGACCAAGACATATGGTACTTGGTCTGGATGTCCGTGGGGTCCTATATTAAATATCTTAGACTTCAGCAACCTAATCTTGTCTAATAAAAAGGATCCTTCAGGGGGCCATCCTATCTGAAATGTTGGCCATTCAGAGGCACACAAAGTCTGCCACTTTCCTTTCTTCACCTCTACCGAAAAATTATGGGCTCTGGCCCGAACTTCGGTCCAATGGCTTAGGGTAAGGGAAAGAGGAGTCGTCATAGTTTGTCCCATTGTCGTCCGTCAGAGAAGAAGAATAGACCACAATACAGAAACAGTTAAAACTCCACGAAACACATATACGTATGGGCCACCGCGAGCTCGCTTCAAAACCGAAACCTCTTCAGATGGCAGTTATCACAAAGGGAACTGCCGAAACCGAGTGAAGGGGAAACAGAGTTTGCCTCTCCTTCCAGATGAGCCACCAGGGCGTCCCCTAGGGCTCATGGACGCCGGCTATTAGCACGTCTGCCTAGCCAGAGGTCCGATACAGATTCCACAATAAGCCGATTCTTACGGCCTTCCTCCGATAATGGCCCACAAAGAACAAGGGACAAACAGACAATCAAGCTCGAGCTTACCTGGTACCTCCAACTCCCGATGTTCTCGTGGTCCGGGGCGAGTGGAATCCCGGACGAGCCCCCAAATGTTAGACCTTCGCGGTCTCCTAGGAGTTTCGACTCGCCCAGGAAACAACAAGAGTCGGAAGCTGATGCAAAACGCAAGAGGTTTATTGAAGGCCGGTGCACCGGGGTTCCTTGGTCCTCACGCAGGAGGCCGGAGAAGGAACCCCCCCAGGGCGTGAACATGTATTTTTATAGGTCTCAATTTCCTGTTATGCAAAGTGTGGATTCAATTGTGATTTTTAATGATAGGTTCTTAGCCTCTGTTCGGACCAGAGAGGGAACCTGTCCCAGGCTTCCTGATTGGTTCTTTGACAGATACCTTTTTTACATTTTGTTTATCTCCCTCCTTCTCGGAAGGGGGCCGGACATCCTGGAAATTCACCCATTGTCTAAGAAGCCCCTATTGTCTGGAGAGTTCTTAATCATTAGCTGGAACAATGTCCCTCGAGTCCCACAGAGGGAAGCAGGGTATAGGTGCATTTTATGTTTAGGGTAGTAGGGAGCCATGGAGGTTTGTGGAGCAGGCCTGTGATGGGGATGAAGCCGGTATTCTGAAGGCAGCTTTGAGGAGGGGGGCTGCAAACAAGGCTGGGGGAAGCCTGCCTGGTGGGTGGGAATGACCGAGAGAAGGCAGCTGCTGAGGTCTCCTGGGTCTTTGAAGCCTCATATTTCTCCCTGTGTGGTGGCTCCCGGGAGCCCGTGATGAGGAGAGGAACAGTGAGCACTGTGGGCTCCTCTCCCTGGGGCTTCATCTGCCAAAGCCACCGAGCGTGCAGGCCTCCCCAGTGCTTGACAACCAGTCCTGTTCGCTGAATTTTTCATTAAGAAAACTGGTCACCAAAGAGCAGCGGCTGGGGAAAGTTTCACCAGCACTGCTTGGGGTGTGAACCAGGCAGACCCAGAAGCGTGGGGGTGACCCATTCCAAAGTCTCCCACTGCAGGCATACACTGGCCCACACACACGCATGTGTGCATAGCACCCCCGAGGGCCCATATGTAAGTGCACACTGTCAGATTCGTAGTGTGTAACACAAGAACGCCGTGTGCCACACCCACAGGCTGACAGGACACAGCATAACTCAGGGCTTCGGAGTCAGATCTGCAATTTACTAGGGAGTTATTAATCTTCCCAAGCCTCAGTTTTCTCATCTGTAAAACGGGGATAATAAGAGAACCTCCTTCATATGTCTGTTGCAAGGGTCGAATGAGATCGTCCATGTACAGTGCTAAGCATGGCGGCCTCCCAGATGATAAGCACGCCATCAGTAGTAGCTGTTAGCATTTCTGTTATGATGGTGAGGACGTACACCACACAGACCAGCACCACAGACATCCTCCTTCTCAAACTCCTTTATCTCTGACTCCTGCCCTTTTATAACCTCTGCGTGGGGAAGGGCTTAACGGGAGGGCCTATGGTTCTATAAGCAGCTTTTGACCACTTACTTTTAAACTGAGCACAGTGGACTGTTCGTTTCTCACTTTGGAAATGGTAGATCTATCGTGTTAGGGGGGTGAGCATAAACTTCGTTATAAAATCCTGCAGAGAGAGGGGAAAGAAGCAGGGCTGAAAGATGAAGGGGAAGACGAGAGGGAGACCCGTTTCTGGTTTCAACCTCCCTGAGGCCAGCTGCCGCTCCTTGGGCCCCTCCTAAACTACATTCATGGCCTTCCAGCAAATTCCCCTTTCTCATTAAGTAGCTTCAGTTGGATTCTGTTATGTGCAGCCAAAACCAGGGCAAGGCCGGGTGAACGAGATGCGGCTCCTCCCTTCCCAGAGCTCAGCCCAGTGCAGGGATAGGAGGCGAACAGGAAGCGGCGCCTTCGGGAAGTGCTGGGATGGGGGAGGGACTCGGAGCCACGCTTGCCGGCGGGGAGAAGGGGTTTTTCTGTGCAAATGTCCTCTGAGGTGAGGAAGGGAGGAGAGGGCAGCCTCAGCAGGGGGCACAGCTCATCAGACACCCGGAGGGGAGCCTGGCACGGTTTATACAGAACACCCGTATCTATGTCTTTAACCGGATCACAAACATTAACAATCCCTGCGGTTTCACCGCCCCCAGTACCTCTCCCCTCCTGTGGTCGTGGTGGAAACCGTGTTATTCTCCCATTTCTAGGGGCAGAGCTCAAGGTTCAGACAGCCCTACCTTTTCTTCCAGTAGATTCCTGGAGATACTCAGAACCTAGAACCCCAGGCTGAGGTGGCGCTGAAGCAGCTGTCTGAGGCTGTGGAGAGAAGGGGAGGAGGAGGTGCCTGTGTCCTCGTCAGAGGCAATGGGGACAAGGCGACCCGGTTCCGGAGGCAACAGAAGGCTTCCTGAGCGGGGGTGGGGGTGGGGGGTGCGTGGCAGGGCTGAGGGGAGGGTTGGAGGCCGGCAGAAGGAGCTGGGACTGCAGGGCACGTTGGGGAGGCTCTGGGGGAGCCTGTCTGGGCACTGAGGGCCTCTGGTCAGAGGCACCGCAAGGAGGGGCCTGGGGGAGATTTGATGGCCTACTGCATGTCCCCAGTGACACGCCCCAAGTTGGCGCGCCTGAACGTAATTGAAAAATATTTATATCTACATCTTGGAGACAGAAAGAGGGAGAAGCTGAGTGATTACTTCGTGCCCCAGGTGCCTAGCACCATC
The DNA here is from genome assembly GCF_039906515.1 of Pseudorca crassidens. Classification (NCBI taxonomy): domain Eukaryota; kingdom Metazoa; phylum Chordata; class Mammalia; order Artiodactyla; family Delphinidae; genus Pseudorca; species Pseudorca crassidens. The sequence continues at coordinate 114,975,909 of NC_090296.1, forward strand.
TCATTTCATTGTTTCAGCCGTCCTGTGAGGCAAGTATTCTTATTCTCAGTTTTCAGATGAAGGAACCAAGACTCAGAGAGGTGATGCTACATGCCAAGGTCACACAAGTGGCCACAGCACCGCCACGTTGTTGCCGAGCAAGGGCTCGTGTGCCTGAGGTGCAGAAAGCCAAACTCTGACAGCGGGGTTTGCAGCAAAGTGAGGGTTTATTTGCAGGGAGCCAAGCCAGGAGAACGGGCAGCTCATGCTCCAAAGACCCGAACTCCTCCATAGCTTTCAGGCAAGGGTTTTTAAAGACAGTGTGAGGGGAGAGGGTCGTAGGAAGCTGATCAGCCCGTGGACCTTCTTCTGATTTGTTGGTGGTGAGGTAACAGGGTGATGTTTTAGGAATCAAAATCTGGTTCCAACCAGCCTGGGGTCTAGTGCTTGTGGTCAGCATGTAGTCACCATCCTCCCTCCACCTGGGTGGGAGTCTTAGTTTCTATAGAACAACTCAAAGATACGCATCAGATTGTTATCTGTATCCCCTGAGGAGGCACTAGGAGGCCTGTGACTCTGTTGTCCTAATAGTTAACTGCTTGGGTCTGCTCTTTGGAACTCAGGGAAGCCGAGGAGACTAAAGCCTTTTTCTACAAACAAGAAACGGGGGGTGTGGAGGGGCTTTTGTACCCAGGAGGGCCCCGAAGGGTCCTGCTTCGTTTCAATCCCCGCTTTTCTTTGATACTCTTCAATCCTGAGGGGAATGGGGGCGGGACAAGAAAGGGAATAAAGTTTGGGATGGAGACGTTAATCATAAACTCAGTAAGGGAACTGGGTTTCAAAGTTATGGTAAAACCACTGCAGTCCTGCCCTCATCTTGTCAGCAGACCGCTGAAACACAGCCTGTGCTGCATAGAGGAGCATGCGCCCTGAGCAGCCAGGAGAAGCCTGTTAAATACTCACACGCCTTCCTCACAAGCTCATCATCCAGGCAACAGCCCCATAGTATTATTATTATTATTAATTTTAATTTTATTTTTGGCCGCATTGGGTCTTTGTTGGTGCGCACAGGCTTTCTCTAGTTGCGACGAGCGGGGGCTACTCTTCGTTGAGGTGCGCAAGCTTCTCATTGCGGTGGCTTCTCTTGTTGCGGAGTACGGGCTCTAGACATGTGGGCTTCATTAGTTGTGGCTCGTGGGCTCAATAGTTGTGGCTCGCAGGCTCTAGAGTGCAGGCTCAGTAGTTGTGGTGCACAGGCTTAGTTGCTCCGTGGCATGTGGGATCTTCCTGGACCAGGACTGGAACCCGTGTCCCCTGCAGCACTGCGCCACCGGGGAAGCCCGACCCCCCGCATGGTATTACTAGCCTCATGATTCCCCACCTCCTTTCCCAGAACCTATTTACTCTTTGTTTATACATACTTCTAATAAGCCGTGTGGTGGAAAGAGCACAGATCAGTCAGAAGTCCTGAGGCAAGTCTGTTAGCATCTCTCTGTGTCTCCTCCCCCATCTGGAAAATTGAGATAAAAATAAGTGCCTCGGGACTGAGGTTTTCCTTCGGGTCAGAGGATCGTAAGGTCATGGTGTTCCTCATAGACCACTGTGACGTTCAAACATACATAATTCCATAATACAAAAGCACATTTATGGAAGAAAGTATAATTATGTATCATGTCTCTAGGATAGTGTATCTTTTTTTTTTAAAAGTATACATTGAACCTAAAATCAAGAAAATACCTCTCTTTAAATTAATTTTTTTTTCTCTGTACACTGGGAAAGTCTCATTATATGTTTTAGGCAGGACACCCGGGTCCAGCTCGTCCCACAAGTGCCAGTTTGAGAACCCCTGGGCTGGAGGTGGGAGACTAGTCCCTGCCTGACCAGTCACCCTGCTGTGTGACTTTGGACACGTCACTCACCTGTTCTGGGCTTTTGTTTCTCCTGGATGCAGCAAGGGGGTGAGGGTGGCCTAGAGATCATCCGAGGTCCTTTTCAGTTCCAGCCTTCAAGGGTGGAGTCTGTTCCTGCATCTCAGTGTCACATGCAAGATCCCATGGACCAGGGGCAGCTGTGAATCCATCTTTTCCTCTAGTTCCCCATCTGTGCATCTATTCCTGCCCTGTGGGAAACCATACATGGGAGTCTTGGGCCAAGGAAAGGCTGCTCCTTCCCCTCCAGGAGACCCCTAAACAATGTCTGAGGGGGATCCAGGCTATTAAAGTAATTTACATAGTAATTAACAAGGTTCCATTAGTGGATTCCTGGAGCCAGAGTGCTCTGCTTCCATTTCCCTTTAGGGGTACACAGTCCTGGGCTGGGACTGAGGCTTGCTGGGGTTTGGCTGGTGGAGCAGTGAGGGGAAGACTTTTCCATGCTCACGTGTCCCAGCCCCACACCCAGGGAAGAGAAGCAGTGACTGTGCGAGGGCCCCAGCTGGCTGGGTAATGAGGTCTGGGGCGAAGGGGCACCTCGTGAACACTTCGGGCCTGAAACCCCAGGAAGAAAGGCAGCCGTGAGTCTCACAGCCATGTGTCTGTTCTGCAGCCCAGGGCCTAGCGCCTCCAAGAGCTCCTCTTTCAAGATGACACAGAATTTCTCATGTCCTTCTGGGCCTCCGACAAATTATATGTGTGACCACAGTAGGGTGCCAAGCTTCCCTGGTTATCACCCCTTTGAGCCCCTCAGCAACCCTGAAAGGCAGATGTTAACTTTTCCATTGTGGGGTTGAAGAAACCTATGCCCAGAGAGGTGAGGTAACTTGTCCAGAGTCACACAGCCTGAAATAGCAGAGTGGAACTAGAACCTGGGTCCTCCGACACAATCCAGCTCGTGCCACTTGGCTAGTGGTTTCTAAACAGCTCTGTGGAGCCCTAGGGGACTCTCAGAGTGGTTTGCCTCAGGATAAGGGATCGTCGAGAGGACTGGAGACTCCACCCCATGTGTCCCCCGCTTCAACCAGGGCAGTTATTTACATGTTGGACGTCTAGGTGGGATTTTGTTTGCATTCCAGTTAGAAAAGCTTTTAAAATCACTGCACTTTTAGAAAATTGTCCCAGGAAGGGACCTGTCACAGGGCCGCTTCCTTGCTCATCTCTGACAGTGAATGGAGACCCGTGGAGCTGTGTAATGTGGCAGAATTGGCGTTCTGAGGCTCCGGTCTGGGGTCCCAGATCCCTGGCCTTGGTCTCCCCATCAGGCTTCCTGCAGGTGAAGCCCAGTACCCGCTGCCTGCCCAGCCCCTCCGGCTCCCTTCTCCCACCGAGCCCGGCTGGCCTGCTGCTCCCCTGCCCCACCAGCAGCCTTCTCACTGCTCTGTAACAGCTTCTCCAAGGCTCCGTTGTTTCCATGACCAACCAAGGAAAAAGACAACAAAGATGGGGAGAGGACAACGTTTCTGGGGTCTCCACAAGTTTTGAATGATTTCCCTACACTTCTTCACTCAGCAGACATTTCTAGAGCTGTAAGAGCCAGCATCTGAGGATAAAAATGTCCCTGAAGGCGGTGCGACAGCCGCTGGAGGGCAGCGGAGGCGGCGTGGCCCGTCCTGTCCTCGCCACGAGGCCGCAGCAGACGCCAGTGTCCGGGAAGGTTTTCATTCGGCGAGACTACAGCAGTGGCATCCGCTGCCAGTTCCAGACCAAGTTCCCCGCGGAGCTGGAGAACCGGATTGACAGGCAACAATTTGAAGAAACAGTTCGAACTCTAAATAACCTTTATGCTGAAGCAGAGAAGCTCGGGGGCCAGTCCTATCTTGAAGGCCGCCTGGCTTGTCTAACAGCGTACGCCAACTTCCTGTGCATGGAAACTCACTACGAGAAGGTTCTGAAGAAAGTCTCCAAATACATTCAAGGGCAGAACGAGAAGATCTATGCTCCCCAGGGCCTCCTCCTGACAGATCCCATGGAGAGAGGACTCCGAGTTATTGAAATTACTATTTATGAAGACAGAGGCATGAGCAGCGGAAGATAAACCGTAGAATTAAAGGCCCACCTCCAGCTGGGACCCTCATCTGTGCACCGGCCGACCGCAGGGTGTCCCCCACCTCCTCTCCAGAGCATCATTCCTTTGAATCTGCTGTCAGAGCCACGGTGCCCTTCGCTCCAAGGACTGACTTTCTAGAATTCCACACCTGGAGTGACCGCTAGTCGCTCAGCATCCACTTTGTGTCTCCAAATGGTGGAGGACTCTGTAATCTTTGGATTCGTTTTTGAGAAAACGCAGTGAAGCATTTCACTTTTTTAATTCAAAGCCATGAATAAAATATGCAGTTGGTCAGCCCAACACAGTTTATTTCTTACCTGCCAGCAGTGCCAGTGGCTCTCGTCATTCCCTGGGCTTCAGCAAGTCGTAAACTAGCCAGTGCTCAGTCTTACTCCCCCAGATTCATAAAACGCTTTTCTCCAGGATTTTGGTGAAGGGTGGACTGTGTCTGGTTTTGCTAATGCATCTCCCAGATTTCAGAGAATTACTAGTTTTGCCATGACTCAAAGCTTAAAGATCAAGTTCTGCTGTTCAGATTCTCAAACTGAAGCTCATTGGAAAAATAATGTATAACGTTACTTGTTTTATTATAGCAATTCCCGATTAAAGCAGTATTTAATGCAATTTCCAGGTTTTTGTTTTTTGGGTTTTTTTTTTTTGAGAATTCTGTTATTAACTGCATTACCTTGAACACTGGGAAGATGTGGTATGTGTTGCTTGTTCCTTATAAAAATAAGTAAGCACAATAAAGTGGGTGCTGAACCATCAAACACAGATGTCCCTGCTGTGTCCCTGAATGAGCAAGTGTTAATAAATAGTTTAATTATCGTTTTGTTATAAATATAACTTAAGAGAAAAAAATTTGATAGGAATAATACTATATATTGCTAATTTTTAACTATCCCTACTGGCAAACCGTATGATTCCTAGACTTTCCTCAGATACGGTATTCAGTGCGCAGAAATACTATGATTGGTTCAAGTTCAGTAAGTTAAGTGGTTTCCAGCTAAAACTCTCAAGCCTGGGTCACTGTTTCTAGTTCTTCTTTTTGTCTGTGTGTTCTTAGTATTGGGACTTCCTGTGCCCTTCATCTTTAGGGTTTGAGAGCCCTGTATTTGGGAGAAAGTTAGGACATGTACTAGGAGAGAATGAAACAGTTAAACGTTTTACTTTCAGAGATATTGTAGGTGCTAATGCTGGATTTAACCTTTCAGATTTAATTTCTTTTATGGGTCTGTTAGTTATTCAGTAAACCCCATAGCTCTTTGTAATATTTCAATTGTATGAAACTTGTTACTTTATAGCCTATAATAGGGTGTCTGTCTGCCTTTTAAACCCGTTGCAATAACTTTGCTGAAATATTAACACATGAGTAAAACTTTTCTTAAACAAACAAAAAAAAAGAAATGTCCCTGAGCCCGAGTCTGGCCCTTGGAGAGCTAATGGGAAGACATAGTACAGACTCATCACAGTGGTTCCCCAGGGACGACTCGCTGGGTGCAGTGCTGGAGGGTCTTCCAGACCCCATGGAGGGGCAGGGGGAGTGGGTGACTGCTGATGGTGAGAGCGTGGCAGATGTCAGGGAAGGCTACGCGGAGCTGGAGAAGCCTGAACCCCTTGGAAGGCAGAGGAAGAGTTGGCCTGGGGTGGGGGGCCCTGAAGCACTGTCTTGCTAGAGGGAGCGGCACGTTTGGGGGCTCGAGGCCGGAGAGCAGAGGGTGTTTCGTGTGGTTTCACCTACGCGTAGGAGGCAGAGTGGAGGAGTGGGGCCTGGGGAGATGGGTGGCCGCCAGGTGAAGGTGCCGAGGAAGGGGGCCGAGGCCCCCAGGCCTTCTGTTGCCCACTCCCCTCTGCAGTTCCCTCCACGGGGCCCCTGTCCTCAGGGCATCCCGAGGGGCCACTTAGGCTGTGGGTAGCGGTCAACAGGGGATTCATAACCCAGGGGCACCCCGACATCGGTGCCCGACTGCCCCCGTACCCTGGGCCTTACCTCCTGAGACCTGGGGAAGAGGCGAGGAAGGTCACAGCTAGTGAGGTGGCAGCTCCTCTTTTTCAGGCCTCAGTCACTCTCTATGTACAGCAAGGGGGTTGTCACAGATGATGGCTAAAGCCCCTTCTGGCCTGGATTCCTTCTTTACAGACAAGGAAGGTATTTCATTTTGGCTCCCCCCAGGAAACGGAGCCCGAAACCAGATTTGAGTGCTAGTAATTTATTTGGGAGGTGATCTCAGGAAGCGCCAGTGGGAATGTGAGAGGGCGAAGGAAAGGAGAGAACACAGGGTGCTTGATGTGCAGAGGACCCTGCAGGTGACTGGGGCTCCGTGTAACGCACCCCTTCAGAGTTGTCCTGTTCGAGGGGACAGGAAGCCGGGTGTTCGCCCCCCAACTCCTGTCTGTCTTTTGTCGAGGGCTGCTCCTGGGGGCCTGAACTCCCGGCACTTCTGGCCTGCCCCACCTGTAGGCACAGCATCTGCCTGCAACCCCAGGAGGCCTACAGGCAGAGAGTGGCAGAGGCTGCAGTAGGAAGCCGGTGGCGTGATGACAACGGTGTGTAGCAAACAGCGCTTACAAAAGGAGGTTGTGCACTCATGGACAGCATGTTCTTCAGAAACCTAGACCCAAAGGGACTGAAGTGACTTCCCCTGGGTCACGCTGTGAGTTAGCGGCAGGCTGGACCGAGACTTGTCACCCAGGGCTCTTTCTGCCACCCATCCCTCCCCTCCCCCACCTCTGTTGTCAGGTCTGTCAATCATCCTTGTCCCTCCTCCTTCACACGGTTTAATAAGAAAACTTTGGTAGTAGATGCAGAGATACCTTGAAAAACATCAATTGGTTTACATCTATGAAACTTTTGAGCCCTTCTCTGAAAAAGGCCTTATCATCTCCATCTCTGCATTGCCATCTTTGCACATGGCAGCCCGTTTATACACAAAGGATGAGCTGATGTTTCGGCCATTTGTGTGGATGGGGTGATGCCTGTGTCTTTATGGCTCCCAGTTTCCTTGTTTGAAAAATAGGCATGTGATACCAGCGTGCTAACGTCCTAGGCTTGTATCAGATGGTCAGCGTGATGCATGGCACGTGGTAGGTGCTCGACAGCAGTTTGGACTGCCGAAGGACGTTCAGGAAACCACATCGGCTGCCACGCCAGGGGGAGGGGTGGTCACGGTGGTGAGCCGGCAAGAACCATCCTGAGTCAAAGGATCGCGTCCCTCCCCCACCCTTCCCACCAACCATGCCCCCCTCCACAGGTCTGAGGTCGGGTCGGGTTGCCCCCTCCCCCACCCCTGCACTTTCCCCGCATCCCTGAAGCTCTGAGTCAGGTTTCCCACCTCCTGCGATTTCACAGCTCCCCGCCAGCCAAGCTGTTTTGCAGACCCAAGTTGGTAATGACAGATTCTTCTCTCCTGGCCCTCCGCTGGCGAAACCACGGAAAGTATTTGAAACACGCAGCCTGGGAATGCGCAAGCTTCCATTGGCCGGGCTTGGCAGGGGCCAGCGATTTCTCAGCCAGCGCTTTTGACTAAGACTTGTACGGCTCAGGTTTCCCAGGAGCTCGTCAGCTCAGTTTTTCAACAGCATTTATACTTTTTTTTTTCCACCCTTCAGAACATTAACCCTAAAGTAGGTTCTGAATCACACGATCCCTGGAAGCATGGCTCTCTCTCTGTTAGAGGCACGGTTTTGGGTGGGCCTCAGGAGAGCTGGCCTCAGCCTGGGACGGGGATCTCCTGCCCATCAGGGCTCCTCGGGCCCAGGCGGCGTGAACCAGAGGATTCTCTGCTGAAAGGGATCCCCAGAGGACTTCCAGGTCTTCCGCCTCTAGAGAGATCTGGTTAACCCATTCCAGGCCTCTGCAACTTTGATTTTAAAATGTCCTCTGATAGGGTTGAAGGAAGGGAGAGAAGATGCAAAGACCACAGACTCTGGACCTAGGTACACCTACATGTCAATTAGGCCTCTGCTCCCACTGGGTTTCATCGTCTGTAAAATGGCAATAATATTGTAATACCCACCTCCAGGTTATCGTGAGGTTTAAATGGCAGCACAGAAAATCACCTAGTACAATTCCTGCACATGGTAGGTGTGCAGAGTAGTTTCCTCTCTTCCTTATTTCTTGGTCACTGATGCTACGGTCTCATCACAGAGTTGTTTGGTGAATGGATGAAGGTCTTGACCTAAACACCCCCTTCTTCTCCTCTCAAGGCAAAACCATGGAACAGGTATTTCCTGAGCATCAGTTCTGTGCAAAGAGCAGAACTAGGCCTTGTGGTGACACCCCTGATGCCAGAGTCCCTGTTGTAAAGGAATTTCTGGTCTCGTGAGGGAGCAGGCACCACGGGAGAACGGCAGGTGGATAAAATGTCCACAGGAGAGACAGTCACAATGATTTTGCTCACTTGTTTACATACATTCACTCATTCCTGCAACAGGCGTTACTGCAGGAGGAGGGCCTGGCCACCCCTTGCCCCTGGTGGTGATTCTGGGGGCCACTAAAGCAAGCTCTTTCCACTTTACATCCCTGGGTCTGTTTGCTGTGACGTGATACTTGGAAGTGCTTTGGAAATTCAAGGGCTTGCTGTTCCCTCTGCCTAGAACACCCTTCCCAGCTCACTCACCCCTTCTCTGACTCTCTGAGGCACATTCAGCTGTCCTCTGTCTGAGCCCCCCAGCACTTTAGTCATAACAGGGGTACTGCCCCCTGTGCACTGTGTTGTGATAGGCTGTTTCCAAGTCTGCCTTCGAGGAGACAGCACACAGGCACCAGGTACTGAAAGGGAAAATGGGGCGCCCAGGTTGGGCTCCCTAAGAGCAGAGCCTGAGATGGAGATTTGGACACACGCGGCTTATTTTTTTTACACTCTTAAGAAAAAGCATTTATTATTTGTCATCATTCTTATCTCCAGAACTAGAAAAAAAGTTGGCAAATGCTTAGAGGAAGCATGTTGTATACACCTGTGTGGTGTAGGAAAACGCATTGCCCACAATACGCAGCTATCTTTATCTGCTTAGGGCGATCATTTCAAATCTTTATTTTAAATTTTAATTTTAGTGGAGTAGAGTTGATTTACGATGTTGTGTTAGTTTCAGGGCTACAGCAAAGTGATTTGGTTATACGTATACATATATTCATTCTTTTTTAGATTCTTTTCTCATATAGGTTATCATAGAATACTGAGTACAGTTCCCTGTGCTAGACAGCAGGTCCTTGTTGGTTATCTGTTTTATATATAGCAGTGTGTATATGTTCATCCCAAACTCCTGATTGATCCCTCCCCACTACGTTTCCCCTTTGGTAACCATAAGTTTGTTTTCTACATCTGTGACTCTTACTTCTGTTTTGTAAGTAGGTTCATTTGTACCATTTTTTTAGATTCCACATATAAGCGATATCATATGATATTTGTCTTTGTCTGACTTACTTCACTCAGTATGACAATCTCTAGGTCCATTCATGTTGCTGCAAATGGCATTATTGTTGTTATTATTATTTTTATTTTATGGCCAGTATTCCATCGTATATGTGTACCACATCTTCTTTATCCATTCCTCTGTCGGTGGACATTTAGGTTGCTTCCATGTCCTGGCTACAGTAAATAATGCTGCAGTGAACATTGGGGTACATTTATCTTTTCAAATTATGGTTTTCTCCAGATATATGCCCAGGAGTGGGATTGCTGGATCATATGGTGGCTCTGTTTTTAGTTTTTAAAGGAACCTTCCTACTGTTCTCCACAGTGGCTATATCAATTTACATTCCCCCCAACAGTGCAGGAGGGTTCCCTTTTCTCCACACCCTCTCCAGCATTTATTGTTCCTAGACTTTTTGATGATGGCCATTCTGATCGGTGTAAGGTGGTACCTCATTGTAGCTTTGATTTGCATTTCTCTGATAATTAGTGATGTTGAGCATCTTTTCATGTGCTTTGGGCCCATCTGTACGTCTTCTTTGGAGAAACATCTGTTTAGATCTTCTGCCCATTTTACTGATTGGGTTGTTTGGACACACACAGCTTATTAAGGGGCAAGTTCTCCAGAGAAATGAGAGAGGGAAGCAGGATGGGGCAGCAAGGGTGCGGGTGCAGCTGGAGTCCAGCCTCAGCCTGGTCCATGGGGAGCTCTGGGGCAGGAACTGCCCCCCAGACCGTGACCCCCAACCCCTTCAGTCCATGGGGCCAGACTCTGTACCCCTGAGTCACTTAGTCTGACGTCAGAGGGGCAGGTGGAGGTGATCTCCCAGGTGAGGTGGCTGCTCTTCGGCCAAAGGCAATTCTCTGTGGAAGAGGGTGGCTGTCAGCTGTAGCTGCCAGCGCTCCTAGCAGGCGGGATGGGTGGGGCACCCACAGCATGGTTCTGGGAGGGGAGGATCAGGAAGGAGCATCGACATCTCCACCACATCTTTTCCACAATGGTGTACAAGTTGTGTGCATTTGTCCCCCATCCTCATCATTTGCTAAAAGGATTCACAGGCAAGGACGGAGGTGCACACCTACGGGTGGGGGCAGGACCCGTGTCCCTGAGAGCTTTGGGGATGGGGAGGGCACTGAGAGGGGCAGCAAGGAGAGGGCGGGTCCCGGCTTGTCACCATTCACCTGACCGAGTGCCCCGCTGTCCTTTATGTACCAGTGGCCTTGACCTTTCCCGCCATACACAGGCCCACCATGTCTTTCCATCCTCTGAGTACCCTCCGCACTTGACCACAGACCAAGCAGGCAGTGAGCACTTGCTTTGCTTCCCTAAGGCAAAGCAAATTCTTAAAAGCAAAGCCTTCATCTTATTTTGATTTTCCAAGTGCCTATCTCAGTGCCTTGGCACTTACTAGGTGGACAGTAAGTATTATTGAGTAAATAGGCTAACAGATGCCTTAATTTTCCTATGAGGTCGTGAAAAGGGCCAAGAGCCCTTCTGACGGCAGCATTTGCCAAGGGTTCCCTAGTGCTCAGGCAGGGCCTGGGCTGTCCTTGCTTTTCCCACTCCAGCACCCCCAGCGCCAGGCAGGACTGAAGCCTCCGCATGGCCCTACCCGCATCCTGGGGGGCAGCCTTGGGCGAGGGTGGCCAGTGGGACAGGGAGCTCCCGCTGGCCTGGTGCACAGACTCCTCGGTCTTCATTTATATGAAATGTGACTCCATCACTCAAAGCCTGCGCCTGGCCTTGGTCGGTGCAGGTAATGATGATACAGGCTCATTTATGCAAGATTATCCTTTTATCACATTTCCAGACTCATTTGTGAGGCTCATGTTTCCCCCCCGAGGGCGTCATCAAGCAAGTTAAGTTGTACTATTTCCCTCCCGCAGAGAACTGGCGGGGCCTCCCTCGTTGACGGATGAGGCCCGCTGCCTTTGCCAAATAGGGTCGGCGTGATGGATCTTTTCCTTGTGAATATTATAGCCGGAAATTAGCATGTTTATTGAGGTAGAATGTGTTTGTTTACCTTCCACTACCCATGGCACTACCTCTCAGGACCTGACTTATTTAGTTGAGGATAAGCGCAAATGATCTGCATGTGGGCACCCACAAAATAATTAATGAACTTCCAGATACAGAATTCAGCCTTAAGTAAACACACCAGCGAGGTGAGTGGGGGCAGAGGGGCTGGGAAGGGCTCTGGGGTTTTGGGTGGTGAGCAAGGTGGAGTGTCTGGTACTCGAGGGATGGAGACAGGGCGGGGATGTGGGTTCAGGCATCCTGTGAGGGGCACAGGGTGGGTGCCCAGCCTGGCTGTCGAGTGGAGGTGACTTCTGTCAGTGGAGGAGGGAGAAGACAGGCAGAAGACCAGGATTCTGAGCCATTTTCCCAGGGATTCTCCTGGGCTCCTTCTTGATTGTCTCGATGCAGGAGTGAGAAGGACGGCCCAAGTGTGCGGACTAAGGGTAGGGAGGGACAGTGCTTGGGCAAGGATGATGGAGACCCAGGTGAGTGACGATGGGTCCCAAGAGGCCAAGTGACCACCTGGAGTCCGCTCCCCTCCTAACGCTTTCACCTGTAACAGCTTTGAAACCTAGCTTCTCTTTCCATCCCCCAGCTTGCCAGTAGGCCATACAACCTGGGATGCAAACGCTCACTAACCCAACATCCTCTTGTTTTAGAAGAAGAGTCTGAGGTTCAGAGAAGTGCAAGGACTTAGCCGAGGTCTTGGAGGCAGAGGGACAACCGCCACCGCCTCCCTGTGGCTTTAAGCCTGATGCCTGCCTTGTAAGAAGTCGCAGAGAGTGTATCCTCTAGGGTGTTTCTTCAGGGACCCAGGAAAGCTTTGCCCCCTGTGCCTGGCCAGCAGAGGCCTCAAATTTCACCCTTAAACCCAGCTACCTTTGTAGTTTAATCCCCTTTAAAGAGCAGATCCTCCTGGGAAGGGCCTTGTTCTTGGTCTTGCCTCCCCAGGGTGCTGAAGTGACCTGTGAGAGACTGAGGGAAGCAGGAGAGCTCATGGTTGAGGGTCAAAGCCCCCCAAACAGCATGACCGAGAGACCCAGGAACAAACTTTTTCCCCTGCATAAATTTTTCCAAGTGAGCAAAGCCATTCTCATTGTCCCCCAGCTCCGAACCCTGAACGTAAAGATGGGAGGGGTGTCCTGTCTGGATGTCAGAAGCAGACAGACCTGGGTTGTAGTTCTGGCTCTACCTCTTCCTAGTTCTGTGAACTCTGTGACCTTGAATGAGTCATTCGAACCCTGTGGTCTCCATTTCCCCAGCTAGAAAACAGGGAGGGGAATTATAACACCCACCTGGCAGTGTCACTGTAAGATTAAAAGAAGAAAGTATCTACCATGCTTAGCACATGGTAGCACTTGGTAACTGTCCTTGAATTAGTGGTCATTAGTATCATTATTTTCCTTCCCAAACCTACCTGTAACCTACCCTGGCTTTCCCATAGGTGGGAATTGATGGACAGGAATGAAAGAGACAGAGGGAGAGGGAGAACGAATCCCTCCATAATCCTCATCCCTTTCCCCCTGTTGTGTCCTGATGTGGGTGTGTGGGCCCTTCCCATGGAGCCTGCAGAGTTCCCACGTGGTGGAGTGGGACAGAGCGAGGTGCCAGACTGGAGTTTGGTCCATTTCAGCCACATATCTCTCAGGGATCAAGGGAAGCACGGTGGTTCCAGACCTCAGTCTCCTCATCTGCGAAATGGGGCCAGCCTCACTGCTAACCTGGGAAGCAGGCGGGTCCACAGCTAATTTGTCTCCGAATCACCAGCACCCAGCAGTGTCAGGCATGCAAGAGGTGTTCAGTGGTGGCAAATAGACTGGAAGCTATAGATCAGGTTTCAGAAAACTTTTTCTGTAAAGGGCCAGGGAGTAAATATTTTAAGGTTTGCAAGCCATACAACCTCTGTTGCATCTACCCAACTCCGTCCCTGTAATGCAAAAGCAGCCTTAGACAAGGTGTAAACCAGTGAGTGTGTCTGTGGTCCAGTAAGCTTTATTTATAAAATCAGCTGGTGGCTGGATTTGGCCATAGCTCTTGACCTCTGTGTAGCGAGGCCATGGCAGTCTTTGGATTCAGACAGCTAGGCTCAAATCCCAGTACCTCCACTCTTTAGCTTTGTGGCCTTAGGCAAGTGACTCACCCTCTCTGAGCCTCCATTTCCTCCTCTGTAAAATGGAGGACACTGGCTTGTGCTTTTTTGGTATTCCCCTCACCATACCTACTAGGGCTGGACTCAGAGAAGGAGCTCAGGAAAGACATACAGATTGGCTAAAAAAATGATCTCTGACAATAATCACACCTCTTGATGAGTGTACTGCACTTTCAACTTACAGTACATTTCACATCCATCTCGTTTCCTCCCCCCATCCCCTACAGAATGGGTACAGTATTGTTATTAGTATTATGCTCATTTTACAGATGAGAAAACCAAGGTCCAGAGAGACTTAGAGAGTCACCGTCCAAAGGTCACTTTCCAGAGGTCACTGTCTTTGTCTGTTTGGGCTGCCATAACAAAATGCCATAGACTGGGTCGCTTATAAACAACAGAAATTCACTTCTCACAGTTCTAGAGGCTGGAAAGTCGAGATCAAGGTGCTGGCCGATTAGGCGTTCGGTAAGAGCTCGCCTCCTCATAGATGGCTGTCTTTTCACTGTAACCTCACATGACAGAAGAGGCTAGAGCGTTCTCTGGGGCCTCTTTCCTGAGGGCACTAATCCCATTTATGAGAGCTCTGCCCTCATGACCTAATCACCTCCTAAAAGCCCCATCTCCTAATACCAAAACATTGGCCCTTAGGTTTCAACATGTGAATTCTGGGGGGACACAAACATTCAGTCTAGAGAGTCAAACAATCAGTAAGGAACAGAACAGGGATTCAAACCAGATATTTCAGCAGCAAATCCTTGAGTTTTCCACTCTACCAGAGCTGTCATAAATAAACCTCCTCCCCAGTCTGTCTCCTCCTACCGTGGACAATCAACAGATGGACTCCTGTACAGACACTTGGAAAGTATGTAGACCAGGGGCCTCTCTCTCTCTCTGTGAGAAGGGGCTACTGCTTATCTCCTCAGGTTCTGAGACTTACAGGCTAGAAATATGGGGTTCTTGGTTCTGTAGGGAAGATCCTGAGCTGAGTGAGCCGACTGGGGCTGGAGTCAGGGTGAGGGTAATGTGACATCGTCACAGTCTGAGGGGTCTCTCCTGGTGCAGAAAGGTAGTGAGCAGGCAGTTTTGACTCACTCAGAGATCAAGCTTTTACAATTCTTATAGAGAAGGGAACGCTGTATTAGTGAGGAGTAGCATTTGGTGTCAAGTAACCAAGACCACCGAAAGCTAAGGCTTAACAAAAACAAAAACGAAACAAAAGATAAGGCTTATTTTTTTCTCACGTGCTGCAAAATCCAGGTTGGTCAGGGCTGGAGCAACAACTCCACAATGGCATCTTCTATCTTTCTGCTCGGCCAGGTGGCTCTGCAAGTGGCTTCCACCCTTAAGGTCACCTCATGGTCACAAGATGGCTGCTGGAGCTCCAACCATCAGGGTCACATTCTAGGTGAGAAGGAGAAGGGTGGAAGAGGTGCTTGCCAGATGAATCAGCTCCCTTTTAAAGGAGACTTCCTGGGAACCCCATCCAAGAAGGGAACAACTTTGGCTTTCATCTCATTGACCAGAATTGGTCATGGGGCTAGCCGTACCTATAAGGGAAGTTGGGAAATATGGGTGTAGTACATTGCTGCTCCAATCAGGACTGTGCTAGCAAAGAAGAAGGGGAGAATGGATATAGGGTGGCTAAACCTCAGTCGCTGCCTCCTTCCCCTAATTTGCCATCTGTGTAAAGACCAGGGAAGGAAGGAAGTTGCCCAAGACCACACAGAAAGCTAGGGGCATGCCTGAGACCAGACCCCAAAGTTTCTGACTCTGAGTCAGATGCTTCTTCCACTGTCTCCATTGCTTTACTCTGTAGCCACACCTGTTCACAAATAATGTTATTATTATTTATCAGGCATTAACTATGTGCCAGGTACTATGCTAAAGGCTTTCCAGGCATGTTCCATTCAATCTGCTACCAATCATTTGAGGTGGGCATTACTATTATTCCCATTTTACAGAGGAAGAAGCTGAGGCTCAGGCAAGTGAGGTGACTGCTCCAGGTCCCAGAGCTCGTAAGGGTTGGCGTGGGCTTGAAACCCAGGTTCCCAGCCCTGGCTGTGAGCAATTCAGTGCATGCAATTGAAATGAACCAGGGACATCCCCAGTAGGCTGTTGGGTCAAGGTGGCTCTCTCAGTGACCCTGTACCATCAGGAACACCCGCAGCCGGCCCCAGTAGTCAGGCAGGAAGACACGCACCAACCGAGGGGGCTCCCGATTCCCCATCCACCTGGCCAGCCTCTGTCTCTGCAGCTCCTCATTCCAGCCAATTACCCCTAATGGAGTGATATGAAATGTAACTAACTTGGGGAAATATCTGTATACTTTAATTAAATCAGTTCACAATTAGCCATCTGAGTAATGAGGCTAAGGTGTTTTATCTCCCTGTGAGCCAGCGGGCCGGGGGAGCCAAAGGCAGGGGGATTTTGTGCCAATAGCATGGTCCTAGTGACAACCTCCTTAGGGGTATGCAGGCAGGTGCTGGAAGCCCCAGGAGAGGATTTGGCCCACATCTACTATGATTAAATAAATATAAGCACCTCAGAGAGGAGCTACTAATTTGTGGGACTAAATTTTTAATGGCTACAGCCGGTTTTTCATACTAAAGAAATACCAGGGCCTTTGATCCAAACACCTCATGGCAAAAGGCTAAAAATTACCCATGTGCACTGTGTGGCCCCGAAGTCCCCAGACGTGGTAAATGCTTGGCTAAGCAGGTTGGCCACTGTCCAGCAAGGGCTCCCTAAAGGCCTCCAGGGGCAGGGTCGGGACCAGGGTGGGGCGGGTGAGGCCTTTGCATTGGGTGCAAAATTTAAATGGGTGCCAGAGTACTCCGCCATGAAATGATATTTTAATGCAACATATTTTATTTTATTTATTATTATTATTTTTTGTTTTGGGGTTTTTTATTGTTATGTATAACAATATAAAATAATGCTTGTCACTGTCAAAGAGTAAGGAACAAGATAAAATCATCTGAAATTACACCACACAGAGATAACCATTGTTTACATTTTCCTTATTAAATTCCTTTTTAAATCAGTATTTCAGTTTCATTTTATTATTTTTATTTTTAAATATTTATTTATTCATTTTTGGCTGTGTTGGGTCTTCGTTGCTGTGCAAGGGCTTTCTCTAGTTGCAGTGAGAAGGGGCTACTCTTCGTTGCGCGGGCTTCTCATTGTGGTGGCTTCTCTTGTTGTGGAGCACGGGCTCTAGGCGCGCAAGCTTTAGTAGTTGTGGCTTTAGTAGTTGTGCTTTAGTAGTTGTGGCACATGGGCTGTGGAGTGCAGGCTCAGTAGTTGTGGCTCACGGGCTCTAGAGCGCAGGCTCAGTAGTTGTGGCGCACAGGCTTAGTTGCTCCACGGCATGTGGGATCTTCCCGGACCAGGGCTTGAACCTGTGTCCACTGCATTGGCAGGCGGATTCTTAGCCACTGCACCACCAGGCAAGTCCCTGTATTGATTTCTTTATCCAATCCTCTGTGTATAATGCAACATATTTTTAAAAAATGAAAATTAATGTAAAAAAATGGTGATAAACAAAATTACAAAATTTAAATAAAGATGGGGTTAGTATCAATGCCATGCCATGCTGAGCCATATCAGAGTCTGGAGCCAAGGGGACAGTCAGTAATACTGATACTGTCTTTATTTAAAAGTTTGAGATTTTGTTCATTATGGACTTTTTTGCATTGATTTTGATTTTTTTAAATATTACATTAAAATATCGTGTATCTTGATTATTGTGGTTTTCGAGGCCTCCTTAAATTGTGTTCCCGGAGGTGAGGGCCTCAGTCTCCTAACCCTAGTCCCAGCCCTACCAGCTGGGTTGTCCCTCAGGGTTTGTGTGTTATCTGGTAAAATGGCCATTCTGTGTGCCACTCCAGGACCCAGCTGGGTTCTTAGGGCCTCTAAGTTGCAGACTTTATGGGCTGCTGAGACAGGGGTGACACTTGGAATCCTAGACCATTAAAGCAAATTGCAGCCTCATGATTGCTCCAGCAAGACCCGGAGACCGGAAGCAACTGGCCTGAAGCTACCCAGCAGCTTTGTGGTAGAGCTGGAAATCAGCTTCCTGGTTCCCTACAGGGCTTTTCTACTCGTCAGAGGAGAGAAGAGCCTTTAAGATGACCCAGGGTGAAAGCCATTGCAGGCCACCCTTCACATTGGGAGATCCTAATAACATGACCCAGGGTGGAAGGTGCTGACTGGCTAACCCAGTCCCCACACACAGCCCCTTCTCTCTCCCAGTGACTGGTGCAGAGATGACCATGTGACCCAGTTCTGGCCATTAAGACACAGAAGTCATTGGGTGGGGCTAATGGGGACAGACCCAGCTGATGTCCCTTTGGCCTTTTTTGCCTGTTCCTCTTCCCCCTTCATGTCTTGAGCTGGCCCTCTGTGTCTGGAGGTGAACAGCTGCCCCGTGACCTTGAGGACAATAGCCAGACGCTAAGGATGGCAGAACAGAAAGAGAAGAGGAGCCTGGGTCCCCGAGGCCCCTTTAACCCTCTGTTCCAGCCCTAGGCTGCCTACTGCATCTCTTTTACAGTGTGTTGAAATTAATGCTCTCTGCTCAAGCCACAGTTAGCTGGATTTTCCCATGCTCACAGCTTGAATGCAATCCTAGCAGCTCTATCACCCATGGTGACAAGAGCAGCTTTTGGTGAAATTCATTTGATATTCACATGGCTCACTCCCTGCTAGTTGAGGTCCTTGCTCCCTGTCCCCTCCTCAGAGAAACCTTCCCTGACCACCCTAACATAGCAGCTCCCATCACTCTCCGTTCTTTTGCCCTGATATTTTTTATGAGCCGTATCAGTCATTACCTGACATTACATTATGCAATTTTTTGTTTTTTGCCTCCTCCAACTGGAATTAGTTCTGTGCAGGCCAGGCTCTTCTGCCTTGTGTCATGGCTGTATCCCCAGTGCCTAGAACAGTGGTTGGCATGTAGTAGGTCCTCAATCAATATTGTTGAATGAATGGACATATTCTGAGCCAGTCGGGCTCTGAGCCTTTGCCTCTGACATCTGCCGGCTCTCGGTGGTGGCAAGTCAGCTTGGTCTCTGGAATTAGGATTTCCGCTTCCTCTCTGGCTCAGCCTCTCAGAACCAATGTGAATTCCCTCTGCTCCCCTGCCGTGACACCCCTGGACACCCCAGATCCCAACCATCTTGACCCTGGGCTCTGCCACTGCCAGCCGTGTCTTACAGGACACCCACGCCGCCCATATCCAGTGATGGCTGGGCACCCTCTTCCCCATCCTTCTTCATCCTCATTCTCAATGTCATTGTCCTTGTGGGATCCCAGGCAGTGACGACATTGCGTGAGAATTTCTGGCTCTCCTGTTGACAGTACATCAAAAACCATTACCTCCTGGGGCTTCCCTGGTGGCGCAGTGGTAGACAATCTGCCTGCTAATGCAGGGGACACGGGTTCGAGCCCTGGTCTGGGAAGATCCCACGTGCTGCGGAGCAACTAGGCCCGTGAGCCACAACTACTGAGCCTGTGCGTCTGGAGCCTGTGCTCCGCAACAAGAGAGGCCGCGATAGTGAGAGGCCCGTGCACTGCGATGAAGAGTGGCCCCCGCTTGCCACAACTAGAGAAAGCCCTCGCCCAGAAACGAAGACCCAACACAGCCGTAAATTAAAAAAAAAAAAAAAAAAGCCCTTACCTCCTGGTTCGGATTTCCAAGATGGAGCCTGCCTTGAAGAAAACAAAATGAATGGGTTTGGTGTGCCAGACCCCATTAACTGGCTACCCAGACTAATCAACGGCAGAAATTCAAGGAAATTGCTAGAGCAAATTTAGATGTCAGATTATTTGGGTCTCTTGATTGAGACTGGAAGAATAATTGAGGGTTCCATTTAATAAGCTTCGTTTACTAACCCCAGATCCTGTTATGATATCTCTGCCTCAGTTACTTGGGCTAGGGCCACCCTGAAAGAATAACTTTGACATTGTTGCTGATAGGAACCTCAGAGCACCTCCACCCGAATCCTTTCATTTTATAGGTGGAGAAAATGAGGCCTGGAGAGGGAGAGGAGCCTCCCAAGGTCCCCAGAAATTAGAGACTCAAAGCCAGGGCGCTTCTACTCCTGAGAAAACCAGCAGGAGATTCAAGGAGCCTCAGAGGACGTCCTTCTGACGTGGGACATCAGTGCATGCTGAAGGGGTTTAAAGAACTGATCTCCTCATTTGTTAAGAAAATATGTGGACAAATGTGATGGGTGGGCGGGGGGGCAGCGTGTCACTGACTCCAAGTACCTGAGTCTTCTTTGGAAGATAAAGATGGCGCCCACGTAGGTACCCACTTCTGCCAAGGACCCGTCTTTACCTGTAGTTACAGAGAACACCACGGAGCCAGAGTATTCCAGGGAATCACCACGTGTGAGGGGCAGTCTGGAGAACCTTTCATGAGACCTGGAGTGGAGACTGGAATTGCCCAATTCTCTAGCAGCCAGGGCTAGAGTCCCGGTCTCCTGAGTCCCCAGTCAGGGTCCTGTTCCCGACGCCACTCTACCCAGACTCAGACGGTCGTCCCTGCAGCTGCCCCCCAGTTCCCAGCGGAGTCAGGGAACAGGGTGTGGAACAGATAGTGAGTTGGGGAACCAGAAGAGGCAAGGAGAGTCATGGCTGCGTGTGGTCAGGGAGATTTCCTCATGGATAAGGCGAGGCTCTGCCTGTGAAGAAAGAGCAGAGTTTATGGGCAGAGGGGTCTTTGTTATTCGTGGAAACCAGTGGGTGCATGAGAGGTGTTCAGAGGAAATTCATTCATTCTGCACAGTTTTGGGGGAGCCTTTATTGTGTGCCAGGTTCTTCACATAATCCATTTCTTCTAATCCTCACAACAACCCTCTGAAAGAGGCAGTAGTTTTACTTCCATTTGGGAGTTACGGAAAGAGGTACAGAGAAGTTAATTTGCCCAGGCTTACATAGGAAGTGATAGAGTTTAAACCCAGGAGTGGATGTCTCCTTCCACTATA
Source organism: Pseudorca crassidens (assembly GCF_039906515.1). Classification (NCBI taxonomy): domain Eukaryota; kingdom Metazoa; phylum Chordata; class Mammalia; order Artiodactyla; family Delphinidae; genus Pseudorca; species Pseudorca crassidens. Next base: position 114,996,441 of record NC_090296.1, read on the forward strand.
AAATATGCAAATTACTTATCATTGGATTCCTGAGAATGGACTGTCACAGATGGGTTTGTGGGTGGGCTTACAAGAAAGGGGGCCCTGGTATCCCTGGGCCCCCATCATAGTTGGGCCCTGACTTGCTTTTTCCTGTGCAAGTCCTTCCAGTATTCAGAGAAAGCCTTCTGACTCCTCCAATCATTCATGCATTCATTCTTTTGACAAATATAACCACACCTTCTTGTCTCTCAGGTACTTTAGTGGATATTGGGGAAGGAAAAGTGAAAAGGATGTGGTCCTTTCCCTCAAAGTTGTCCATCAGGGACTAGATCTGTCCCAGTTTCCTTCTGTAGCTCAAGCTAGAAGGTTACTCATAGCAAATGACTGCAGCATCCTGACCATCTTGGTCACTCATCCCAGAGTACTTAGTGGGTCCAGCACCACCACCATCTTTACCACACTTGCACTAATACCACCTAAGCTGGCACTAGTTCCTTTAGCAGCTATATACAATCTTTAGTAATGAATCAGCTTATGTATTATTAAAACCACAGAGAGGGACTTCCCTGGTAGCACAGTGGTTAAGAATCTGCCTGCCAATGCAGGGGACATGGGTTTGAGCCCTGGTCCGGGAAGATCCCACATGCTGCGGAGCAACTAAGCCTGTGCGCCACAACTACAGAGCCTGCGCTCTAGAGCTGGTGAGCCACAACTACTGAGCCCATGTGCCACAACTACTGAAGCCTGCGTGCCTAGAGCCCATGCTCAGCAACGAGAAGCCACCGCAGCGAGAAGCCCGCGCATCACAACAAAGAAGCCCCCACTCGCCACAACTAGAGAAAAGCCCGTGTGCAGCAATGAAGACCCAATGCAGCCAAAAATAAAGTAATTTTAAAAGAAAAATAAATAAAAATAAAACCACGGAGAATTTCAACAAGAACCTG